>NC_081575.1:18756097-18795436 GCF_022355385.1 Mustela nigripes | reverse complement strand
GAGACAAATGCCCACAAGAACCTGCATTTGTCTTTGGGTGGATTCTTATAGTCTTGCCCTTGAGAACTAAGCCCTGTCCCCTGACTTCCTATGCCTGCACCTCCTGGAAGCCACTAACTCACTGCAGCCCCCTCCTTCTCCAGGTCTCTAGGCTCTACATCCAGATACTGCCAAAGTCCTAGTGTCTTGTTTGGCCTTAGAGGAGTAGGCAAGAAGTTCAGCTTGGAACTCAAGCCTGGTCTACTTCACATAGGTCAGACCTTCTTTCACTGGTTGGCCTCAAGGGAAGGAAGCTGTAACAACTTGAGATGTTTTGAAACTATTTCCTCACGATGGCAGTAGTGCTCCAAATATGCCCCAGGCCTGTCTTCAAAGAACTCTTCCCCCGCCCTTCCCGTCTGAAAAAACGCCACAAAGAGACAAAAGAACCAAGAAACATGGCGGCTAGCAAGTTGCCTGGTTTGAAGAAACTTGCTCACACTACCACACTTTAATCTTCTACCTGAAATGAAACGGAGACTGTAAACCACCTACCATTATCAGGTACCTTCTTCTCTCAGAAATTACATTTCCACCCAACCTTGTCTAGGCTGGTCTGCCTGACTACTCTCAGGTTTTCATGACCAGTGTTCTCCCATGGCACCGAATTTTCTTCTTCAGGGGATAAATCGTTTGCTTGCTGGGATGGGTGGCTCAGTCAGTTAAGCTTTGGCTCAGGTCGGGATCTCAAGGTCCTGGGATCAAGCCCCGCCTCAGTGCAGAGTCGGCTTCTCCCTTGGCCGCTGCCCCTCCCCCGCTTCTGAGCTCACACACCTGTGTGCTCTCTTTCTCTCTCTCAAATAAATAATAAAATCTTTTTTTTAATTTAAAAAAAAAAAAGAGATAAATTGGATATATTCAGACATAAAAAAGAGAAGACACTGCCTGAAGGCTGAAAATCTCAAGCCAACAATTCACAAATTCCAGTGGTCTTTGACCAGATCACCTCCCAGACAACCTGGGAGTCTTCTTCATTTTGTCATTTTTTTGTGTTGAATTGTAGACAACCATTTGGCACAAGCCATAAAAGGAGACCAGACAATTGTCATTACTGCATGCAATACACAGCATGAGACATACAGTTTACATATGCATAAATTCCAAATAGAGGTCTTCAGAGTTTTATCTCCTGATTTCATCATTTAACATTAAGATAGTCTTTCCTAGGCCATTAAACATTATTCAATTAGTTCCTGTGGCTTTATGGTGGTTTTGTGTATGTTTGTATGTATTACACTTAATCTCTTAGATGTAGGATTATAATATTTTCTCCTTAGTAAACTAAGGAATAGTGACTCCAAAGATCCAGAAAATACCCAATGTGATGATCAAGAACTTAAAAAAAATTATCTTAAAACCTGTTAAGATAACCAATAACATTTTGCATTATGTATATCATTTATCAATGCATATGTTTTCAGATTTAGGTTCACACACACACACATAAAAAAAAAATCTGTACTAAAATTGAATTTATGTATTACACTGTGGCTTGATCAGACCATACTCTGAGGAGAATGAATTCACACGTTACCAGATAAAAACCTTGTTTTTCAGTACTTCAAGATGGTATTATAAATATGATGCAAATTATTACATATGTATATAATGCATAGATATATATGATGCAAACACTTGAAACACACCCTCAAAAGACTGATTTGCAAAGTTACATGTTAGATCTAAGTACATTTGATATTCTGTTTGAATTGGTATATAATCAGAAGTGCTTTTGGCTCTCTAGAACACAGGTTTATGTGTTTCATTCAATGTTATCACATATGTTAGACATGGAGTAAAATACACTTTGCCATTTCTCTTACCGGTTATCAGCAAACTTTTATGGTTTGATCCTCAAAGTCCGGCACTTTTCTCCCTAAATCACACCACAAAATGTCTCTGCCTATCAGGACAAAAACAATGGAATTCAGGCTTTGTAAAAGCTAAAGGGAATATCTGGTATACCTCAAGTGAACTGATCCATAAGTAACCAGAATGACAGACTCATTGAGCACTCTCCAAACACACACACAAACATACATACACACACTAGTTATGCTTACAAAGGAAATATCAATAAAACTTGGCTCTACCACGTGGGACTTCAGTAAGTGGGGCTGCCTCATGCTTACAGGCACCACCAGGAACATGGCCACTAAAAAAGACAGTCTGCAAAGAAGAATTCCAGGACCAAGAGCAACTACATTTCTAGCTTTAGATATGGGACACTATCTCTATACACACGGCTGTACCCTTCCAAGGAAACACTCATGTCAAACTACTCCCCTACAGGAGGAAGCCCAGCTCCTCTGGTCCAGATTCTATGGCTGAAACGGGAGGGGAAGGTTAGAGGTCCTTTCATTCCAACACAAGAAATGAGGTAAGTTTCTCAAAGGATCTCCAAGGAACTTAGAGTGGCTAATGGCACCAATGTCCACTCACCATCAGAACTCAACCATGACTACCCTACAAGAGAGCCAGGCACAGATGAGGCTATCACAAAAGCTAGTTCTTTTTCTCTGTATTGATAAAAGCATACTTTTCAAAGTGGAATGCTTGCCTGGGTCATCAGAGCCAGCAGATACCATACCTAAAACAGATCTTGAACCACTGGAATGCCAAAGCAGAGCACCAGGCCAGCGGCTTTCCCTTTCTTTAAGAATGAGACGCTGACGTAACAGAGAGTGAGAAGAACACCACAAGCGGAGAGGCACCCATGAAACCGTAGCCACCCTTCTTCACTCTACAATTACAAGTCATGACCTATCTGGAGGTCTCCACACCAAAAGGTTGGATATCTTGTAAGGTCAATGGGGAATTTTCCATCAGGAAATATGTACGAAGCTGGCACAGAGAAGAACACTAGCTGTATATAGGCAGGCCTAAATACTGCCATCCCTGTAAGGGGTTACTACCCAAAACACACCACCTGTCTGTTCTTGCAAGAGCTCAATGGCACCAGAGTCCTGTCAGGAGAAAGGAATTAGCCCTGGAACTGACCGTGAGCCTGCAGAACCACAAGAATGGCTAGCTGCTGGGCTCAGATAATCCCTCAAGGCCTTCCATTCTGTTTGTGGTTTTCATCCACTCCAGTCTCCTAGGAGATGCTCTGGGTCATGATGGCACGTCAGTGTACCCCCATTCCTTCCATACAGGCCCTTCTTGTTCCAGACAAGACTTACTCTAGACTTCTGGTGTGCCAAACTCCATCAATGACGTTGGCTACATATGGCGCCCAGCAGTGGCCTGTGCTCTGTCACTGCCATCACAGTGAGCCCAGACCCACCAACATGGGGAAAGCCAGCCTGTAGAAACCTACAATGTCCATATTCTCAAGACAATTGCCCCCAAGGCCTGCACTTGGCTGAAGTCTTGGCCCACACTGTTAGGCAACCGAGGCCCCACCTCCCTACTTCCTGTGTTTGGACTTCCTGCAAAATCCAAACGGGCTCTAACCTAGATGCGGGCCTCTAACCTAGCGGATGCCACACCAAAACCCTGACTTTGTCCACTTCTCCTGCTGGGCCACAGAGAAGAAGGTACCGGGAGGCCAGGCATGGGTCCAGAACCTGCTCAGCCTCCCACTGGCCTGCAATCCCCCAACTGGAAGGCCTTACAGGGAGGAACCACTCGGGACTTGGGGTTGATCAAACTATCTCCGCACGATGGCAGTATTGCCCCAGAAAAGCCTAGTGGCCCTACTGCCAAGCGTTCTTCTCCCGCCCCTCGAGTTTTGAAAAAATACCAGGGAGCTCTGGACGCCAGAAAATATGGCAGCCTTGCATCTTGCTCCGTTTGCTCATTCTCTTAGCATTTTGCTTTTGGTTTCCATTAGGTAACGAATGGAACTGCTGAGACACCTACCTTCATTGGCCATCTACTCATTTCCAGATTTCAATTTTGACTTGAACAAATTTATACAATAACATATATGGCATAATAGATGTATTTAAATAATACAATTAACTGTCAAATATATACTAACATATATACTATATTGTATCATTATATATATACTATTATTAACACATCATATAATTATATATATTATAATTTTTGTTTCTCAGAAGAACAAAACAGCAACTTTTTCAGTATTTTTTATTTTATTGATTTACAGTTTCCAGTAGAAGTAGTCAGAGAAGATACTTTGTAGGTTTTTAATTTTTTTCAAATTTGGGTTTTGTTTTTTTTTTTTAATTGGGTGAGATTTGAATTCTGGTCTAACATTCCATCTATTCTGGAGAATATTCCATGCATACTTGAGAAATGTTACATTCTCTTGTTTCCATAATTATCTTCAGCCTAGGTCTTCTATCCCATATTTCAAGTGGGTACTGAAGTCCCCATCTAGTTTTATAGAACTCATTTTTCCCTTTGGTTTGGTTCAGGTTTTGCTTCATAAATTTTGGGATGCTGGTCAAGTGCAGGTGTTTGTAACTGTTACGTCTTCATGATACACTGAAAGTGTATTAATATATAGAATGTCCTTCCTTATCTCTTGAAAGAATTGTTTTAAAGTGTATTATGTCAGTTGCCAAAGGGTGGCTCAGTTCATTGAGCCTTTGACTCTTCATTTCTGCTCAGGACAGGATCTCTGGGTTGGGGGATGGAGACCCACTGAGTATGGAGCCTCTTTGTCCCTCTCCCTCTGCTCTTCCTCCTGGTCAGACAAGCTTTGTCTCTTTCTCTCTCTCTCTCAAAAAAATCTTTTTAAAAAATGTATTATATCAAGTGTTATCTCTCTTTTGATAACTATTTGCATAGAATATTTTTTATCATTTTATTCTTAACCTATGTGCAAACTGGATGTAAAAGTGGTCTCTTTTAGACAGCATACAGTTGGATCGTATTTTCTTTTTTTTTTTTTTTTTAAGATTTTATTTATTCACTTGACAGAGAGAAATCACAAGTAGATGGAGAGGCAGGCAGAGAGAGAGAGGGAAGCAGGCTTTCCGCTGAGCAGAGAGCCCGATGCGGGACTCCATCTCAGGACTCTGATATCATGACCCGAGCCGAAGGCAGCGGCTTAACCCACTGAGCCACCCAGGCGCCCCTGGATCGTATTTTCTTAAATCCATTCTCCCAATAGCTGCTTTCAAATTGCAGATTTTAATCTATTTACATTTAAAGTAATTATTGGTAAGGAAAGACATAGCGCCATTTTGCTATTTTTTTCTCTAGGTCTTACAAAAATTTTTTCTCCTCAGTTAGTGCCTTACTCTGTGATTCATTTTTTCCAGTGTAGCACTTCTATTCCTTTCTCATTCCCTTTTCTGTATATTTAAAATGTTTTCTTCAATTGTCACACTGGGTAATACAATTACTATCTTAATAGTATAACCATCAGTTTGCTTAAATAACAAATAGTTTTTAGAGTACATAAACCTGCTCATTTACACAGGCTCAACATCTTTTATGTTATTTTCACAAATTACATCTTCAAACATTGTGTGCCCAATTAATTATTGTTTGTGTACTTGCCTTCTAAATCATATAGAAATACATATACAAAATACATATAGAAAACAAAATTCAGGGGCGCCTGGGTGGCTCAGTGGGTTAGGCCGCTGCCTTCGGCTCAGGTCATGATCCCAGAGTCCTGGGATAGAGCCTCACATGGGGCTCTCTGCTCATCGGGGAGCCTGCTTCCTCCTCTCTCTCTCTCTCTGCCTGCCTCTCTGCCTACTTGTGATCTCTGTCAAATAAATAAATAAAGTCTTTAAAAAAAAAAAAAGAAAACAAAATTCATATAGAAAACAAAATACAACACTTCTAGCTTTTATATGTATCTTTGTAGCTACCTTTCTCCTTGCTCTTTATTTTTTCATACAGTGTTATTGTCTAGAGTCTTCGTTTCACCTTGGAGGACTCCTTTCTGTGTTTCTCGTAGGGGAAATCTTCTAGTAACAAACTCCATCAATTTTTCTTTTTTAGGAATGTGTTAGTTTCACTGGGGTTTTTGAAAGCTTCTCATGCTAGGTATGGAATCCTTGGTTGACAGGGTTGGGTTTTTTTCCTTTTATAATTTGAAATATGTTCTCTAAATGTCTTGGCTTCTGTGTTTTCTGAAGAGAAACCAGCTGTTAATCTTATTGAGGATACCTTGTTTATGATGAAACTGTCTTGACACTTTCAAATTTTTCACTTCATCAGTGGATTTTGCCAGTTTGGTTATAATATGGACCATCTTTGTTTTTATCTTACAGAGTTTGTTCAGCTTCTTGGATGTGTACATTGGCCATTGTTTCTTCAACTATTCTTTCTTCCCCTATATATCTCCCCACCTTCTGCAACTCATATGATGTGGATTTCTCTAATCTTATCTACACTGGATGGAAAAAAAGGCTTTACCCATGACTTCGTGTGCAGGACCTCCTGGCAGCTACTGATTCAGTTCTAGCATTTCCCTCTCCAAGTTGTACACCAAGATCTCACTGATGTTGAACTCTCTTGTAAATACATAGAGAATGCAAGGTAGTAGGGGAGCCTGGGTGGCTCAGTCGGCTAAGGTCTGCCTTTGGCTCAAGTCATGATCCAAGGGTCAGGGTCCTGGAATACAGCCCCACATCAGGCTCCCTGCTCTCCCTGCTTAGTGGGGAGCTTGCTTTTCCCTCTCCCTCTGCCTGCTGTTCCTCCTGCTTGTGTCTCTCTCTTTGTGTCAAATAAATAAAATGAAATTTTTTTTACATTTTACTTATTTATTTATTTATTTGTCAGAAAGAGGGAGAGAGAAAGCACACAAGCAGGTAGAGAGGCAGGCAGAGGCGGAGAGAGAGGCAGGCTCCCTGCCGAGCAAGGAGCACAATGTGGGACTCCATCCCAGGACTCTGGGATCATGACGCAAGCCCAAGGCATCGGCTTAAACCACCAAGCCACCCAGGCATACCAATAAAATAAAATCTTAAAAAAAAAAAAAAAAAAGAACACGAAGGAAACCTAGCTTAGGTCCAAGCCCGTTCTAACTTTGCATAGGCATGACCTTCAACTTTTGGCCAAAAAGGAAGGAAGCTGTAATGGTTTATGGTGTTTTCAAATTATTTCCCAATCATGGCAGTATTGCTCCAGATATGAAAACACACACACACACACACACACACACACACACACACCCCACAACCCTCAAAAGGCTTTGAGCTCTCATCTCCCACCCCCTACCAGTCTGAAAAAAATACCAGTAAGAGACAAAGTCACTATGAAACATAGCTGCCTTAAATTTTGCCCAGTTGTAAGATGCTAGCACTGTTGTTCTTTGCTTTTGGTTGCCAACTGAAATCAAAACTGAGGCTTTGAACTATCCACCCTCACCAGGGATCTTCTTTTTCAAAAATTCAATTTCAAACTGACCTAGTTCTGTTCTTCTTCATACCAGCTTTACATTTCATGCATTTTCCCAATTATAAAGTAGTTAAGGGCAAGTTTCAAGGAGCCAAGCTTAAAAGGAATAAGAAAATTCTGAAAATTCAAGGGCAGGATTAGCACATTTCTAGGCGACGACAACAACTGCTAACAATTATTGAGCACTTATGATGTACCAGTGAATATTTCAAGGCTCTTGATAAAGATTCTTATATTGAGTCTTTACAACAAACCTCTAGATAAGTAGTATGATTCTTACCAGTTAATAAATAAGGAAAGGTAGCAGGGGAAGTTTAAATAGCTTGTCAAAGGTCACAGAGCTAATAAAAGTTAGAGACAAATTTTAAATTACATTAGCCTGACTTCAGAGCTCACACTATTAAGCACTAGGGAGGCAAGTTATAAGCCCACTCCTGAGGCACTGTAAAGACAATTCGCAACTTTTCCTGGTTTTCTTGCATTCTCTGAGCCTTCAGTGCAGGGACAATTCAGGTAACAAATTCAGTTCTATTTTGGGATTTTTGGCAAATACTAACAATAGGGAGAAGTAAGTCAGACTTGTTTGACCTTCAACCATTAGTCCACCTGTTTCCTAGGTCAAGCCCTTTTCACCATGTGTTGCATTTCAATGGAAGCCTTGAAACTTCGCAAAGTCCCCCTAAGCTGATTTTCTTTGACTTAACCAGCCCAGGGAGAAATTCCCAGAAAAGACACATATCAGCCACCTGTAGATCCAAAAACTCATTTGGCTCAGAAAGAACAAATTAATTAAAACTGGGAACGGAAAGGAATGGAGCCACATTCACATTCCAAATTTTCAAGAGTCAGAAAAATACTGGCATTGCTTAATTGTATATATGGATGCAAGTGTGTTGATATTATTTCTGTATTTTTTCATATGCTATTGAAGATGAGCATAATTAGACACTCCAAAGTATGCATCCTTGGCATAAGGATTGCTTTTTTTGTTTGTTTGTTTTGTTTTGTTTTGTTTTGTTTTGTTTTAAATCGGACAGAAGGGGCACCTGGGTGGCCTTCAGTTCAGCTCATGATCCCAGGGTCCTGAAATTGAGCCCCAAATCTGGCTCCCTGATCAGTAGGGAGTCTGCTTCTCTCTCTCCCTCTGCTCCTCCCCTCCACTCCTGCTTGTTCTGCTTGTTCTCTCTCTCAGTAGAGAAATAAAGAATCTATTGAAAAAAGAGGAGAGAAACTCTAAAAACCAAGCTGAAGTTACTCTTTTGTAAAACATTTACATTTTTTTAAATTTACATTTGTATGGAAAATCACCATTTGTAAGGGTGTCTTTAATGCTATCCTGGTAAGGATCTGACTCAATCTCTAAACTCTTATCAATGGACAAGACAAAGACTTAAATCTGCCTAACAACCATACTCTTGTCTACTGTGCTTTTCCTGGTAAATGTAACTGACTCCCTGTCCCGCAACACCTTTTGTGTTTCACTGAAGGTGGTATTTAAGGTAGCCATTTCCAGGAGTAACTCAGTTTTCCTGGGTCTCTCCCTTGTATGCAGGTGGTTTATATATTAATCTTTTTTTTTCTCCTGTTAATCTCTTTTTTTTCTTTTTTTTTATGACAGGGGTGTCTCAGCCACAAACCTAGAAGGCAAGATGGAAAAGTCTTTTTCCTCGCTACACTATTATGGTATTCATTCTGGCTATTTACCAAAGATTTCTGTTACTCCTCTGGGATACTGCTAAGATGAGTGGGGATACTTGATCAAGACATGAAGCCAAACCCTTACATCTGGTTACATATGTACCTCAGCCTATCTTTGAAATCCTACCAGAACCCTCTAAGGCAGACTATAACAATACAGCCAAATTATGTAGTCAGTACAGGTCAGCCATTTGAATAGAGAAGCAGTGCATAAAAATGAAGAATGTGTAAAGAAAAGGAAATGAAGTGAGCAAGAAAAAAATTACAACATACATTATTATGCAAGTTATATATTAAAGAAAAAACACACACAGATTACACTGATACTTTAGGTCACTTTGTGTTCACTTATCAGAATTCCATATTAACTAAATACTCCATACAGAAAGTTACATTGCATAAATAGAAAAATAGTTTTTGTCTATATTTTTAAATCATATTTTGTGATAACAAAAGTATACTACAAAATGCTCATGAAATACAAAAAAGCTATAAAATGAAAATTGTATGCAAGAAAATAAACTATTATATATATATAATGTATATATATATATATATATATGTAAACTTAAATGTATCAAGCTACTTAGGTAAATATAAAACATGATAAGGAAATCATAAAGATGTGGTCAGAGTTTCCCTCAAGACTGTGGAATTATAAATAGGATCAACATTCCTCTTATGTCACAGGTTAAGTCACAGTTTATGGCAGTTGTCCAACTTGATAAACTATGTAATCACTGAAGTAGATTATACTGCTAATATTCTCTACTTAATTATCCAATTCCTTTCTAAAAATACACCATTCCTATTTCTTACTGAAGTATATTTTACATACAATATTATATTAGTTCCAGGTGTACAACAGTAATTCAACAAATTATGTAACAAAATGCTGTGATAAGTGTTGTTAGCATAAATTAGCAAAGTTATTACAACATTATTGACTATATTCCCTATGCTGTACTTTTCATTCTTGTACACTATTTTAAAAAAACTCTAAGTTTGTACCTCTTAGTCCCCTTCACCTATTTCACCCAACCCCTCAGCCTCTCCCAATTGGAAAACACCAGTTTGTTCTACGTATTTATGAGTCTATTTCAACTTTCATTTGTTTGTTCATTTGTTTTGTTTTCTAAATTCTATTTAAAAGTGAAATCTTTAAATAAATAAATAAATAAAAGTGAGAATGTGGTATTTGTCTTTTGTTGTCTGACTTACTGTACTTAGCATAATACCCTTCAAGTCCATTCATGTCGTCATGAATGACAAAATTTGGGGGTTTTTTTATAGCTGAGAAGTACTATGCTATTCTTCACCTATTCATCTATCAATGGGCATGTAGTTTGACTCTATATATTAGCTATTGTAAGTAATGCTGCAATAAACAGAACTACATATATCTCCTTGAATTAGTGCTCTGATTTCTTCAGCTAAATACACGGAAGTGGGATTACTGGGTTATATGGTATTTCTATGTTTAGTTCTTTGAGGAAACTTAATACTGTTTTCCATAGGGGTAGCACCAACCTACATTCCAACCAACAGTGCATAAGTGTTCCCCTTTTTCCACATGCTTGCAAAAACTTATTTCTTATCTTTTTTTTTTTTTAAGATTTTACTTATTTGAAAGAGAGATCACAAGTAGGCAGAGAGGCAGACAGAGAGAGAGGGGGAAGCAAGCTTCCCACTGAGCAGAGAGCCTGATGCGGGGCTCAATCCCAGGATCCTGAGACCATGACCTGAGCCAAAAGCAGAGGCTTAACCCACTGAACCACCCAGGAGCCCCTTATCTTTTTGATACTAGCCATTTTGACTGGTACTAATTGATATCTCATTGTGGTTTTGATTTGCATTTCCCTGATGATTAGTGATGTTGAGCATTCTTTTTGATGTGTCTGTTGGGCACCTGAATGTCCTATTCAGGTCCTCTGCCTGTTTTTAATTGGATTATTTGGATTTTGGTGTTGAGTTTTCTACATTCTTCATGTATTTGGGATCAACTCCTCATCAGACAGATCACTAGGAAATATCTTCTCCCATTTATGAGGTTGCTCTTGCATTCTTTTTTAAAAATACTTTATTTATTCGTCAGAGAGAGCACACAAGCAGGGGTAATGGCAGAGAGGGAGAATCAGGCTCCTCGCTGAGCAAGGAGTCCACTGTGGGACTGGCTCTCAGGACCATGGGATTGGGACCCAAGCCAAAGGCAGATGCTTACCAACTGAGCCACGCAGCAGTCCCTTGTTAGGTTGCCTTTCATTTTGTTGATGGTTTTGTTCACTGCACTTAAGCTTTTTAGTTTGATGTAGTCCCAATTGTTTATTTTTTCTTTGGTTTCCCTTGCTTCAGACATTTCTAGAAAAATATTGCTAAAGTGGGTGTCTAAGAGATTACTGCTTATGTTTTCTTTTAGTAGTTTTATTGTTTCAGGCTTTATATTTAGGTCTTTAATCCTTTTTGAGTTTATTTTTGTGTATGGCATAAGAAAGTGGTGCAGTTTCAGTATTTTGCATTTATCTGTCCAGTTTTCTCAACACCATTTATTGAAGTGACTGTCTCTTACCCATTATATATATTCTTGCCGGCTTTGTTGTAGATTAAGTGACCATATGAGCATGGGTTTATTTCTGGGTTCTCTATTCTGTTCCACTGATCTACACGTCTCTTTTTCTGCCAGTAGCATTCTACTTCAATTACTATAGCTTTGTAGTATAAATTGAAATCTGGGATTGTGACACTTCCAGCTTTGTTCCTCCTTAAAAATAACTTTGGCCTTTCAAGGTCTTTTGTGGCTCCATACAAATTCTGGGATTATCTGTTCTACTCCAGTGATAAATACTATTTGGTATTTTGATAGAAACTGCATTGAGTCTGTAGATTACTCCTCAGGGTCCTGGGATTGAGCCCTGCATCAGGCTCTCTGCTCAGCAGGGAGCCTGCTTCCCACCCCCCCCAAACCTCGCCTACCTCTCTGACTACTTGTGATCTCTCTCTGTGAAATAAATAAATAAAATCTTAAAAAAAGAAAAAAAGAAAGAAAGAAAAAGAAAAGTGTGTGTTCTGCTATTTTGGGATGGAATGTTCTGTATTTATCTGTTAAGTCCATTTGGTTTATTGTGTCATCTAAAGCCACTCTTTCCTTATTGATTTTCCATCTAGATGATCTTCTATTATTGTATCACTGCCAATTTCTCCCTTTACATCTGTTACGATTTGCTTTATATATTTAGGTGCTCCTATGTTGGATGCATAGGTATTTATAATGCTCTCCTCTGGCTGAATTGATCCCTGTATCATTATGTAATGCCCTTCTTTGTCTCTTGTTAGTCTTTGTTTTAAAGTCTTTTTGCATGATGTAAGTACAGCTACCCCAGTTTTTTTCTGTATCCATTTTCATGGAGTATCTTCCATCTTTTCACTTTAAATCTGTATGTCTAGGTCTGTAGTGCCTTCTAGGCAGCATATTAGATGGGCCTTGTTTTTTTTTTTTTAATCTATGCCATCACTCTGTGTCTTTTGATTGGAGCATGTAGGCCATTTGCATTTAAAGTAATTGACAGGTATGTACTTATTGACATTTTAAATGTTTTCTTCATTGCTTTTGCAGTTCTTCTCTGTTCATTTCCTCTCTGGCTCTCTTCCCTCATGACTGATGAATTTTAGTGTTATGCTTGGATTATTTTCTATTTTTTGTGTATACTGAAAAATAATATACTGAATAGTATATTGAAAAATAATACCCATTATAGGTTTTGGTTTGTGGTTACCATGAAGCTCATATATAACATACTATGTATACAGTGGTTTATATTTCACTGATGTTCATTTAAGTTTGAACACACTCTAAAAGCACTACCTTTTTATTCCCTCCTTCATGTTTTACATATAGGATACTGAATTTTAAACCTTCTTATTTATTTATTTTGCAGAGAGAGAGAGAGAAAGAGCACAAACACAGGGAGCAGCAGGCAGAGAGAGAAGCAGACACAGGGAGAGGCAGGCTCCCCGCTGAGCAAGAAGCCCAATGCAAGACTTGATCCCAAGACCCTGGGATCAAGACCTCTGCCGAAGACAGACGCTTAACTGTCTGAGCCACCCAGGTGTCCCATGGATTTTACATCTTTTTATTGTGTGAATGCCTTAACTAATTAAGATATAATTGATTTGGAGCACTTGGGTAGCCCAGTTGGTTAAGCATCTATCTGACTCTTGATTTCTGCTCAGGTCATGACCTCATGGTCATGGGATAGAGTCCCGCTTCAGGCTCCCCACTCAGCAGAGTCTGAGGTTCTCTCTCTCCCTCTACCTCTACCCCCTCACGCTCTCTGAAATAAATACATCTTAAAAAAAAAAAAAAAGATATCATTGATTTTAGTACTTTTAAGTCCCTCATATTAATTTATAAAAGATTAATGTACTTGTTACCTTAGTAAATATTTGCTTCTACCAGGGAAATTTTTTCCTTCCAAAATTTTCTTCTCATTATGGCCTTTATTTTTATGCTTAAAGTCCCTTTAACATTTCCTGTAAAGCCAGTTTACTGGTCTTTAACTTTTGTTTGTCTGGAATCCTGAATGATATCCTCACAGGATAGGATAGCCATGGTTGTTGATTTTTCCTTTCAGCACTTTGAATAGGTCATGCCACTCCCTTCTAGTCTGCAAAACCTCTGCTGAAAAATAATCTGATAGCCTTATGGGGGGTGGGTTCCCCCTTGTATGTAACTAATTGCATTTCTCTTGCTGCTTTTCAGATTCTCTATCTTTAACATTGGACATTTTACTTGTTATGTGTCTTGGTGCGGCCCTCCATGGGTTCCTCTTATTTGGGGCTCTTTGTGCTTTCATGACTTGGATATCTGTTTCTTTCCCCCAGTTAAGGTAATTTTCAGCTATTATTTATTCAGATAAGTCTTCCACCACTTTCTTCTTCTTCTGGGACCCCATATAATGATAATTTTAGTATACTTGGTGTTGTCCCAAAGGCCCCTTAACCTAGCCTATCCTAATTTCTTTTACTTTTTAATTTTTCTTTACTGGTAAAGCTTGGGTGTTTTCCATAACTCAATCTTCCAGACTGTTATTCTTCATCCTCTAATCTGATATTCATTTCCACTAGTGTATTTTTTATTTCAGTTATTTTATTCTTCAACTCTGATTAGTTCTTTTTTTTATCTCTTTGTTGATGTTCTCACTGAGCTCATCCATTCTTGTCATCTTCATAACCATTACTTTGAACTCGTTGTCAGGTAGATTGCTTACTCTGTTTTGTTTAGTTCTTTTTCTGAAGATTTTTCTTGTCCTTTTGTTTAGAGCATATTTTTGTCTCATTTTGTTTCACCTTCTGTGTTTCTATAAAGTAAATGAACCAACTACCTCTCCAGTCTTGAAAGAATGGCCTTATGTAGTAACGTCCATGTATACTGCATGTGCCAGAAAATTAAGCTGTCTGGCTGAAGCTGTGGCAGGTGTGGGCTGAGGGTCATGGGGCACTCTACCCCAGGGTCACCCTGGTGGACTAGCTGGAGCTGGTGAAGGCACAGGCCCGGAGCTCCACAGTACTATGTTCCAGGAACACCCTGACAGTACAGCTGGAACTGGGTGGATTTCAATTTCAAATAGAAACCAAAAGCAAAAGTGCAACACAGTCAGCAGTTTCCCCAAATTGGATTTGATTCAAGGCAGCCATGTTTGCTGGTGCCTTTGTCGCTAGGCGGCATTTTTTTCAAACCGGATGGGCGGGAGAAGAGGCCCTGGGGGCAGGGTTGGTTGGTTCCTTTGGAGCCATACTGCCATCACGAGGATGCGGTTTTACAGAAGCCAAAGCTGTTAGTGTGCATTCCTGTTGCGATCTAGCAGTTAACAAGTCTGGCTAATTAAACGACTGAATTCATCGTGACCAACCTAGGCATCCTTTATTTGAATGCTGAGGCTTTCCAGAAGCTCTGGAAAAAAGTTAGAACGTTGGTAGAAAAGCTTCTGAGTGAGGGGCAAGGACTGTATATAGCAGGGCCTTCGTTTCTTCCCAGTGGTTAGGACTAAAGGAAACCACTCAGAGACTTTGTCTGTGAGCATTTGTCTCCTGGCCCTGCCCCCAAGAAAATGAGGCAGTTGGGCTGGCACAATGTGTCCCTGTACTCTGGGGCCTGGGCCCTCTCTGTATGAATATAGAGTTGGGATGGGGGATAGGAATGTCATTCCATGTGACATCTAACAACAGCCAGTCTGCAACCTGAAGTTCTCAGGTTCACACAGAAGTCAAAATGTTCCCATTGCCTGAAGCAAGGCCAGCCTGACCAGGAGTGCCTGTCCCTCCGCCATGCCAAACCAATAAACTCCAGAACATCAGTAGGAGTGAGCTGGTTACCCTCCAATTCGTGTTAGGTGTCAGTAAACAACAGGATGCAAACCAAGAATGGAGAAGGCCTGCAGGTATTTTCTGAACCCAGGAGGTAATGGCTTTTCAGCTTTTTCCTAGGGCTCAGTGTGAGGACCTACCCACTTACAGAGACCTCATCTCATTTCTCACAAAGGACAGAACCAGTTCCTTTCACAGTTGGTTTTCCCCTAAGGAAGATGAGGCCCTTCAGGTCTGCAAGTATTATTCTATGGCTGCTTCTTAGCCTTTCAGCGATGGACATTCCTTATAGACTTGACAAGATAACCTCCCCTGTGGAGTTGAACGTTATCAGGAGCCCCGAACCCTTGCTTTTTTAAGAGCCACTCACTCTTCTGTATCTGAGATGATCTCAATATACAACCTTGAGAAAGGCTGAGCAATCCATAGAAACAAGCTTGGGCATTTTTTATCTTCTTTCTTCCACTCTGTTTTCCTACTCTATTTCATGTGAACACTTGCATGTCTCCTTTGGGACTGTGTCTATGTGATCACTTTTGAAAGGCAGTCTCTGGACAAAGGGTATGCTCACGTCAAAAGTTAACTGGGGCACAGTCATAACCCTCCAACAAGTTAAATGAACTGACAATGCATCCCACACAAAGGAGCTTGTCCGTTTCTACAAATGATCATATAAACTGTACAATACTGATGGCTTCATTTTCAGCAGTTTGCTCAGGATATATCGGTGGGTGGGTGAGGGATGGGGGAGAGGAGGAGATATCTGAGAACTTCTTAATTTCTAAATATACTTGGGTATTGGTGATTTGAGAGAATCTATGCCAACACACTTCAGTTTCATGGCATTTTTTCACCTGGGAAGTTCATGCTCCATTCTTTCTCCCTTTCCTTTGGATTTTAATTTTCTAACAGTTGATGATCTCTAAGATTATCCCCCACACCTCACCCTGCCCCCCGCGAGCTCTAGAATACTGCTACCAGATGCATTGTGCTGGAGTTCTATGACCCAGACTGTCTGCCTCATGTGCCTCACTCCTCCTGTGCAAGGGGCAAGGAATGGAGGCCAAGGCTGACCCGCCAGGCACTTAGTCGTGAGTCACTTCCTCTAATCCCGCCCACACGCTGGGTGGACACCAAAGCTCCTCCCCACAGCTTCCTGTACCTGGACTTCCTGGTAGCTGTTTGTGTGGTCCTGGTGTCTCACTAGCCGGCTCTTAGAATTATAGCACACCTTTGTCCACATATCCTGGAAGGCCTTAGAAATGAATGCAAGAATGCAATGCTTGGAGCCAGGAGATGCTCAACCTCCCTCCAGGTCCAACATCCTTCAACTTCTGGGTTTTCCCTGGAAGAAATACCGTGACTTGGGAAGTCACCAAACAATTTCCGCATGATGGCAGTAGTGCTCCAGAAACGTCACCCAGCCCTGCCCTCCCCCTCCCCCAGGCCGCCTTCTCCCTCCCATCCGGTCTGAAAAAACGCTTACAAAAGACAAAGGTACTGGAAAGCAGATCTACTTTATATATTGCCAGGTTGGAGGATCCTTGCTTACGCTACTGTGATTAGCTTTCAATTTCAATCTATAATCGAACTGAAGCCTAAACCACTGGTATCATCAGACATCTTATGTCAGGGGTTACCTTTTCTCACCTTTTCAGAAGAGTTCAACTCTTCACTCAACGTTTGTTCTCTAGCATTTTCCGAATTATCAAGGTGTTTTCTAGGGACAAGTCTCAGGCAATCAGGACTAAATGGAAGAAGATGCTGGAATTCCATGCTGAGAGGAAGCCTTCTCTTGTCACTTGTTCTTCAGGCCTTTATTTGGTTTCTTGGTTTCCCAGGGAATCTTAGGACACACTAGTCCTTCTATGCTTAGTGGAAGGCTATTGTTTGGCTCAGATCCAAAGATTCTTCTCTGAAGGCCTATGTAACTCTTAACTGATTTGTGACATGTCCTATGTGGGATACCAAATGTACCTTTATTTATTTTTTAATGAAGAAAAATGTGTGTATTGATGATTTTTCCCATGTTTCTATCACTTCTATAGTAAGAATTAATTTATTCCTTGAGAGAGAGAGAGTAACAGTACATATGTTGGTGGGGGGGCAGCAAGAGAGAGAGAGAGTGAAGAATCTCAGGCAAATTCTGCACTGAGCAGCGGGCCTGACCCAGACCCCAATCCCAGGATCCTGAGATCATGGCCTGAGCCAGAATCAAGAATCAGATGCTTAATTGACTGGGCCATCCAGGCATCCCAAGCAGGAGCTAACTTCTGCTTCTCCATCTTAGAATAGATAAAAGATTATTCTGTTTCCAGTGAATCTTGGGAACATATATTAGACTTTAAGATTTCAACTGCAGTCTTGTCTACATTTTGAATTTTCATGTTGTTTCCAATGTCTCCTTTTCAAATGGAACTAATACATTCTCTTTTATATACAGTCTTAATATTTTTCATACATATTTGCTTAATGTGTTTACACACATTAGCATATTTTTTAATTTAATAACTCCGTCAATAGAAATGTATTCATTTGGTGGATATATTTGTGTGTCTATGTGTGAACTTTTAAAAATATGTGTTGGATCATACTGAAACCAATTTTGTGCCATCTTTAATGTATTCATTATTTTATATGAATCCATATTTTTACATAATTTCAAATTTCTTACTTTTTTATGATGAGAATATCTTTATTTCCCCACATATACAAAGAAGATAGTGGCCACTTTAAAACTACTTAGTTTTGAATAAGAAATCTTTAGTTTTGAATAAGAAATCAATCGTCATGATTCTATTTTTTATGCATAATAACTAGAATTTTAAAAATGTCATGGCTTTTTTCCCTGCAAATATAACCTGAAGCTTTTATTTATAAAATGGGTTTCTATTTAATATGTATTTTAATGTTTTTTTTGTTCACATATTGTATAACTAACATCTTGCCAAAATCTTTTCCTAGTCTCAAGAGTTTTGTCTTCCAGACATTAAACAAATAATTCCGCCTGTTTAATTAATTTATCATGGTTATTTAAGAAATATCCATGGGGTATCTGGCTGGCTTAGTTGGTAGAGTATGCAACTCTTCATCTCATGCTTGTGAGTTTGAACCCCATCATGGGTGTGAAGCCTACATCAAAAATTTAAAAAAAAAATCCATATATTTCATATATATGATCATGAAAACAGGTTATTCAAAATTCTATTTCACTCATGCGTAATGATAATAAATTTTTTTCATATTCTACAAAAGTATACAAGCTATCTAAAATATCTCAAGGGTTTCACTCATCTTAAATATTTGTATCAATTTGATTTTCTTGGCAAAATTTTCTGACCACCTCCAATGTGTTCTGCTTTTGCCAGTATCTGGTGCTTAACCATCATCCTGATACTCCTTTCATCAACATTCTGAGGATTCCCTTCTTATCTCTTCTCTACTGGATCTCTGGTTTCATAAAACCTGTATTTTCCTCTGTTTCTAAATCTTTTTTTCCTCTTTCTAAGCACAAGCTACAGCAGCATTTAAAAAAAAAAAACAAAACTCTGTGGGAAGTAAATCTTTAAGGCCTTGCATATTTGAGAATACCTTTACCCTTACATTTCAGTGAAAAATTTCTCTGTGTATAAAATTCTAAGTTGGAAATAATGTGGTTTTTTTTCCCTGAATTTTGAAGACAACACTACATTCCAGATTCCAGGGTTGATATTCAGAATTTCAGTCATTCTGATTCTTCATATTTGTGTGTTAATTATATGATCTTCCCTCTGTTACCAGGGTCCTGAAATTTCCCAATATGTCCTCATATTTTCACCGATGGTGTTGGCAACCTGATGGCCCCTTTCAATATGGGATATCATATTGCACATTCCTGTGAAATTTCTGGGAACTCCTATTACTGAGATAATCAAACGCATATACAGATATACTCTAATTCTTATTTTTTTTTCTTGTTATTGATATTACAAGTCTTTTTCCAACCTCCTTATTGAGTTTTGTATTTTTGCTATGTCATTTTTACTTGTGGTGTTCCTTTTCATTATAACTTTATCTTTTTCATTGTATCCTTTTCTTCTATCACAGTTGCAGTATTACCTCAGGCCTGTTTGGCCATACTGATAATAATGAATTTTTGAAGTTCTCTTCTTCCTTTCGGTTGGTCTTCTCCAAGATAGTTCTTCTATGTTTTGATCTGTATCTTTTCTGTTATGCCTCCTTTTAGGTACCTGAGAGTCCTCAGTTTTCTACTCAATCCTAGACTGATTTAAATGTCGTTTGGTGCTTCTGGACTTCATTTTAGAGTGATCTGGCTTGGAAGTTTAATTCGCCAGAGAAGGCTTTGACCATCCTTCCCTCTAGAGGGGAAAAGCTTTGTTGGTCGTGTTCTAGAAACCAAATAGAGAAGAGGATATGCTCATCAGCATGTAGCACACCACCATCGTCACTTACTCATGCTGTTTCCAGTAAGATGACCCAGGTTGCCACTGTGTGTACTGGTCCTCAGTCCAGAGAATCCTTATTTTAGCCTTTTTAGAGAATAATCACCAGTATTTTCTTTAGGTAGGGAGGCACTCTGATCTTCTCATTATATAAGAATCTTCTCATTATATGTCACAGTTGCCTTCTCTCCTTACTCCTCCTCTTCATCTTCTCTCTTTTCCTCCTCCTCCTTCTTTGGGAGAGGCACTGTCAGGTTTGTTGAGAAATAATTTGAACACGGTGAAAATCTGGTTTGGTTTAAATCAGGTTAGTTCACTACTTTCTCTTCTATATCAGGATTGATTTTTCTCTTGTCTACTATTCATTTACCATTTTCCACCTGCTTTCACCTTCTAAATATTTCTGATGTCTCTTCTCTTACTTCGTACAGAGTTTATACCTTTTAGAAAAATCTCTGTATCTACTTTGGAGGGGAATTAGGAGAAAAAAATTACATGCCAGTGTTCAACTTGTCACATTACCTAGAAATCTTACCTTGGTTGCATCTTATATCATATCATGAATACCTTCTGTAATGTAATACCCTTTGTAAGCTTAATAATTCTTTTAGCCCTTTATTTTGGAAATCACTTTACATTTGGTCTCAATTTCACATGTAATATAGGCACCATGAAAATAAGTTATTACCAGGGAGCATTTAAAGAGCACCTGTGATCGTATCATCTTAATACAGGCACTGATAGGTTTTGTTTTGTTCTATTCTTTTCTTATATATTATCTGTATGAGTGGGTTAGATGTGTATTATTATTCGTGGGGAAAACTTGAATTTCAATTTCACAGTCCCTTGACATCATTAACTTTTCATAATGTCAAACTTCAGAAGACAATTTTTTAAATGCGAAACTTAATTTTTAAAACTATTAAAATACCTGTAAGAGAAACAGACAGGCATAAAGTAGATATGCATTTAAAAATGACTTATTACTGATGATATTTAATAACCTGGGATTTTATTTTTAAGTACATTGAAATAAATGTTCCTTAATTTTTTTTAAGCACATTTTCTTGTAAAAAAAAAAAAAAAAAGTAACCGAAATAATAGAAATAAAAAAGGGACATGATCACCCCTTCCTAAACAGTATATGGTAGTATGGTAAGTACTATTTGCACTTTGATGCTTTTCATTCCAGATCTCTCAATATGTACAGGCAATCATATATTCATCCAGAAAATATATAACTAGTTCCTGCCAACTTCCAGACTTTGCTTTAGGCCTTGGGGGAAAAAAAGATTTAACAGAATTTATTTGTGTGTGTTTATGTACATATATACACATACACATACGTACACATACATGTACATATACATACCTATACGCAGTAAGAAATAAACTAATATGCACACACACCTAATATATGTGTAACATGCATATGTATGTATAGCTAAATAAATATATGCAAGCATTGGCACATATATTTATAAACTAATGATATACACATAAACACGATGTTTGTTGACCACTGCAGCTTCCTGAACACTAGTAAATTTGAGTGTCTTTTCACTTATGAATAGTTGGATTTCTTCTTTTGTAAACTGTCTCTTTAATTCTTTACCCATTTGCCATTGGTTTAAATGGAGTAGGAACAGAAATGAATATTTTCAGTCACAGGAAGCTACCACCCAAGCACAAGACAAAAGCACCTTCAACTATTCTAAAAGGTCAAATGAAGACAGAGTAAGGAAGGAAGAAGGGTACTAGGCAGGTCCTCAATTAGGGCAGAATCCCAAGAAATTCTAGGCATCCATCACTATCTTGGAAGCAAGAAGCATGGGTCTGAGAGTGTTCAACACCTTAAGAGTCTTGTCAAGTTTATTAGGCATCTTCATCTGGAACTTACGAAGCAGTGACAGAGAACAAGTATGAGGAGAAAGCTAGGATATCATGGACCTCAGCATCCTCGGAGACAACTAAAGCTGTAAGTCCTCCCTCTCCTCCAAACCCAGCAAGAGAACTGAGATCAGAGCAGAGCTCTGTTGGCAGGCCTTTGCCTGAGATTTGAGAAGTCAGAATGAAGCAACTGCCTTTGCTGCCTCTGGGCTCAGAGAATTCCTGTTTTTGCCCACTGTGCATATGCTTCCGATCCCCTAGCAGAAGTCCGGGGTCTTCTTGGCTTGGTAGGATGGCTTCTAATGCTCCTCCATTTATTTGTCCCCCTTGCTCAAGCAGTAGGTTCTGGAATCCTGTATCTGAGATTTCCCAGCAAGCACATCTGCCTCAAATTAGACTGCTTTTACACTGCGGTGCTCCTAGCACAGGGAGCTCAGATTCTAAAGCTCCAGGATACTGAACAGGCTTGCCTGACCCTCTGAAGAGCAGTGACAGGAGACAAACGTCAACAACACCCGCACTAAGATCCCAGGCCCTCTTTCTCTGTTCACTTACACTCGGAGGAAACCAAAGCCCTGCCCCCACAACTTCCGGTGCCGGGACTTCCGGGTAGCGGCGGGTTCGGGCTTGCCTCCCCACTGATCAGCTCCTACTCCTGGCCTCACTTTTGTCATATGGTTATCAGACCTTCGGTCAGAACTCTTAGAGTAACTGAGAGAAACTAGAGAGGTCCAATCTGGGGTCACGGCCTGCTTTGCCTCTCCACTGAACGCACCTCTCTAAACCGAAAGTCCTCACGCAAATGGCCATAATGGCGGGGGTCGTTTTTAAACGATTTCCTCAGGATGGCAGTAGTGCACCAGCTTTGGCAACAAACAGGCCACCTCCTTACCTCAAGTCATCTTCACCCGCCCGTTCTTTTCTGAAAAAACGCTACTCAGTGGCAAAGGCGCTCAGAAGCACAGTTACCTAGTATCTTGCCCAGTTTAAGAAATCCTGCTCACAAGGAGGCACTTTTGCTTTGGTTTTCACCTAAAATAAAACTGGGGCCTAAAACTAACCACTCTTACCAGGACTCTTCTTCCAAGAATTCAGCTTCCACTAAGCCTAGTGGTCATAGTTTCGTCCTTCTTCACTCTGCATTACATCTACAGTTTTTTTCCATTGTCTAGTCTAGTTCTGGGGGCAATTTTCAAGGATCCAGGCCCAAACAGAAAAAGAACATGCTGGAAATTCAACCAGGAGTGCATCTCTAGGTATCAATCCATGTTTCCTTGCCTGGCTTTTCTCTTCTGCTCTTAAGGAATTCTACATTTTCTGATTATAGATGTAGGCATGTGTTGAATGAATGGTTGGCAGCCATTTGGTGCGGTAAGAGGGGTGGCCAATATCACTTTCATTACTATCTGCCACCTACTGTGCCACATGTCAGGATATATATTCCAATCAGAGGTTACTGAGAATTTAGTCTCATGCTCCCATTTACCATTTGGACCACAAGCACTTGCCATGACAAGGCCATGTCACTAAATGGCCTTCAGTTGTTCTCCTATGACTTTATTGAAAGTGTGTGTATTTACCATTTATCCCTTAGAGATCAGGCAGAAAACCATTTTCATCAGTGACAAAGACATCCTTGCCAAGGATTCAAAAATAATCCTTTGTCAATCAAGAGTAAAAAGCACTGCCATAAAACTTACTACAACCAATAATAACTTTTTAGATGATGTCTTTCCAGTCCTTGCAATACAGAGTTCTGTTGACATTCATAAACAACAATAAATTTATATTAAAGTTGGATTTTACTATATTATTGTTTGCATAAGAAAATTTCCCTCCTGACTCCTGGCATTTTGAGGATATTACATGAAATTTTCAAGTCTTCAGGTTAGAAAGTAAATTATAAAAAATGCTTTTTACCACCCCACTTACTTAATAGACATACACACAGACACACATTTCTCTTTGATTATAATTTGACTCAGATTGGGTGCTGTTTTGCACAAAATCTTCTGCATAACCTAATATAAATCACATAGCCCATATCAATATATATTTTCCTCAATTTGAAATTTCTTTACATTTTATTCTAGAAAGAGGTCTCCCAAGAAATAGAAGAGTGACACCTGCTGTTGGCAACCTGTTAACATTTTGATAAATTATAAAGCCAAAATCAACGGCACCAATCAAAACTAGAAGAAACAACTTCTAAACTGTTTTTGCATACATTCTCACATCCTTCCTGTGCTCATATATTTTTTAACCTAAAATCTCAGTTCCCTGGTATACTTCAAGTGTTCAAACATACTTTCTTCACCAATTATAGAGTTCTTTGCAAATATCATTAAATACTCCTTGGATACCACTGGGGATAAAAATATATGTTTATAAAAAATAAAAAATTAAAAAAAATACACCTGGGGATAAAAATATATGTTTATAAAAAATAAAAAATTAAAAAAAAAATACTCCTTGGAATACTTCCAATTTCTAATGTTGCCTCTCATCGTTTTGCATTTCTTAGAATTAAGCATTCCTGCTTACAAAAGTGCCAGATAACATTAGCCATGTATAAAGTGCAGTGAAATCACAAGTAATCTCACAAGCAGACAAGAGTTTTCTAAACAGGGCGTCCTGAATCCTCTTGATTTCTGTGAGCAATTAGAGATATAAACAGATTGGGTCTCAAATGGCCAACAAATCAGGTTTACATCAGTAACTTCCGTACACATTTGTTCTGGATTGGTTCTCAAATTACAGATATATTATCGACTTCTTAAAAATTCTCTTAGAATATACAGTCTGTCAAGAACAAATGGAAACACTTTATCCTAGATCCATCTTTCACAAGGGAACCGCTATAAATAAGCAACTTGATGAATACGTTGGTTTAAATATTCTAAGTGATATACAATTTTTCATGAGAGCGAAACAGATTTAGCCTACATCTCACGATCAGCGTATTTACTGGCAAAGCTGGTGCACTAAACATGACTAAAATCATTATACCCTACATTCCTCAGCACAATGCTGTATACACACGCACTCATACACACAAGCTCTAAATGTTTCTATGTCTTCAAATCCATCATGTTCACACTGTATATGGAGTTTGGTGGCATGAATTTTTGACTCAACATTGGACAGCGGGTACTTGCCAACAGCATTTACTATTCATGAAAAACCTGATGATGTTGTATGGTTAAATTACATAGTATTCCTTCATTGTTGATCAAATTATAAGAATAACGTGCATCCGAAAAAGATTCAGTAAATTGAGTGAACAGAAAACAAAGAAATGATACGCTAACTCACAGAAACTCATTATTTATGTCTCTGATATTGGATCTATTACATTTTACTCTCTTATGTTATATTTATTACATAATTGGCTATGTGTGGGCACATGTGTGCAGACTGTCAGGATTTGCTGGTATTTGGACTTCATAATACATACGGAATATCCTTGCAGTTTAAGTTGCTTCCTTTTATTAATGTTTTCTCAGATCTTACATCACATAAGCCTCTCCATATGACATCAAATATGCTTCAGAGGGCCACCTGGGTGGCTCAGTTAGTTAAGCAACTGCCTTGGGCTCAGGTCACGGTCGAAGGGTCCTGGGATCCAGCCCCTCCTAGGGCCTCCCTGCTCAGGGGCGTGGAGGGGGAGGGCTGCTTCACCCTCTCCCTCTGCTCTTCCCCCAAGCTCATGTGCACACTCCCTCTCTCTCTCTCAAATAAATCTTTTCAAAAATATGCTTCAGAAATTTGTATTTTCTGGGATACCTGGGTGGCTCAGTCAGTTAATCATCTGCCTTTGGCTCAGGGCATGATCCTGGGGTCCTGGGATTGAGTCCCGCATCGGGCTCCTTGCTCAGTGAGGAACCTGCTTCTCCCTCTGCCTGCTGCTCCCCTTCTTCATACTCCTCCGTTTCTCTCCGACAAACAAATAAATAAATTAAAAAAAAAGAAACTTTAAAAAAAATTGTATTATTTTCTGTTAAGCAGAATTTGAAAATACCATTCCATCCGCATAACAATGAAGTCTGAGGTCTTTAAATCTTGCATGGACCTAGACTTGTGCACATTTTAAAAAGAAAAATAGATCTTTTGATACCCTCTTTTCTTAACTGCTTATTGGTATAATGTTGGTTTCTTGATTTAAAAAATTTTTTTCGAATATCAGCTTTTCCCACTTTCAGCATTTGGAGATTTTAGACAAGTGTAAAATTAAAACTTGAAGGCAAGCCATTGGAAACATCACTCTAGAAAGTTAATCACTGTTAGCTGTTTGTATGCTTTCCAAATACTTCCCTTGTGCCTATTCACTTTTTAAAATCCTCATGTGTTGGGGCACCTGGATGGCTCAGTGGGTTAAAGCCTCTGCCTTTGGCTGGGTCGTGATCCCAGGAGGATCGAGCCCCGCATCCTCTCTACTCAGCAGGGAGCCTGCTTCCTCCTCTCTCTCTCTCTGCCTGCCTCTTTGCCTACTTGTGATCTCTATCTGTCAAATAAATAAATAAAATCTTTTAAAAATAAATAAATAAAATCCTCATGTGTTTATATTTTCAACTTGAATTAACATGTACATAAGCAGAGAAAGACAGTCTTTTTCCATTGCATTTGTATTAGACACCTAGGATGATTTGATCCCAAAGTTCCAACACTTAGCTTTTTCTTCCTGGAATCAAAGTTATGAACATCTCTCCTGATAAAGACTCAGAGAATGGATTTCAATCTTTCCAAGGACTTACAAAGACTACCTATTGTAGCTGAACCCAGAAAATGGACCCTTTGCCCCTCCCTGCTATCCACTCTTGCAAAGGAAACCTCAGTGATCCTCCTTGGCCCCAGCTCTCTGCTCTCCTGTGGGACTGTGGCTCTGTGACCACTTTTGAGACTCAAAGTCTCTGGACAAACGATATTCCCATGTTAAAGATTAACTGATGTCCACCAGCTGACCTCCAAAGAGTTGAGCCAATTGACAATGCTTCTCACCTGGTAGGAGCTTGTGCAATTCTAGAAATCATTACACAGACTGGGTGATAATGGCTTCATCTTCAGTGGCTTGCTTAGGGTATGATGAAGAAGGGCATTATGGGAGACGGATTACAATTGAAATGTGGTACTTAAGAGTTTGAAAATCTCTGCTAAGACTTCTGTGCTGCATGCCTTTTATTGTCTGGGAAGTGCTTGCTATTGTCACTGCCGCTTTTCCTACTGGGTGTTTCTTTTTATTTTTTTTTTAGCTTTTCAGGTTAAAACAGCTTTTTTTTTTTTTTAAAGATTTTATTTATTTACTTGACAGAGACAGAGAGATCACAAGTAGTCAGAGAGGCAGGAAGAGAGAGAGGAGGAAGCAGGCTCCCTGCTGAGCAGAGAGCCCGATGCAGGGCTCGATCCCAGGACCCTGAGATCATGACCCGAGCCCAAGGCAGAGGCTTTAACCCACCGAGCCACCCAGGTGCCCCTGTAACAGCTTTTGATTTGAAATGAGTGTCAATAGCTGAGCGGTAGTTAGGCTTGGCAATAGGTACAATCAATCTCCTGCTACTGGTCTCAGTGTCAGGCTCCTGTTCCTGGGGCTCAGAAAGGTGCTGTTGCTTTAGGCTTCCATGCCCTCGCCAAATATTTTCTCTTCATGTAAACCGAAATATGTAAACACAAAATTCTTGAGTTTGAGGAATTCCAGGGCTAGGGTTACCGCACCTGTCACCCCCAATTCTTTTTTTTTCAAGATTTTTATTCATTTATTAGACACACAGAGAGAGATCACAAGTAGGCAGAGAGGCAGGTAGAGAGAGAGAAGCAGCGCCCCCCGCCCCACCTGCTGAGCAGAGAGCCCAATGCGGGGCTCGATCCCAGGACCTGAGATCATGACCTGAGCCAAAGGTAGAAGGCTTAATCCACTGAGCCACCCAGGTGCCCCATCCCCACAATTCTAGCTTCAGATACAGAGCCCAGCCTTCACACGTCTAGCTTCCCCCATCTAGCCTATGGGCAAGCCAAACTATTAACTCCAAACAGGCAGCTTAGTTATCTGATGCAGGATTTCCCAACTATCTCCTTAACTGAAGCAGAGTAATGAGGTCAGAGGGCACCTTACACCTTCATAGAATACCTGACCACTGAGGCATGTTTTCGCAGTATCTCCAAATCCCCCTTGGCTGCTCTTCACCAAGAACAGCCTCAAGGACAACTAGATCAGCTGCTTCAGATCTGAAGAGAAGAAAGCCCACCTGAAGGCCAGAGTCCACCCAACCACTTAAAAGACTAAACCTCAAATGCTAGGCCTCATGGTTCTAACACTACTGGGTTTTGTGAAACCTCTTGGGGGCAGTATTACTCTGGAAAAGCCAATTAACCCAGTTTCCTGGGCTCTCCACTCCTGCCCTTTCAATAGGAAAAAAAAAAAAAAAAGTCACCAAAAGACAAAGAAAGGAGTCAGGAAACAAAGTTCTCGAGCCATTTGCCCAGTTGGGGGAAATCTATTGGACCAGATGAACTTTAGCTCCTGGTTTCCCTCAAAAATCAGCAGCCTAAACCACCTACCCTCATAAACCATGTTTTCAAGAATTCCATTTCCATTCTACCAAGGCTTTATAGGTCTGTTCTTCACTCAGCTTCGAACTGTTCCCCATGCTGTTTGCTTCAGTTGGTCAGCTCTTAGCCAGGGCTAAGACAGTGAAGAAAATGCTGAGAATAAGGGCATGGAGAAGAGCAAATCTACGCACCCGGCCACGTGGTTCTCAACTCATCTCACGGCCAGATTCCCTGGGAATCCTCCATTTTCTCTGAGGGCACCAGGCCTTGCCTGTGGAGTGAGAGGGAGCCATCTGGCTGGAACCCTACGAGTAGGGTCCAGAGCACTCTACAGTCTGATTTCCACACAGTGTTCCACTTGGAGTGACACATACACTGGAATATATATAAATTCCAGTCAGAAGAGACATACTTTTGTCTCATGGTTTCATCATCTAACAATGGAACACAACCACATGCCAATGCATGTGATTATATGACTTTCAATGGCTTCCTATGGTTTTTAAATTATTATTATTACGTATGTACATGCCACTAATTGTTAGGCATCCATCTTGTAGTGTTTTCTCATACGTAACTAAAACATGGTGCTTGCAAAAAATTCAGAAAAATAACAATGAGTAAAAGTACTGTCATAAAATCTTGTATTGAGCACTGATAATCTTTTACACATTTACTTCCATTATGTCAACACACACACACAGACAGTTCTGTATTTATGCAATAAACTACAATAAATTTAAATTGGGTTTACATAGGCAACATGTTTTAGATTCAAAATTTTCACTTCTGATTCCTGATACTTTGAAATTATCAGGAAACATTTGCAAAAACGTGGATATGCGACATAAATACTTGCAAAGAACTACTTGATTGACGCGTTATTTTAAAATATTAATAAGATTCTCACTTAATCTGGTTTTATTCATACACAGGACATCGAATGCCTATAATGTGACCATTCAGGAATCTTATTTTGAGATCTGCCCCATATAATCATTAATATGATGCCATATGTATGCTCTAAAACTAACACTGGAACAGACACTAAGTATTCATTTCCCAGAACATAAGAGGGTTTCTTTTTTTAAGACCTCTCAAAATTTATACCACATTTTTTACCTTAAAATTTTCTTCAAAAACTGTAAAGAAAAATATTCTTCAATAAATGAAGGTTGAAATTGGTTGTCTCTTAAATTCAGTCACCCAGATGTGCAGCCCAAGAAAACTTTAAGGTGGACACATTCACACCCTTTACATGCAACTATAATTTTTTCATTAATGTCTTCTTTTATATAAATGTAAATATGGATATAAATATGTTGACTGAGAATTTCACGTTGAAAAGCATGCTTCCTATAAAACTGACAATCGTGGATATACTGCTTTTTAAAAATGTATACATATACGCGCGATATATAAGTACATGCATATATATATAAATGTTACACACAGAGGTATGCTTCTCGTTAGACATAATTGGATGCACACTGGGTACAGTTTTGCACAGTCTTGAGCACTTTCTTAAACCTCTTGCATACTTGCCTATCAGTATGTATTTGAGTGCTTGAAAACGTTTTTGTTTTACCCTAGAAGACCTTTCTACTCCAAGAATTTACAAAAAGTTTTATCTGCTATTGGCAAAGCATTCAAATTTTGAGAAATTATAAAGTAGAAAACAAATGGTACCTCGATAAGAAAAAAATAACCGCTTAAAAAATATCCTTGCCATGCATTATCTCTTCACTTTGCACATACTTTTAAAAAATCATGTTCAAATTCCCTTCTACTTTAAGCATTAAAACAAGTTTTCCTGCCATGTATCTTGAAAGCTTTTTAAAACATCATCAATATTCTTTGGAATTTCGACAGGTTTTAAAATTTTGCAAAAATGTTTTTGCATTTCTAGAAACAATCATGCTTCTTTTACAATGTACCTGCTCCAACAGCCATGTATGAAGATGTGAAGCGAGGTCACAGGTAGTGCCACCTCCAGCAGACAAGGACTTTTGGAAATGTGGGTTCATCTTCAATCCTCTTCACTTGTTTTTGGTTTCCATCAGTCTGTGCAAAGTCTGATCTTGTATCAGGAGTGGTAACAGTTCTTGGCTTGGCCAGGTAGTTTCATTTGTCGCCAGACTCTCCCAGCTCCAAATTGGGTGCACCTGAGACCTCCAGCAAGCACCCTGGGTCATGCTATAGCCACCAGAAATTGTGGGGTCCTTGGCGCTCAGACTCTGCTACCAAAAAGAGCCCAGGTCCCAGGGCCAGGAAACGCCACGTGGTCAGAGGGGCTGAGAAATTCACATGCCCCGTACTTTATCTGTTAGTGGTTTCCTCTGGTCCCGCCCACACAAGGCGAATATCAAGACCCCACCCCACGACTTCCTGTGCCCTGACTTCCTGGCGGCTGCTGGCAGCCTCCCCTTCCCACCGGCCACCTCCTACACCTGGACCCGACCTTTATTCAGAGCTCCAGGTAGGCCTCGGGAGGAGCACTGAGCTTAGGATCGGGGCCCAGCCCCTCCCCCTCCCCCCCCCCCCAAATGGACTTTTCCAAAGTAAAAGTCATTTCAGAGAAGCAGCCTTGGGGCTTCTTCCAGAGATTTCCTCACGATGGCAGTGTCGTCCCGGAAATTCTATCTAAAACTGCCCACATGCCCTCTTCCCCCGCCCGACCTGTGTGAAAAAAAAAATATGACCAGTGACAAAGGCGTCGGGAACTATGGCTTCCTTGCTTTTTGGCCAGTTTGAAGAAACCTGCTCACACTGTCCTGATTTTGTTTTTGAGTTCCACCTGCTGTCACACTGGGGCCTAAACCTACATTCTCATCTGGCATCTTTTACGCTCAAGAACTCAATTTCCACTTCCCTAGTCTTTGTCTTTCTACTTCTTCTTCACTCAGCACTATATCCCCACTGTTTTCTCTTGGTACCAAATTGTCTTGGGATATCAGGAGGCAAACCTCAGGGATCCAGACCTAAGGGCGGCGGGGGCGGGGGGGGGGGGGGTTGCATCTAATGGCTTAGAGAAGAGCAAATCTAGGCACCAATACAAGTGGTTCTTGACCGGACTAGTTTACCAAGTTCCCTAGGAGCCCTCCTCCATTTTCTGGCAAGGGCACTAGTCCTTGGTTTATTTAGGGAGAAGCAGTTCTTTGTCTGGAACCCTAAGAAAAGTATCTAGATGGTTCTCAAGACTGCATGCTACACCTGGAATGATACACCTACTCAAATATGTATACATTCCAGTCAGAGGGGACATGATTTAGCTTGATGCTTTCATCATTCAACACTGGAACACAGGCAAGTTTCTATGTTATTATATGGTCTTCAGTGGCTTCCCTATGAGGTTATTGTGTCTCCGGGATCAGTTATACATCATTTTCTCATAAGTAACAAGACACAGTGCTTCCAAATGATTCAGACAATAACCGCATGCTTATCAAGAGTAAATTGCTGTCAGAAACAGTACCTGTTACTACCACTGATAAACATTTGGATTTTGTTTCAGTACACAAATAAAAACTCAGTTTCCATATACTCATGCATCCACTTGAATATACACACAAAAACGGGTATATTAGCTTCATACACAACAATAAGTTTACATTAAAATGAGATGTATTTGTATGTCCTGGTTTGGATATTTTCATTAAAACTTTTCAAGACCTCAGTTTTAGTAAATAAAACACTGCCAAAGTGTTTGTGGGTTGCCACATTCACTAAAAATATTAGGACTTCAGTGAAGAAATGTGCAGTTCCTAAAACACTTATTTAACAACGTGAAATTTAATCCCTATGATGCCACCCCTCAGGTATCATGATTTGAAGATCTCCATTTTTAATCTTTATTATGCTAACATATATTTATAATCCATATACATATATACTTTTTAAGGTTTTATATATTTATTTGACAGAGAAAGAAATCACAAGTAGGCAGAACAGGCAGAGGGAGAGGGAGAGGCAGGTTCCCCACAGAGCAGGGAGCCCACCATAGGGCTCCATTCCAGGACCCTGGGATCGTGACCTGAGCCGAAGGCAGATGCTTAACCGACGGAGACACCCAGGTGCCCTATATACACATATATTCTTTTTTTTTTTTTAAGATTTTATTTACTTATTTGACAGAGACCACAAGTAGGGAGAGAGATGGGGGGGGGGGGGAGCAGGCTCCCTGCTGAGCAGAGAGCTCCATGTAGGGCTTGATCCCAGGACCCTGAGATCATGACCAAAGACAGAGGCTTAACCCACTGAGTCACCCAGGCATCCTTAAATATATAAGAATATATATATTCTTAAACAAACATTGAATCACAACTACACAAGTGTGTCTCAGAAAATATAGGATTTTTCCCCTTCTCAAAAATTTAACCTACATTTTTATTTGAAATTTCATCTTGGGGCACCTAGGTGGCTCAGTCAGTTAGGCATCCAGCTCTTGAATTGTGGCTCAGGTCATGACCACAGGGTCATGAGATCAAGCACTGTGTTGAGCTCTGAGCTGGGCATGGAGCCTACTTAAGATTCTCTCTGTCCCTCTGCCTCTCCTTTTCCCCAACCCCCAAATAAAATAAAATAAAACAAAATAAAATAAAATTTCATCTTAACATTTTATTATAAAAAATATAACAGATTACATTACTGAATAAATAAATAAAGTTTGTGTGTACATCATTCTAACATTGAGATCCAGGTGTATTCTATCAACCACAAAGGTTGATAGCTCCAAGGTGAAAGCATTTGCATTTTTTAGTTATTAATAATCTTTCATCAATATTTCCCTTTATAGTTATTTATTTACTAAAAGTTAGGTCTTGCAAATTTTTCATGATAATGGCAAACTGTCTAGGAAACAGAAAGGAAACTATGATCCAAAACATGATATATGAATAATTCAATGTTAATATAAACTTATTGCTGTGTATGAAGCTAAATATGAGTTTGTATATATATACATACACAGGTGTACGTCAGAGATATCGTGGATTTTGGTTCCAGACCACCACAATAAAGCAAATATCACAACAAAGTGAGTCAAATAATTTTTTTGGATTCCCACTGCACATAAAAGTTACATTTACACGATATTGTAGTCTGTTATATATGCAATAGCAGTATGTCTTAAAAAAAGGACACACTGTAATTTAAAAATACATTATTGCTAAAAAGTGCTAACCATCATCTGAATGAACTGGCCTACTGATCACAGATGGCCATAACAAAGATAATAATGAAAAGGTCTGAAATAGCGCAAGAATTACCAAAATGTGCACAAGTGAGACACAAGTGAGCAAATGCTGTTGGCAAAGTGCAGCCTACAGACTTGCTCTATGAGGGGTTGCCACAGACCTTCAATTTGCAAAAGGTATCTATGAAACTCAATAGAGGGTAGCACAATAAAATCAGATAGGCCTGTATATACCTCACACACATGTATAGACACATACTTACACCCAGACTCACACCCATGTGTATATGGACACAGCAGGTGAAATTTGGGAGAAGTTTAATTGCATTCTTATTATAATAACCACCATGATTAAAAATACATCATCTTTACACAAGTGTACATATATGGGCAAATATGTACAAATGTTCTAACGGGTGTGTTTGTTTCTCTTTAAACATAATTGAATGCATGCTGAAGATACTCTTGAAAAAAAATCCTCATCATTTGATACAATTTTCATATGCTCATATACCTATATATTTAGAGAACTTAGAATTTCTTTATTCTTTTGTCAGAAGAGCCTTATTATCCAAGAGAGTTACAAAAGGAACAGTTGCTGCAGGCAAACTGTTTAAATTTTGATAAGTCTAAAACCAAAAGTAAAGGTAGTGCAATCCCAAGAAGAATAAAGACTTAAAATGTCATTCTCACCTCTAACTTATACAATATACTAATAACTTTTAAAAAGTAAAATTAAAATTCCTTCATACTGCTGGTATTCAAGTTTATTTTCTGCACTTACTGTAACTGGAGTACTTTCCAAACACCATTAAATATTCTTTGAAATATTGGTATTTTTAAAAAGAGTAGACTCGTATCTTTAGAATTTCTCAAAATTAGACATGCTTGTTTTTTAAATAAGATTTATTTATTTGAAAGAGAGAGCATGAGCAAGTTGTGGGGGGAGGGCCAGAGAAAGAGGGAGACAAGAAGACTCCCTGCACAGAGTCCAACACAGGACTCAATCCCAGGGCCCTGAGATCATGACCTCAGCCAAAATTAAGAGTCACCCACCTAACTCACTGAGCCACCCAGGTGCACCTCAAAATTAGAAATGCTTCTTAACAATAAGCCCAGGTACAACAGCCATTTATAAAGAAGTGCAAGGAATTCACAGGTAATGCCATCTCAAACAGAAAAGGACTTGTAAAATACGGTGTATCCTCAATCCTGTTGTGTGTGCTCATACAGATTCCTTAGGTCTTAGGTGGTCAATGCAGCAAATTGTCACCAATAACTTTTTCTGTACATATTTGTTTTGGATATGCTATTGAATTATAAACATTGTGAAGAATCTTGCAGAACACACAAATCTCTGCAAGACATATGGAAACGCTTCATCCCAAATCAAGCTATCCCAAGGGAACCACTATGAACAGCTGAATGGGTACATGTGTTCAAATGTTGTAAACACGATGTACAACCATTCATGACAGGTGGTATTATTTAATCAAATAAATATTGCCTACCGTTTTTCAATAAACTCTCCTTATTTGCTCACAAGGTTTCTGAAACACACAAACATCCACCCACAGATGAACATATCATTATTTATTTTCTTCAATTGCATTGTGGTTACAGTGTAGGCAGAGTTTTGTGACACTGTTTCTTTACTCAGCATTGGATAATGGATACTCATAAGTTTCCTTTGTTCGTTATATCAAATTCTAATGATAATATATGCATCCAGCAAGGACATGATAGATTGAGCAATTATAAAACAAAATAAAGAGGATACCTTCAATTACATAAACTCAATTGATATTGCAATCTATTCCATTGTGCCCTTTCTTCTATACACATTGTATTGTGTGTGTGTGTGTGTGTGTGTGTGTGTGTGTATTACCATGCTTGTACACTGGAGTTTTTTGCTGAAATTTCAACCGACATGATCTATATATGGGATTTTCTTGTGGTTTGAAATTTTTCCTTTTGTCATGCTTTTCTCAAATCTCTTATGGCAAGGCCACTTCAAATGTTATTAAATATACCTAAGAAAACTGGATTTTATGTTAAATAATAATTTGCCCAAAGCTTTGGATGCACGATCGTTAAAGGCAGGACATGTAATCATTCCAGCATGCACACAGAACTGTGTCTATTTTTACAGAAAAACAGCATCTTGCAATAAATGTCCTTTAAAACTTGCAGTTTCATAAAATTTATATTGGGACCATTTCTCCTTGTTTTCTATAAATTTCAAAAGTAATTCTTATTTGTGTTCAAAATTTCAATGCTTGACACAGGCTTAATTAAAACATGTAGATTCTACTTTGTATTCCTCCCCCCCCCCCCCAGTTTTGCTGAGATACGATTAACACATAATCTACCTTGCATTCTTGAGAGGTAGCTCCTAGCAGTGGTTTGCTTAGAAGCCTGCCAGAGCCTTTGTTTTGTGCATATTCACTCGTTAGAATCCAAATGTGTTTAAAGTTGCAGGCGATCCTAGAGCAGAGGAAACAGTCTTTTGTTTTTTGTTTCTTTTCCATGGCAAACTTAGAGGTTTGATCTCAAAGGTCCAATAATTTGATTTACTCCTCCGAATCAATGACATGAGATATAAAGATGACAATTTAGTCTGTATGAAGTCTGAAGATTTCCTTATATGTTTACAGGAATATGTGCAATCCGAAACTTTAGATATACAAAGAAGCATGAAAATGTGACCCATAACCAAGAGAAAAATTAGTCAGTAGAACCTGGCCCAGGTATAGCCAAGTAAATTGAATGAACAAAACAGCTCTTATAACTACATTCACCAATTTAAAGGGAAATCTGACAACAACAAGGGAGCTAAACAGAAAAATAAACAAATAGAAACTGAAAAGCAGGGACGCCTGGGTGGCTCAGTTGGTTAAAAGTCTGCCTTCCTGCTCAGGTTATGATGCCAGGGTCCTGGGCTGGAGCCCTCCTGTCAGGCTCCCTGCTCAGCGGGAGCCTGCTTCTCCCTCTCCCTTTCTCCCTCGACTCTGCGCACACGCGGGCTAGCTCTCTCTCTCTCTCTCAAATAAATAAGTAAAATCTTTTAGAAAAAAGAAACTAAAAATCAGTGCCAAATGGAATTCTAAAAAGAAAAGATTACACGAAATGAAAAATTCACTGGATGCTGACTAGCATATTCAGCACCACCGCAGAAAGAGTATCAGTGAATACGAAACATAACAGTAATCATCCAATCTTAAGCACAAAGATAAATGAGGCTAAAAAGATGAAAAGAGTCTCCGTGGCCCTTGAGATAATATCAAACCAACATTCGTGCACTTGAGTTTGCGAAGGAATAGGGAGAAATGGTAAGAATAGAGGGCAGAAAAAAAAACCTGCAGAAATAAAAGTAATTTATCAGATTCAGTAAAAATGGTAAATGTCCTGATTGAGGCAGGTCAAATAACCCAAGTAACACAAAGGAGACTAAAATAAGGAAAAATACAGTCACATTTCTGAATACCACTGATAAAGAGAAAATCCTAACAGTAGGCTGAATTAAAAAACTGAATACAGAGGACAGCTGTTAAGAGTCACAGATGATTTCTCATTAAATTTGATTCAAAGTAGTCAAAGGAATACCATCTATAAATTGCTATTAGAAAAAGCTGTCAATCTATAATTTTCTATCCAGAAGAAAAAAAAAAAAACAGCCTTCAAAAGTTAACGCAAAATAAAAACATTTTCAATCAAACAGAAGCTGATAGAATTCATCACCAGCACACCTGCTCTAGAATAAATGTTAAACCAAGTGCTTCAGGCTGAAGTTTGATAATAACATATGGAAACTCTGGACTGCAAGAAGAGATGAAGGGTTTGGGAAAAAGTAAATATATGGATAAATTATAAAACAGGTTTTATATATTCTTAATTTCTTTAAAGGAAATTGGCTGCATAAAATAAAAGTAATAGCAAAATACACTGTAGTATTTGAAACATGTAGCAGGGGGCACCTGGGTGGCTCAGTTAAGCATCTGCCTTCAGCTCAGGTCATGATCTTGGAGTCCTGGAATTGAGCCCCGTGTCACATGGGGCTCCCCACTCAGAGGGGTCTACTTCTCCCTCTCCCTCTGCCCCTCCCCCTACTCATGCTTTCCCTCTCTCTCAAATGAGTAAAGTCTTTTTTAAGAATAAATAAAGAAATAAAACAGGCAGCAGTAAATGTTTGTAAATAAAACCAGATTACATGAGTAGGAAAGCATCCTCTTATAACTTTGCTGCATCATTTTATACCAAAACCAGTAAAATATTTGACAGTAGAATATAATAAAATTTTTGTAATTTTATCTCTAGCATTTAGCACAAATTGTGGTATGTTAAACAGCACCTAAATAGCTCAAAAGATGGAAGAAAGAGCAGATAAGACTATAGACAAGACTGCAAAATGGCAGATGCAAACCAAACCATATGAATTTTAAATATAGATGGACTAAACTCCAATCATATTTAAAAGGCAGAAACTGGCAACGTGGGTAAGTAAGGAAAACACATCAATATGATTAATTTAATTAATTAATTAATTAATGTTTAATAGATGTTAAATCTGCCAAGCAGGGTGAAATTAAACAAAAGGGAAAGTTACATCATAGGAACACTAATCATAAGAAAGCTAAAGTAGCTATATAAATATCATGAAAGTAGATTTCAGAACAAAACATATTTTCAGAGAGGAAGAGAGATATTTCACAATAATGAAAGCTTAATTCATCAAGGAAATTGGACATTCTTAAACATGTTTGACTAAGCAAATACTGACAGAACTAAAGTAAGAAATCTACAAATCCACAATTATAGTTGGCAATTTCAGTTTCATACTCCTCTCCCAGTAATTATAAAAGCAAGTAGACAGAAAATCAGTAAGGATAGAGGAGGCTTGAATAATAGTATCAACCAAATCAATATAATTGACTTAAAGAAACACTGCACACAACAATGGAAAAATACATGTTCTCTTTAAATGCACATGGAACAATCACAAGTAAAGACTATTTTCTTGGGAATAAAAAGTGTCAAATTTTGAAAAGACTGAAATTATTCAGAATATGTTTTCTGACTACAACAAAAATAAATTAGAAATAAAAAACCAAAGATATATGAAAAATCTCCAAATATTTTGAAGCTACACATAACCCATTTCCAAGTAACTCATGGGTTAAGAAAAGAAATATAATGGAAATTTTAAATATTTTGAACTGTGAATGATGAAACTATATCCAAATTTGTAGGATGTAAGTAAAACAATACACAGGTATAAATGTATAGCTCTAAAATGGTTATATTAGCAAAACAGGTTTTAAAACCAGTGACTGAAGCTTTCACCTTAAGGAGCTCAAAAAGCAAGAGCAAATTAACCCCAACGAAAGCAAAAGAAAAGAAATAACAAATATAAGAGCCAAAATTAATAAATTAGAAAATGGAAAAACAATAGAAAAAATTAATAAAATTATAATATGTATCCTTAATTTTTCATAATGTACCTAGAGTCCAAATTTTACCACTTCATGCAGAATAGAGAATCCCTACAGCAATAATGGTCCATGTGCCGTTTCCCAGTGTCCTTTATGCTGTAATTGTCACATGTAATTCATCTATATGCATTATAAACCCCACCAAATAATATTAGAATATTTGTTTTATTAATTTGTATTTTAAAGGAACTAAGTAGAAATCGTTTTGTATTTACCCAAATATTCAGAATTTTTTTGAAGATTTTATTTATTTATTTGAGAGAGGACAGAGAGAGAGAGAGAAAGAGAAACCATGAGTGGGGGAAGGGGCAGAGGGAGAGGGAGAAGCAGACTCCCCACTGAGCAG
>NC_081575.1:18750200-18755997 GCF_022355385.1 Mustela nigripes | reverse complement strand
AATGTTCTTTATTGGCTCCTGAAGAGCTGTGTAACCTTCTGGTGTCATTCTTCCTCAGCCTGAAGAATGTCCTAGAGCATTTATTTTGTGTCTGGTGGCGACAAATAATCCTAGTTTCATTTTGACTGAAAACATTTATTTCACCTTTATTTGTGAAGGATACTTTCACCAGGTAACAGAATTCTGAGTTGATTTTTCCCCCATCAACACTTTCCAGAGGATCTTCCATTGTCTTCCAGCCTCTGTACTTACTGATGAGAAATCCATAGCTATCTGAATGAGGCATGTAATATATGACGGTGGTAGCATTTCAAGTCTGTGGGAAAAGGCCTGCTTTTTCAATAAGTGGTCTCAGAGCTATTGAAGGTTTGCATGTTAAACTGTATGCCTCCCACACACTATACACAAAGCTTAATTCCACGGTCCCTTTTCAGATAGTCAGAAAAGGTAAATTCATCATAAACCTCTTCCGATAATGTGGAAAGTCGACAAAATGGTGGAGGGCCTTGATGGATTTATGAGGTAAGACTGACTCTCTATATAGGGGTTGTGAAACTATGGCCCACCAAATTAGTCTGACCAGTCACCTGTATCTATAAGGCCTGAAAGCTAAGAACAGTTTTTAAATTTTTAAAGCGTTGATTAAAAAAAAATAAAGAATTTGTGACAGAGACTATATATGGCCTGTAAAGCTTAAATTATTTAATATATGGCCCTTTACAGAAAGAGTTTGCTATTCCCTGCACCTAGGACTGAATATATCTTCATCTACATTGTTTCCTACTTAGAGAAAGGACGTTTTCTAGAAACCTCCCTGTGGCCAAATGTGCACCTTTTCTTCATGAGGATGGCATCACTGAAGTAATCATATGATCGTCCAGGTTAGTGTTTATGTTAGACCAGGCCCCAGGAGTATAATAGAATAACCTCTAGACATAAGATATAACTTATGATATAATCTTATATGAAAGCAACAGAATTTATTCCTGAATGAAAGGCGGAGGCATAGAGAATTGGGGGTAGATGGTCGCACTTTCTGGAGAGCTTCTCAGTTCACTGTCACACAGAATCAAGGGGACACCTCCTGGAGTTCTAACTACTTTCTCTCTTCCGGTATTTGTCTCTCAAAAGACAAGCTGAGAGGACGAGAAAACAAAGCAGAATACAAAAGATCACTGGGATCTTGGTTTGGGGACACCATGGAGTTAAATACAGCTGAGAACTACAGAACCAAAGTGTTGATGTTGAGAGCTCTGTTAGGTTCTTTGAAATCTCTTCTTTCTGTGAGGAATAGCCCTGCTATGCCTTGGATGTTTCCCAGCATTCAATAGTTGTATCTTTAAAATAAGAGTTGTCTGGGGGCACCTGGGTGGCTCCGTCAGCTGGGCCTCTGACTCTTGATTTCAGCTCAGGTCATGACCTCAGGGTCCTGAGATGGAGCCCCACGTCAGGCTCCACACTCAGCACAGAGCCTACTTGTCCCTCTTCCTCTGCTCCTCCCCATGTGTGTGTGCGCTCTCTCTCTCTCTCTCTCTCTCTCTCTCTCTCAAATAAACAAATAAAATCTTTAAAAATAAAAGTTGTATGGGTGCTGGTCATCTGGGGTACCAGGGGAGGGAGGAGTGGGCAGTGGCTATTACACCTCTGTTTGCATCCAGGTTTTGGAAGATATGATTGAAGGTAGTTACAGGGAAGATAAGAGTGAAGATACCAATTGGAACCAATGCAACACTGGGTATCAACTCTACTTCAATTAAAAAAACAACAACAACAAACAGCAAAAAACCCCAAAAACAATAAAAAAGAGGTCAACTCCCCCCCACAACACACACCCCCGCGTGCATTCAGTCACACACACACAGACCCACATTCATTAACACCTCCAACTTCATTCTTCCAAAATGTTTTCTTTTTTCCCTGATTTGTATTTATGGAACTACCCCAACGTGAACAGAGAAGTCTACAGAAAGTGCCACCTTTGACTCCAGGGGCTGCAATCGACCATTTTATAAATGAAGTTGTCCACTCATATCCATTCACTTAACAGGCCCAGTGTTACAACCCCCTTTTTGGTCTCTGAACTATGATGCATATTGCTGGGTAATGATCCCAGGATTTTTCACAGAATGACAGGTTTCTCTTTCTCACGTTTATTTTCATTCTCAAAAACAAATATTCCAAGGTAAGAGGGTGGGCAGTACAGTGAAGTTCTGGGATTAATTGTGTATCAAGACTGACTTCCCAAATTGCTTGGTAACAAAGAAGAGCAGTAATTTTTAAATAGGATAAGCTATTGTGTAGAGGATTTCATTAAGAGTTTATGAGTAGGTGGGGCACCTGGGTGGCTCAGTCAGTTAAGTATCTACCTTCAGCTCCAGTTACGATCCTAGAATCCTGGGATCGAGTCCCACCTCAGGCTCCTTGCTCAGAGGGGAGCCTGCCTCACCCTCTCCCTCTGCCTGCCTCTCTCTCTCTCTCTCTCTCTCTCTCTCTGACAAATAGATAAAATCTTTATTTAAAAAAAAGAGTTTATGAGTAGAGATGAGATGAGATTGAGGGTTTTTGTCAATGGAGTGGTGTGATAAGTAATAGCTATGAAGAGTGTCAAAAAAGGGGAACAGGTCAGGGATGGAATAAGAGTTAAAGAAGACTGTTTTGCATATTCCTTGCAAATGTTTTAAAAGCCATTTTTGCAGAGAATATAAGATCACGTTGTTTTAGAGATGCGGTAAGGGTCAGGCATGTTTGTTTCAAACATCACTGAATTTTAAAATTCTATATTAAAAGATCATGTAGGGGACTAGGGTGAGGTTAGCATCAAGTACACAAGAATCAGTTCCATCTACTGTGTTACTTGGTAATTTGGGAAAATGGGGAACTTCTATAACACATAGACTGGCCTGGTTCTCAGGGGTGACAGGAAGATTCAGAAGACTGAGTGGCAGATGTGATGTGAGGTTTAGTGATGGATGACGGTCACTAGTGATGGGTGCGCATCCCAGTTCTTTTGGGTGGTGGAAGAGTTGATAAGATAAAGTAGTGGTTTTACTTAAATGGAAGAATTACACAGCAGCTATCGATGATGTGAACAAGGATCAGAAATTTCTGTTGATAACATTACTATAAGTAAAAAGAGCGATGTAAAATAGGTTGATGGTTAGGAATGGATTCAAAATTAGGGATATATCTTTCTTGTATAACTTCACACAATCACAGGTATTACAGGGGACAGTGGAGCAGGGTGTGTCCAATAGTTGTTGAGAGTTAAAGATGGTATCAGGGTCAGTGATGGGATGAAATCAGGGCGGGCTCTTGGCTCTTTGAATACTAATTGGACATTATAAAGGAGTAATATATAACTGAAAGGGGGCTTAGTAGCAGTAAGGGATCAAGTGAGTGTTGGTGAAGGGTTGAGCATCATGTGTGTCCATTTTTCAGATTAGCTGCTCATAAAACAGAATCTTTATTATCATGATTATTATATCAGTGTTAGGATAACAGTCAGGAATGGGGGCGGTGCCTGGGTGGCTCAGTCGTTAAGCATCTGCCTTCAGCTCAGGTCCTGATCCCAGGGTGCTGGGATCGAGCCCCTCATCGGGCTCCCTGCTTGGCAGGAAGCCTGTTTCTCCCTCTCCCACTCCCATTCCCCCTGCTTGTGTTCCCCCTCACTGTGTCTCTCTCCATCAAATAAATAAAATCTTTTTAAAAAATAAGTTAAAAAAGAAAAAAGAGTCAGGGATGGGATGGATCTAGAATTTTGTGAAGGTTGGGGGATTTTCTATGTTTTCTATATAATTGATAATTGATCATTTAAAATACTGATTTTACATAGGATAAGGTATTGGATTAGGGTCAGGGACAGATGTCAAGTCAGCAGTAGATAAGACACTGAAAAAACTGTTAGGATAAGAAATGTGCTAAGGATGGACACTTTACGTATTACTTCATCAGGAAAACGATACATAGTACAAGATAGGGTTACTGTAAAGTTATCACCCAGGAGACTGGGACAGTGTGTGGACCAACAGGATGGCCTTGGAGACTGCCCCATATCAAGGAGGCTTCTCATCCCCAATGATCACGCTCATCATTGACCTTTTCGAAGTTCTATGCTAGGGTGTCCAGGGGACAGGTTTTATAAAAGGCCTTCAGAGAGGGGTTCAGCAGAGCTATATCACCAGCTGTACCAACATAATACTCAGGATCTAGGTCAAGGTCTTCAGGCCTCAGCAATTTCCTGACCCTCCCCAACTTCCTAACCAGACCTCCTCTTACAGCCTGAATTGAGTTTATCTGATCACTTAGTGCCATATTTTTACTGCTAGAAGCCCCTTCAAATCACATAGGAAGCTTCTGAAAGCAAAAAAATAATACTACAGCCTATACTCCATACCGAAAATTCTTTATGTTTGGGATGAAATCCTAGCATCAGCATTAACAAAGTTTTCTCCGGGTGACAACCATCAACTTAATGCCTGCTTTCTGTCTCCTGCTTTCCTAATTTCATCAATGCTTGCTTTTTGGGTCTCAGCCGTCTACTCTTGTGGGCTGTTGGAGTCCCCCTCATCCAAACCGGAGATAACTACTGCATATTGGACACAGGGGGCACCCAGTTAGCTTCCTGTCTGGATATCCTGGCCAAGCCAAAATTACCCTTCAAGACAGCAAACTGAAGCAAGGAAGGTCTGGTGAGCCAACACGCAGAGAAGAAAGAAGAGGGCAGGAGCCCAAGTGGGCCTCCAGGTGTCAACACTGACCCAGAACAAACAGGAACCTGCAGACTGGCAATGGTAATTTTGAGACCTCTGGAAGGTTCTTTGCTGTGTGTGGCTCTGGTGTGTATTAGCCCTTCTGTGTGTATCCTGTTTCCCTGCCTGGTGCAGAGTGAAGCCCTTGAAGTCGGCTTCTCAGTTTGCCTGCCATCTTGGGCCCAAGTGGGGAGAAGCGGGGGCGGTAGCCCCCCCCCCCCCCCCCCGCAGCCATGCTTGGGGGTGTGGAGTGGGAGGAGGCAGCTCCAGAGAAGGGAGGGAGCAGGGTCCCAAGACTGACACCAAAGGCAGGGAAGGAGAGCATGGTGGGACCACCTGCCACCGAGAGGGGACCCAGCTGCCAAGCAGAAGAAAGCCTCCAAGTGTTTCCAAGCCAGGCCCAGATGGCCAAGAAAAGATGAGGGGCCCTAAGAGGACTCTGTCATGGAGGGCCTGTCCCTGTCCTCTGAGGGCATCACTGCCACCAAAAAATTCCCATCAGCGCTGTTCCACCCAGTGCCACTCTCTGTGAGCAGAGGGAGCAGTGCTGGGGCCCCGGCTGCAGCCTGCCTGCCCACCAGGGTGAGGACACAGCGCGCGGGCCCTCAGCCCAGAGCCAGCTTCTCTCCAGCTTCTCTCCACTTGCACCCATCATCTCCAGCTTCTCTCTGACCTGGTACGTACGCGTCCCAAAAGCCACGGCGGACCCGAGGACAGCTACGGGGAAAGGCCCCAGCGTTGCTTTCACAAATGACTCAAGGAGGGGGGGACTTGCACAGAGCCTCCCGCCCTTCCCCTGCACCCCCAAGTGAAGGACCCTGCTCCGCCCTCGCATTCTCCCGACTGGCCGGCATCACACAGGCTCGGGCTCGGCCTGCGTCGGTTGTCCTATGCCCCCGTGACCGCTAGGTGCCGACAGAGACCTGGCAGGACGCCTGGCCTCTTCCGGGGCTGAGGGCGACCTCTCCGTGGGTCCAGTTTGTCCTGGCCCAAGGGGGGAAATGAGGGCCCAGGACCAAGGAGGGACCCCAGATCTGCCCCCTCAATCG
>NC_081575.1:18705021-18749700 GCF_022355385.1 Mustela nigripes | reverse complement strand
GCCAGGCCCATTAGAAAGCACACCAAACAGAAGTTGTCAACTATGTTGCATAATCAACCAGATGTGTCCACACAATGACTCATGCTAATAAATCACATATAAATTGAAGAAATAGAACCAGGTGTTCCTAATGAATGTATTTCAAGAATAATTGCAGTGAGCAGAAAAACAAGGCCCAGCATGAAGAGGGTGCTTGCAAAGATAAAAGTGACCAGATTGTGCATGATTGGGTTGGGCAGTTTCTTTTTCTTTTTTTTTTTTTTTTTAAAGATTTTATTTATTTATTTGACAGAGAGAAATTACAAGTACACTGAGAGGCAGGCAGAGAGAGAGAGAAGGAAGCAGGCTCCCTGCTGAGCAGAGAGCCCGATGTGGGACTCGATCCCAGGACCCTGAGATCATGACCCGAGCCGAAGGCAGCGGCTTAACCCACTGAGCCACCCAGGCGCCCCGGGTTGGGCAGTTTCATTAGCAACTTGCTCTGTACCAATAAGCCATCCTCTAAAAATCCACGGCAAATTTCCAGATTTTTGTTAGGGTAGGCAAGGTTCTTCATACCAGCTGTCCCTCTGGCAAAAAAATTTAAATTTAAATTTTATTTATTTATTAATATTTATTTATTAAATTTTAATTTAAAATTTTTAAATTTTTATTTTTATTTTTTAAGTAATCTCTTCACCCAGTGTGAGGCCCGAACTCACAACCCTGAAATCAAGAGTCACGCTCTCCACCAACTGAGCCAGCCAGGTGCCCCTGAAAAAACTTTAAAAAACCTGGATGAAACGTAAAGAATGCCTTCTTTAAACAGTTGAAAAGCTGAAAAGGGAGTAAAGTGTTACTTAGACAAAATAAAGAGAAAATCGAGACCTAGATATTTTCCAAATCAGAACATTGTTTACATAACCTCTTAGGATAAGAGGAACATAAACAAAAGGTTGAGATGTATACAACCTATGGAGTCTAACATGACTGCCGTCCTTCAACTGGCTGACACCCAAAAGGCTCCCCACCGAGGGTACACAGAAGTTCATCTTAAGTTCTACTTCTGTGATATGTAGGCAATCCCAACCCTGAAAATTTAACGTTGTCCTCCACTGAGCGTACCCCCGATTATCCCTCAGTATTCCATCTGGCAGAGGCAAATGGAAATCTTCTCTGGAGGAATGTGACTTCATCCTGGCCTAAAGTTCTTACTACAGATCATTGTTAAAGGATGTAGACCGGAATCACCAGGCAAATAGCAAACACGGCACATGGGCAAGAATAAGCAGAACAATAAAGACTGAAGCAAGACCCACAAAATTTCAGTTGATGGAATTATGAGACACAGATCACAAAACAACTATGCTTATAATGTTTAAAGTTATAAAGAAGGAAATCCCACGTCTGGTCAGTATAGAATAACAGAGACCAACTTACTTACTCTCATGCCTGAACAACAAAAAGCTACACAAAAATGAAACAATGATTATCAAGACACTGGACATCAGGTTACAAGGGACAGTGACCCAAAAAGATAGTTAACAGAAAATGTATTCCCTGCAAATGTCCCAGCTTGTTGACTTGAAAGTTTCCAGGTCTCATCAAGAGAGCCTGGTGGACTTCTGAATTGAGGCGATGGGTAGGAGTGTTGGGAAGAATGAAGTGGCTAAGATTTGCTAGACAGATTACCAGGGAGGGGACTGCACAGAGAGAAAACTTAGCAGATCTGCAGGGATACATATGTGTGATGTGTGAAACTACCCAAGGCCAGGGAAAGAGTTATCCAAAAGGACTATAGGGAACAGTACCCAGCAGTCATGCGGGACGGAAAATAGAACCTATTCCTACCTACCAGACTTCACAATCATGGGACGGGGTAGAGTACTCATAAATATCTTGCCTCAGTAGTGTGGCATAATTACTCCTCCCCTAAATGTGGTTCTGGTGCTTAACATATCCAAAGAACCTGATTCTTTCCAAGTAGCTAAACTTCATCCTAGGAAAAAGGTTAAAAATATTTCCAGAAAAACAAAAATGTCCAGTATCCAACAAAGTAAAGTGTCACAGTATCTGGTATCCAACAAAACATTACAGGCATGCAGAGAATCAGGGAAATACATCGCATAACGAAGGAGAAACCAGTGAAACTAACCTGAATCTGACAGGGTTGGTAATACTGGCAGAAAAGGAAATTAAGACAACTATTGTAACTGTACATCCATGTTCTAAAGAACAAAAAGGAGATATGGAAGCTATAAAAGAGCCCAAATCAAAATTCCATAGATGAAAAATACAATATTTATTTGTTTTTTTAGAGATTTTATTTAATTATTTGACACACACAGAGAGATTACAAGGAGGCAGAGAGGCAGGCAGAGAGAGAGAGGGGAAAGCATGCTCCCTGCTGAGCAGAGAGCCCAATGCGGGACTCGATCCCACGACCCTGAGATCATGACCTGAGCTGAAGGCAGAGGCTTTAACCCACTTAGCCACCCAGGCGCCCCGAAAAATGCGGTATTTAAAATGAAGACTATACTGGATGATATTAACATCACCTTAGCCATGGTGAAAGATTAGTGAACTTGAAGACATAGCAATGAAAACTCTATCTATCCATCTATCTATCTACCTTCTATCAAACATTGAGCTGGGGTGCCTGGGTGGCTCAGACAGTTAAGCATCTGCCTTCAGCTCAGGTCATGATCCCATGGTCCTGGGATCCAGCCCTATGTCAGTCTCCTTGCTCAGCGGAGAGTCTGTTTCTCCCGTTCCCTCTGCCTGCTGCTCCCGATCTGCTTGTGTTCTCTCACTCTCGCTATCTCTTTCTGTCAAATAGAAAAATAAATTCTTAAAAAAAAAAAAAAAACACTAAGCTCAAAAAAACCCACTAAGCTCAAAAAAACTACTACCAATTTAACAAAACATGGTTCTATTTAGTGTCCTCCTTTTCATAGTTTTCTTGTTTGTTTTTTTTTTTTAAAAGATTTTATTAGGGCACCTGAGTGGTTCAGTGGGTTAAGCCTCTGCCTTCGGCTCAGGTCATGATCTCAGGGTTCTGGGATCGAGCCCTGCACTGGGCTGTCCGCTCAGCGAGGAGCCTGCTTCTCCCTCTATCTCTGCGTGCCTCTCTGCCTACTTGTGATCTCTGTTAAATAAATAAAATCTTAAAAAGAAAGATTTTATTTATTTACTTATTTGACAAAGAGAGAGGAAGAGGGAGGGAGAGCACAGGCAGGGGGAGCAGAAGGCAGAAGGAGAGGCAGACAGAGGCAAAGGGAGAAGCAGACTCCCCGACTGAGCAGGGAGCCTGATGAAGGGCTCAATCCTAGGACCCTAGGATCATGACCTGAGCTGAAAAGGCAGACGCTTAGCCAACTGAACCACCCAGGCCCCACTCCTTTCCATATTTATAACTACCTTCTCTGACAATGAGAGACTGGGCCTCTATTATCCAAATATTTTTACTTTCTTGCTTAATACTAGAACTCACTAAAAGTAGTTCAGAATTGATAATGTGTAACTATAAAGAACATACTTACCTGGAAAGCCTACACAAAATTCATTTTTGCAGTAACTACAGATAGGATGATAGACACATTGATATAGAAAGAGATATAGAAGCATGTCTCTTCATATATATATATGTTCATATATACACTTACATATTCCTGTGCTGAAGTACATATATGTATACGTGTGTATGTGTTTGTGTGTATGTATGTATATATACATACATACATGCATGCATATTTCCTACCTCTGTCTATGGAGGAAGCCCAGAAATGTGACATCGCACTGGCAATTGGCATACTTAGTGTTCAGATCTTATTTAGGAAATATCATTCTCTACCACAAGGAAACAAAGTTCATCAGAGAACTGGCGGATCCCAAAGCTGGGACTGGGAAAGTACATGATGCCCTTTGCATACCATGCTATTGAGAAAAAAGAAGAAAGTGGCCAAAGAATGGCAGGTACATGTCAAAAGGACAGAAGAGTCAGCTTAAAGTGTGTAGCAATGGCCAAATCAGGGGAAAACTGAGCATCAATATTAAATAATGGCAAAAACAGATTACAATCCACTGAAAAAAATAAGAATTCTATCTCCTGAAATAAATAAATAAATAAGTAAATGAGGAAGAAGGAAAAACTTTTTCTTACAATGGGATATGAACTAAGAAGTACAGAAGAAATGATGGAATTAGAGAATCACCATTTTCATCTATCATAATAATAACTGATTTAGGCAAGAATCAACAATGGATACTAACACTCGGGGTAAACGTTTAATGTATAACCAGTTAATTCCATAATTTGAAAATATCTCCCAGCAAATATTTATTATTTACAAAGGGGAATATTATAACTTTACAGCAGAGAAAGCTGGCAGACACAGCTTTATGGAAAAGACTAAAATGATCACAAAGGTAATATTAGATATGGGACAAATTGACATTTCTTTGCATCTTGATATGATGCAAGAGAAGAACACATTGCTTCTGTGATATTTCTGCCAAAAAAATGCATAACGAGAATCTAATCACGAGAAAACATTAGATAAACCCAAACTGAGGGACATTCTACAAATAACTGCCATGTAATGCTCAAAAGTTTTGAGGTTATGACAAAGGCAAACTGATGAATGGCTCCAGATTAAAGAGACTAAGTAAAGAGACATGACAATTAAATGCAGCTCATGATCCACAAGTTTTTTTTTTTTTTTCCTATAAAGGACTTTGTGGAGATAATTGGTAACATTTGAATAAGGTCTGTTGCTGAGTTAACAGCGCTGTGTCCATGTTAATTTCGTGGGTTTTATAATTGTGCTGTGGTTTTAAAAGAAAATGACCTTGCTCTGAAGGAATATAAACTGAAGTATGTGTCTGCAACTTATTTTAATGGTTCAGAAAAAAATATCACACATATAGATACATAAACACACACATAGAGAATGATAAAGCAAATGTAGTAACAAGCTGCTGGTAATTTGTGTGATAAGTACTATACTTTCAACTTCTCTGTATGTCTGAAATTAGGCTTAAAGGTTTTTAAAAATCCATCATGCTTAATAATAGGAGAAAGTTTTGTTAAAACTATTAGGTAGAAATTGTATAAGGAACAAGATATTTACACAGTCTTGAAGTAGAAAATAGTAACTTCCCAGTGGAGAAAACTAACATGCATCACCATCAGCAAGTATTCAATGTTAACATCATTAATGTTGAAATCCACAATACGAGTCTCCTGATAGATAGTACACAATGAGAAGGAAACAAAATAAGTTTATAGAATAACCTGAATCTAATCCTGAAGCAACATCACATGAATCCAAATTGAGAGAACTTTCTTGTAATATAACTGAGCTGTATTCTTCAAAAATTTGAGACCTAAAAGACAGACTGAGGAAGTGTTTCAGATTAAAGGATAAAGAGACACCACAACTAAATAGATGCAAGACATCTTACAAAATAAATTGGAAAGTCTGGGGTGCCTGGATGGCGCATTTGATTGAACATCCAACTGTTGGTTTTAGCTTGGATTGTGGTCTTGGGGTGGTGGTCTTGGAGTCATGGTCTCGGGGTCATGAGATCGAGCCCCGCGTGGGGCTCTGCACTCAGTGCAGAGTCTACTAAGGACTCTCCCTCCCTCTCCCCTTACTTCACTCCCCTCTCTAAAATAAATAAACGAATCTTTAAAAAATTATAAAAAAAATAAATTGGAAAGTCTGAGCAAGGGGTATATAATAAGTTTTTGAACTGTTCTCCCAAAATTTCTGGGCGAGATAATTTTGAAAGAAAGGGTTTACAAAATGAATCTGAAAGCATTCATTCTTTTTCTGTGCTCTGAAGTTGTTCAAGTTGTATTGGAATCACATTATTTTTGAAAGTTTTGCAGAATTTTCTTAATCTGGTGGCATTTATCGGAAGAAGGGAGATCCTTATCTAAATTTATTTTACTTTCTTTCGCAATTGGCCTACTAGACTTTCCCTCGCTACAACAGTCAATTTAGCAAGTTTTAGTATAGTATAAATTATCTGCATTTTCAAATTTATTTATAAAGAGTTGTGCACCGAGGCTTCTGTTTTCTGGCTGAAAACAACAGATACTTATTTCTCGTGATTTTGTGGATTAGTTGGGGGATCCTTCTGGTTTGGGCGACCTCACATGATCTGTGCGGTCAGTTGGCAATGAGACTGAATGATCTGGAAAGGCTTTATTCACATATATGGTGACCGGTAGGCTGCTGACTGAAACCGGTAGGCTGCTGAAGTTCTCCACATGGCCTCCTCCATAAATTACCTCAGGCTCATCTGGGTGAAGATGGTCTCAGAGTTCCAAACTCAGGAAGAGAGACAAGGCGCCAGTTCACGGCATTCTGAATGCGCCACATTTGTTAAAGCACCACAAAACAAAGCCAGTCATATGGTCTAGCCTCGACTCAAAGAGTGGAATAATAGGGCTCTACCTCTTGATGGGGAGCGTGGCAAAGTCACTAGTGCTAAAAGACTGGCATTTGGGAATGGGGAGAGTCTGTGGTTAACCTGCAGTTTATCACACCTTGTCTGGTTGAGTACTGATAGCCTTCTCTAAAGTCGATGTAGTCATGTAGGTGTTTACACAGGCCATAAACACCTAATACTCTGTGCCCACCCTGAGAGACCCATCTGTGTATTTCTTCTCCACACTTCCTGGTGCCAGACTTCTAACACTGGCCTTTCCAAGTCCGTGGGCAGTTTGGTCAAGCTATTACTGTCCACAAATAGATTAATATTCTAGGCCATTTCTCCTTCCAGTGGACACACTTAGAGTTCTGAGCAGTACTATTATTTCACTACTGTCCTTCTGGGCTAACCCTGAGTAAAGCTGCAGTGTACCATCTATATGCTTTTGCCTGGTTCCAGCAGACCAAGCAGATGTAGATACAAACCAGTTCCAGTCTTTACTCTCTCTGTTAACTGGTCATAGGAAATTCTATGAGGGCTGCAGGAAAAGGAGTAAAGCATGTAGAGTGGAAGTCTAAACCACCTGTTCATGCAGTCACTAATGCCTTCCATACTGGCTCAGCATGAATGTTCTCCTATGCCATTTTCATTTTACAATGGAATACTGACATATATATATATATATGTATACATATATATATATATATTATATGATCTGATGGGTTAACAACACATATTTCATGATGGGAAATTCAGGTTAGTTATTTGGTATTTCATAGTCCAATGTTCAGTCTCTAGAAGGGTACAGTAGCAAACCATGATTTGCTTTTCTATTAGAGAGCTGCTGTCAAAAAAGGGCTGTCTTACTCAAAAATTCAAGGGGTCTGGTACAGTAATTCTCCAGTTGGGGCATGCAAGAGACTACACCGAGAATATCTGTCTGCCACAGACACTGTGACAACCCTGAAACACTTGGGTCTGATGGATCCAATCAGGAAAACCAATCAGGACAGTTTTCATGAGAACCAGTTCTGCTATACAGCCTCTATTCCCACTGGCCCCACTCGAAAATGGTACCATGATAGACTTCCTGGCCCATGGGTTGGAGAAGCACGCCTGAATGTGGTATCTGTTCTCTACAGAATCCAAAGAAGCCTACAAGATACAAAGCTTTTTGCTTAGATGTGTGTTGCAAAAAGGCACAGCTACTTATTTCAGGCCACTGAATCTGTCATAAGGTCACTAAAAAGGCCGGCTTCGACATTTCATGGGAACTAGCTCTCATGCACTGGCACACATGCATCTTACTAAGGTATCTAGACTACTGTCTGCTTTCGGTTCATTAGCGATAGTTCGCAGAGCAGGAGAGTTGACAGAGAAAGGAAGTAAAGAAATTGAAGCAGTGTCTCATGTTCTCTCCAAGATATACTTCATGGCATCTGTTGATGAGGCTAAGAAGCTGGTAATGAATTGGATAGGTTAATATCCACATACTGATGAAGGAGGAGGCATTGATTCTCCAGACCCAGATAAACACGGATGAAGAAGGCCCATAGTTTCCAGGGATATATAGGAGTTCCATTAGCTGAGAACCACGTGATTTTGCAGACGCCACATCAATCCTGGGCAGAGATTGGGCAATGAATGAGCTGTTCATAGGAACAGTAGTATGTGTGTATCACCAGATCAGCAAGAGTTAGCTCATGTATATGGGCTGGGTCCCCTTCTTGGAAGTTTTTAAAAAGGCCTGGAGAGTCAGTTCCTCCTTCATCCAAGTCCCCCACACATGAATTTACATGTTCCTCTTTGGCACACGCCTTACACTTTGTATAGTTTTGTACAATGTAGCACTCCTTCCGTGCAGCTACAGGTCTCAGAAAGCAGGAGAGAATGGCATCTATACGGGCCAGCACTAGGACAAAGTCCTGCTATTGTGTGAACTTCCTGCAGACACTCACAGGGATACAGAACCTTCAGGGGTCCACAGAGCATTTTGTAACAATAAGAAGTCCACCCGCAATCTCCTACTAAGTCCAGGGCCTGTCTTTTCCCTAAAAGCACCACCAGCCCTTTTACTTCCTGCCCAAGCCTGCTATCACCTAAGTTTTGGACCTGGACTTGCTGGGGGAGATCCAGACCCTTCTTCCCAGGTACCTCTCTAAACCAGGGGCAACTTGGCCTCCTGAAAGATGAGATGCATCTGAGCAGCAAGGCTCCTCAGGAGAGCTGGTGCTTCCTGAGGGTTAAGAATATTCTGCTCATTTGGGCTTGGCCCGAACAGTCTCACATAGCTAGAACCCAATTCAAGATATCAGAGAGGGGCGCCTGGGTGGCTCAGTGGGTTAAGCCTCTGCTTTCCGCTCAGGTCATGATCTCAGGGTCCTGGGATCAAGCCCTCCATCGGGCTCTCTGCTCAGCAGTGAGCCTGCTGCTCCCCTCTCACTGCCTGCCTCTCTGCCTACTTGTGATCTCTCTCTCTCTTTCTGTGTCAAATGATGAATAAAATCTTTTAAAAAAAATTAGAGAAAATATTGGCTGGAACATCATCATTATTTTTATCCTTTAAACAATATAGAATCTCTAGTAAATAGCATTCTCTCCCCTCTAAGCCAAGAGTTGAGTGGAACAAATGTGGAGGAGTTGTCTTGTTATATACAGTTAACAAATAGAGGATTCAGCATGTGTTCACAATGATAGCAAAGTTAAAATAGCTCATAGTACGTTGCCAAATGAAGGATAACAGAGACATAAACACCGTCCTTAAAAAGATTCTTTTAGAAGAAGAGTATGAATTGACTCATTTACTGAGTACAGTTTGAACAGATGGTGTGATTAACAGCTAACATGTAAGCCATCCTGGGAGCTTATGGAAAAGTAAACAAGTGGAGCTAAAGAGAAATCACTTTACTCCCCAAAAGGTTCTTTCATTCATTTTACTAGGAAGATTGGAAAGTCTGTGTTTTGAGGCTGTGTTTCCTTGGGGGATGTCAGGAGTGAGCAGGGAGGAGTCTCTTCAGAGCAAGAGCCCATGGGTACAGGGCTGAGCTCCACATGTGCCTCCTGGAGGATGAGATGGGTCTGAGCTGCCGAGACCCTCTGCAGAGCTGATTCTTCCCAACCACTGAAGACCCTCTTCATTTCTAAGTGTCGCGAAAGGTCCTATGTGCCCAGATGGAAGAGAAGGGACTTAAGAGAGGGGAACCAGTCATGTAACGGGCACTCCGCTACGAACGCTACAAGCACTGCTTCCTCTAAGGCTAGCTTCCCATGGCTCCGGGAGGCAGACGTTACAAGGCCGCCTTTCCCACTGGGGACACTAGGGTGGGAAAAGGGGGAAGAGATCCCCCAGACCCACATGGCTACTTCCTTCCGGGAGCTGCCCTTGAAATGCTGGCCTGTTGAGTTTCAGGCCTTAGGAGAGGCAGCCAACTGCAGAGGGAAGAACAGTGGCCTGGATGTCCGGAGACGTGGGGGTGAACGTTTCCTCTGCTATCTAGTGCCTCAGGGAGGACAGCTGTTGCCTTCTGTGCCACAGTTTCTCCATCTTTAAAAGGCGGAAGTTGTAGCGCATGGACTCTGAGGTCCTCACTTGGGTCTTGCAATGGTATCAGAGTATTAATCAAGTTGGCTTCCCCGGCACCATCATTCCTGAGCATCGCCGACTGGAATGAGGAAAAGGTCCTTGTGCAGCAGGGCAGCTCCAGCCATGGCACCACCGATGTAGGCAAATCTCCGAGGAACTGGCTGACGCTGGGCAGAGCTCTCTCAACTGCCTTCCCAGGGCATTATCTTCTCATATCAGAGCCAATCTTATCCACTTCGTGATGGCCCCGCACAGGTTGCCCTAGCCCTCTTTCCTTTGACTGCTGTTTATTGAGTGCATAGTAATGTTCCAGGCACTGGGCTAGACACTGTGCAAACAACGGTGAGCAAGGACACAGAGTCTCTCCTCCTAAAATCAGGCCCAGTGGGGGAGATACACAGGCAAGCAGATAAGTAAAACACAGAGGGAAAAGTGTGAGCATAAGAAAAGGAACCAGACTTCTGCCTAAGGAGTCAAGGTATGCTACCCTGAGGTATGATGTTGACATCAAACTAAATCACTTTTTGTCAACCATCCAGAGATTGAAAATCACCCAGGTGACTGTTGCCGAGTTGCTTGGCCAGTTATCCTGGCACTTGGTAAAACGTAGGTGAAAATGTTAGGTTCCCGTGCCACTCAGGATCAAAGTTGGCAGGAAGGTACTAAAATACTTGGTTTCCAAAGATCTAGAGACTTAATTAAGGAGGAAAGCAACCTCGGTGTCAGTAGCCCAGAAATAAACGCCTTCTCTTGGGCACGCTCTTGTAAATACTTCTGAACCCTTTCATGAGAAGGGCCTTCTAATTGCCTCTCTGGGATCTCATCCTGGAGGCTTGGAAATGGTTTCCCTTTGCGACTTTGAAACCTCTGATACCGTGTCCCCTGGCAGGTGTGATTTCACCTCGTCCCTGGCCATTTTAATAATTGGACTTGTGGAGTGTTCCTCTCGCCATTTTAGTAAAGGCGCTGCTGCTCTTGAGTTACCTTTGGCATTAACTTCAGATCTCAGCTGAATGGAAGGAAAGCTTACTGTGTGTTCCACGCTTGTATGTGACGCTGCCAAGCCCCAGGATTCCCTCCTGGGCTGGAATGACTGACCCAATGGAACATTGATGGTTCCACGTCAACAGAAGAAAGAAATTCCTAGAACACCTCAGGTGTCTGTCTGCCAGGACACTCAGTACTCTGCACCTCACCTATAACCAGTTGCGTCCAAATGTCCCCCTTCATCTCATGACTCAACTGTGAGTTCCCACAGGCAATAAGAGTGCTTCGGCTTTCCTTAGATGCTACGTGCCTAGGGCCAATGCCTCGTATGTAGGGGGTGTTGGTTCAACATCTGGCCAAAGTCCAAACTTGCAGTGTTGCCTTATTGATTTCTCGGTGCTGTTTTATTTTCACATAAAGCCTGCCATAGTTCATTCTCAAAGTCAGTCAGCCAACTTCATTCTACTCCATAGAGCAATATTGTTTCACTTTTTTGCCAGGTGTTAAAATTATACTCTAAACTTCTAAAATCAGAGAAGTTTTCTGGTTTTTCTAAACGTGATATTTGTTCCTCTCCAGTAATTTTCATAAAAGCTAACTTCTAGACGTATGTATCATACACTTCTCCCTGGGGAGAAAGGAATGGTACCATCTGTTCTTCAATTCACCAGGCTGAACTCTTCTTTGGGCTATAATCCAAACCATGGCTAACAAGTACAAATAAAGGATCTTCATAATGCCTTCTAAGTTTACAAATAATTTATTTTTACATTTATCCCATTCATTTTCCATGAAAAGCTTTATATTGTCTTGCTTATTGGAAAAAGACAAATGTTATTCGCCATGATTTTTTAAAGTCTTTATACTGACCATAAGAAACTAAACACACTTGAAATCATAGAGCTAGAAGACCCTTGAACAATTGTCTAGTACCGTGGGAAAATGCTTCCGTGGCCAAGCAGTTCACATTTTGTATAGATAGTGTGACACCATGACGGTGAAAATAGCATAGGAACAGGAAAAGAGCCCAAATGTACTTACCGGTCACAACTAAACTGTGGAATTCTCTGGGATTCTTGTTCCATTACCTATGGCTTTCTGTGGCTTCCACGTTTTCTCTGTTGACTGGAGAAAATGTTCCTTAGAAACAATAATTGGTGAGATCCATTTGCTTTACAGAGGAGAGAAATAAAGGTCAGCATGTTCAGGCAGAACCAGGACAAGAAATCTGGCCTTGGAACTTTTAGACTAAGTTGTTCTTTGAATTCAGATTTAAGGAAGATGTGGGTTAATTTATATTGTCCCAGCTTTACGGAGATATAACTGACATATAACAGTCTAAATTGAAGGTCTGATGATACGATACCCTTATATACTGCAAACGGATCACCACTAGAGCATCAGCTGACATCTTCCTCACATCACCTAATTACCGCTTCTTTCTTGCAGTGGGAACATTTAAGAGTCTACTCTATTAGCAACTTTCCAAAGATATCCATACTATTATTAACTGTAATCACCACGCTGTGCATTAGGTCCCCAGCACATATTCATCTTAGAAGTGGAAGTCTGTGTCCTTTAACCAACACCTCCTCAATTCCTCCAGCCCCCAACTCCTGGTAACCACCCCTACTCTCCGTGCCTGAGTTCAGCCTTTCCAGGTTCCACACAGAAGTGAGACCATATATATGTCTCTTTCTTTCTCTTTTTCTGTAGAATTTCATGTTTTAGTCAATCTAAAATTTGGGTGAAATAAGTGTACATTTTTCTAAATGCAGCATTCTAAAGTAAGCGGGGACATGAACACTAAATGTGTCTGCGAGGTTTACTCCTTCTTTTAGCTACAGCGGTCGTTGGCACTCATCACCTTGCAGGGATCCCCTGTGCCTCACTCCCTAGTTGCTCTTCTCAGTCACCTGCTCTTAACAAGTGCCCATTGCCAGCAGTGCCTTCAGTCATCCAGGGAAGCTCATAACCTCTGGAGCCAAAGGAGATGAGACTCTTGGCAAACGGCTGTCAGTGCATCCATTGGGTTGGTTGGGTTCACTGAAAAGAACCTGAACTTTTGCACGAGGGGTGGAAGCTGTGTTCCTGGATTTGCACAGACATGGATGAGGATGTTTTTGATGATTCTGAATCTGGTGTTGATCAACTATGGCCTGCAGGCCAAACCCAGTCTGTCGTGGGTTTGTTGTTGTTTTAATAAACCATTTTTTTTTAGAGCAGGTTTACATTGACAGAGAAAATGAACAGAAAAAACAGAGTTCCCATAGTTTCCTCTTCCGTGGGCCACAGTTTCCCCTACTAACATCTCGCATTACTGTGGTACATTTGTTAAAAATGATGAACAAATACTGATATTTATTAATTATTATTATTATTATTAATTAAAAATTGTAGTTCACATTAGGTTTACTCTTTGTATTATACAGTTCTATAATTTTTGACAAATGTATAATACCATGTATCAACCATCAGAGTATCATAGAGAATAGTTTTACCACCCACCAGCAGCGAATGAGAGCTCCTGTTGCTCCCAATCCTCCTAGGATTTGGTGTTGTCAGTGTTTAGGACGCAGTCCTTTTTTTTTTTTTTTTAATTTAATTTTTTATTATTAACATATAATGTATTATTTGCCCCAGGGGTACAGGTCTGTGAATCGTCAGGCTTACACACTTCACAGCACTCACCATATCACATACCCTCCCCAATGTAGGACGTAGTCCTTCTAATACATATGTAGTGGTATATCATTGTTATTTTAATTTACAATCCTCCAAAGATAGGTAATTTGAGCACTTTCATATATTTACCTGTCATCTGTATAATGTGAAGTGTCCTTTCAGGTCTTTTGCCCACTGTTTAGTTGTGTATTTCCTTCTCATGGTGTACTAAGCATTCTTTATATATCCTAGATATAAGTCTTTTATCATATATGTGTTTTACAAAGATTTTCTCCCAGTCTGTGGATTATTATCTCATTTTCTGAACATTGTCTTGCACAGAGCACAAGTTTTACTTTTAATGAACTGAAATTTATCAATTGTTTCTCTCATGGATCATGCTTTTGCTGTTGTATCTAAAAGGTCATCATCAAACCAAACATAGCACAGATTTTCCCTATGTTATCTTTTAGAAATGTCATGCTTTTCATGTTTAAATTTAGGTCTCTGGATCATTTTGAGTTAATTTTTGTAAAAGGTGTAGGACTATATCTATATAGTGTTTTTCACATGTGGATATCCCGTTATTTGAGCACCATTTGCTAAAAAGACTATCCTTTCTCCATTGAATTATCTTTGCTCATTTCTCAAAGATCAGTTGACTGTATTTGTGTTTATGGGAGCAACCCAAGTGTCCATCAATTGATAAATGGATAACGAAGAGGTGGGCGATCTAAACCTATAGCTATATCTATCTATACACACAAAATGGAATATTACTCAACCATAAAAAGGAATGAAATCTTGCCATTTGCAACAGCATGGTTGGATTTAGAGGACATAAAGCTAAGTCAGTCAGTCAGAGAAAGAGAATTACCATATGATTTCACTCACATGCAGAATTTAAGAAACAAAACGAAAGAACAACAACAAAAAGAGAGAAAAAAAAAACCCAGACTCATATTGAGAACAAATTAGTGGTCACCAGAGGAGAGGTGGGGAGGGGGCTGGTGAAATTGGTGAAGGGGGTTAAGAGTAGACTTATTGTGATGAGCACTGGGTAATGTATAGACACTTGTTGGATTACTATATTGCACACCTGAAACTAATATAACACTGTATGTTAATTATATGGGGATTTAAAAATAAATAAAAGAGGAAAAAAGAGAAGCGATAACAAGTGTTGGCAAGGCTGTGAATAAGAGAAACCTTGTGCACTATTGGTGGGAATGTAAGCTGGTGCAGCCACTATGGAAAATATGGAGATTCCTCAAAAATGAAGAACAGACGTACCATGTGATCTAGCAATCCTACCTCTCAGCATATATCCAAAGGAAATGAAACCAAAATCTCAAAGTGATATCTGCACTCCTGTGTTTATTGCAATATTATTCACAATAGCCAAGCTATGGAAACAACCTAAGCGCCTAACTACAGATGAATGGATAAAAAAGATATAATACAAAGAAATATCATTCATCCATGGGAAAGGAAATCCTGTCATTTGCAACAAAATGGATGGATCTTGAGGGCATTATGGTAAGTGAAATACGTCAGACAGAAAAAACAAATACTCTATGATCTTATTTCTATGTGGAATCTGCAAAAGTTGAACTCAGAGAATAGAATGGTAGTTTTAAGGGGTTGAGGGGCTGGGAGAAATGGGGAGGTTTTAGTCAAGGGCTGCAAAGTTCCATGTAGAAGACGAATAAGTTCTGGGGATCAGCATGGTGACTAGAGTTAACCACACTGTGTTATATACTTGCAAGTTGCTGAGAGAGTAAATCTTCAATGTTTTCACCATAAAAAAGAAGTGGTGATTACATGAGGTCATGGAGGTGTAAACGAACCCTTCCGTATTAATCATTTTGCAACATATATACATGTATCAAATCACAACATCACGCCCCTTAAACGCACACAATGTTATCTACCAATTATATCTCAATAAAGCTGGGGAAAAAAAACTGCAAAAAAAAAAAAAAAAAGAAAAGAAAACCTCCTTATGGTACTACTTGAATGCTCATGAATCAAAACCTGCCCAGAGAGAGAGGGAAAAAAAGTTTCTCTTAGAAAAAGAGCAGATCTTGTTTATGCAGAATCATAGCCAAAGTAACCATTCTTACAAATTCTCAATAAACCCATTCGGATGAAAGTGGACATTTGTTTTAGTTAGGTAAACTAGTTTTAATTCGTTTTACTTTAGTTAGGCAACTGTCTAGTGTTCCACCACGTTTGTATTCCTCCACCCCATTCCATGTTTGTGTTAAGCAACTCAACCGCAAAGCAAGGGCATACCCCTTCGTGTTCCCAAAGGGGAAACGTTACTTTAAGACCAGTTTAAGGCTACCAGTTTTTAAATCACAAGACTTACCATTCTTGCTCCTGAACTGTATTTAGGGATCTCTCAGTAGACTACACCTTTTTGGCAAATATGACTATTTTACCAATTCCTTAACTTTTAACTAGTGTACAAATAACTAAAAAGCCCTCTCCTTAGTGTATTTCTCTGTGGCTGGGATCGAGGAGACACTACCTCGAACACTGCAAGTAGAAAAATTTTAATATTTGCACAAAGAAAGAAAAACAGTATGTCATGAACTGGCATCTATATTATTATCATAGATGCTAGAAAATGAATTCTTTTCGGTGGTTTTCTGACACCAGTGTTTGATGGTAGCTTTATTACAAGCTATCTCTTTGTACATAAAGGAAAAAATATATTTAAACCAGTAGAAATAAATGCGCATGATTCACGAGCACAGTTAACTCAAGATTTTCCAGCCTTGTAACCACAACTGATAGGAAGATTTATTGCCACAGCTGCCTGTGTTAAACTTCTTTTCCTGCAGTTGAAGGAATCAAATTTCTTCTTGGAGATTAGTCATTTGTGGGGGTGTCGCCAACTGCAAAATGTTTCTGTTACCAATGAGGGGTACTCCTCTGTCGGGGTCCTCCAGTTCTGATTTTCATTTCTTTTTGTGTCTTTTCCACTCGTGTACAGATACATTTTAATGTATCTGATACATTTACATGGTCAAGTTTTCTTTAGGTGTTATTCAAACCTCACACTTCAGGCTGTTGTTTGATGGTTATGTGGTAACCTCACAAGGATGGGGTGAAATGACATTTTGGCACATGTTCACAAGTAGGAAATCTAAGCAGATGAGAAATTCCACACAGGAGTGGGAGTGGAAGCGGAAGGGGAACTAAAATGTCTTGGGTGGCTATAAATGTGCCAAGCACCGTGCTAGGCTCTTTATTGAAAGTATCTCATTCCGGTTTTGAAGCAATCCTACAAGGGGGTTAGGTGGTATTCCCATTTCATATATGAGGAAATTGACTTTCTCCAGATTGTGTAGCTTATTAGTAACTAACTGAGCAGGTATGAGAAACCAGTGACTAATGACTGCCAATGTCCCGTTTTCTTTTTCCACTTGACTGTGTAGCCTGTAAAGGCCTAGAAAAACACAGTCAGACAAAGCACTGTTACAACTATATGATTTGTGGGATTTAAAAAAAAATCACAGGTTTATTGAGAAATGATTCACATGCCATACAATTCACCCTTTTAAATTGTAGCATTCCATGATTTTTAGTATTTTCCCAGGCTTGTGCAACTCTCGCCACAACTTTACAGTATTTTAATCACCTCAAAAAGAAACCCTACACAATTCAACTATCACTCCCATATCACTAATCCCCCCTCCAGTCCTAAACTGTTACTAATCTAATTTCTACCTCTATAAATTTTCCAATTATGGTCATTTCCTATCAACGGACTCCTATATTATCAGTCCATCTGTGACTGGCTTCTTTCACTTAAGATAATGTATTCAAGGTTTATCCATATTGTACCATGCATCAGCACTTCGTTCCTCTTTATGGCTAAATAATATTCCTTTGTGTGCATATACCACATTTTATTTATCTGCAATTTACAGGGATCGGATGCTATGTCTAAGACAATTCTAAAGCTGAAAGGGTCATCAATGGTTCATCGGTTCAAGGACCTATCTAAATCATGCAAAACTGATTGGGTCTGTCCTACTTTTTCTAGTGACTTCTGGGAACATTCATATCCCAACTTGTCCTGGCCCACCTCATAATTTCTGGTAACCATTGTCTCTGTGAAGTCATTTCAATTAGAGTTTGTGTACACCTACAGGGAGATGGAGGATCTGTACATATTAAGTGTTTGTCGACTGAAGACAGGTGAAAGAGCAACCGAGTAAAGAGTGAGATTTCAGAAAATCCAACAGGTGTTTGGTAGGTTTCATGCCACTGTTACCAGTTTGCCTTTCACTGAACTGGCATATAGACTGTTGAATTAACACAGTAGGATGTGTCTAAAATGACAGTTGGAAAAATTGGTTAAAAAGCAAAAGTGCTGCAAGGCATTCACTTGACATCATAACCGATTGTCTGAATTTAAATTTACCAAAAAAACCCCCACATGGATTGGCTGGCCAATTGGTTTAAAAACGGGTAGAATTATTTTGTGGGGAAATACAGCTTATATGCAAAGATAAAACTGCTGCTTCTTTCTGCCAAAGATTTAGTCAATTGCCCAGTTATGTCATTTTATGAAATTAACAGGACTACTTAATCGTTTGTGTGGCTGATTTGACCAGAAATATCGACATAACGTAACCGAGTTTAAGTACCTTTCTTCAGGATCCAGTAAACAACTCCACCAGCTTCTCCTGCCTTCTTAAGTTCTAAGATGAAAAGAGAAGGAAGCCCTATTACAGCAATTGTACAAAATGTACCGTAGAGTCTAGTGCATTAGTACAAAACCCTCCAAAGTTGTGGCTAGAATGGAACAAAGAGCTCACTTGTATTTATCTTGATAAATGGCAAGATATATGCACTTTGGGAAACCACTTTAAGCCCTAGAGTCACAAGTGGGCCCAAAATAGTTCACAGAGAAAAAGTACTACTGGGGAGAACCACCATAGCAGCCCATTGTAAGAAGATCTTCTTCAGGGTATGAACTGCAATTTTTTTGTGACCTACACCTTCTTGGAACTTGTCACACAAGATGAATGAAATTAATATGCAAGATAGGGTTTATGCAACCCTAATCTAGGAATTCTTCCTCCGATCTCATTTTATATGCAGCCACCCTTTTTGAACTAATGTGTAATAGACTCGCAAATCCCACGCTAAGGTGATTCCATCTCCTGATAAGATTGATCTTTTGTAATGAAAATGACTTCTCATTTTAGAAGTACTATTGCATAAATTGTTCTTGTTTGAGCTTACAACTTCTTAAAGTATTTTACATATAATAAATATTAATAGATGTTTTCTCAACCTCATTTTTACAAATATTAAATTTCCATCACATCAATTTTTCATAAAAAGAATAAACTGAAAGTATTCTTTCCCTTCTCCTGTTTCTTTGCTTTCCCTTCCATGGTGTGCTTTAGCAACCCTTCTGGTCATTTTTGTTTCCGATCCCCATACACATTTATGAGCTGAGCATTTCTGTTCTCCCTGAGAGTTCACAGTCAAGAATATGATTCCTTTCATCCTTCTTCCCATGAGATCTTATATACATTATGTAATGTCCCTCTTCTTGTTTATTATAGTCTTAGCCAGCAAGGTCCCTATGACGTCTACCATGCCATATTCATAGTGTACCTTTTCCTTCCTACTTCCCTTTCCCGTTCCCTCAACACTAATCCAGTCTTAAGGGAATGTTATCTTTCTTGACCAAACCTTCTCAATCTTTATCCCATTCCCCTTTGTCAATTTCGTTTGTGTTTTTCCCAAATCTATTGTGCGAAATCTCCACTCCTAGGAGTGTTGGGTATAAAGGGCGAGAAGTATTAAGAATGACTTCTAGTTGTTAGGGCTAGGTTAGTGATGTCATACTGAGGCAGGGAATAGGTACTCGAAGGTTTTTTGATTGAGTCAGCATGTTTGTCTGGAGTTCTGGAGAGAGGCCAAAACTACTGATAAAAATTTGGAAGGAATGAGAAGGGGATTCAACCAAAGAATTTTAGCAAACATCAACATTTACAAGTCGGGCAGAGGACCTGCTTCAGAAACCAGAATGAGTAAAGATGGCTTGAGACATAGGAGGAAGTGTTCACCTTTTCAGTGAAGCTTTTCTGAAAACTTATTTAAAGTTTGCAACTCCCCCCCTTGGCATTCTTATCATTGGTGATTGGGAGAGAAAGTTTCAAAGGGATATAGGAGTGAAAAGTCAGATTGCTGTGAAGTTTGGATCAAAGACATGTGAGGGAGTAGAAAGAGCTAATGTACTTCTCCTGGCTATGAAAGGGAAGAAGTGATAGGATTTTGTTACAGGGAAATATAGCGGAAATTTTTTTTTAAAGATTTCATTTATTTGAGAGCGAGAGCACACATGCATGTGAGCAAGGGGAAAAACCGGGGGGAGGGAGCGGGACGGGGAAAGAATCTGAAGAAGACTCCATGCACAGCGCAGAGCCCGACATGGGGCTCAATCCCACAACCTGAGCAGAAACCAAGAGTTAGATGCCCAACTGACTGAGCCATCCAGGTGCCCAACAGGGGAAATTTTTAAGATAGAAGAGACGGGGAAATATGATCTGAGGAACGAAAGTCAATAGATAGATTTAAAGCTTAACAGAATATGGCTAATTGATGAAAGATTACTTAGGGGATGAAAGGAATTGGAGCTCAGAATGCATCTGTCTATTTCTCTATCTACCTGGGTAGCTGAAAGGAAATGCAGACAAGAAAAGGATATTTGCTGAAACAGCAACGTTGTGGTTATGAGTATAGAAAACATGGGGATCTCTGCTTGAAGGCCTTTGTTTTTTATGAAAATAAAGAGGTTTTGAGGATACGGGTTTTGAAGAGACTGAAAAAAGTTTGAAATAGGTTTTGAAAAAAGTGGGGAGAGGAGCTGATTCTTGAGTTCGAGAATCAGTTTGAGCAGGCATCACAATCACCTGGAGGGCTTGGGTTTTTTGTTTGTTTGTTTTTTGTTAAAGATTTGGTTTATTTATTTGAGAGAGAGAGACAGAGAGAGAGCGTGAGCATGAGCGGTGGTGGGGAGAGGCAGAGGGAGAAGCAGACTACCTGCTGGGCAGGGAGCCCAAAGCAGGGCTCCATCCTGGGGGCTCTATCCTAGGACCCCGGGACCAGGACCCCAGGACCAGGACCCAAGTTGAAGGCAGACGCTTAACTGAGCTCCTCGGGTGCCGCACCTGGAGGGTTTTTTAAAGCAGAAACTGTGCGGCTCAACCCCCAGAATTTTTTATTTAGAAGGTCTGAGGTAGGGCCTAAAATGAGCATTTCTTTTTTTTTTTTTTTTAAGATTTATTTGTTTATTTTGTGGGGGTAATGGGGCAGAGGGAGAGGGAGAGAGTGAATCTCAAGCAGACTCCTCGCTGAGTGTGGAGACTGACATGGGGCTCAACCCTGAGATTATGACCTGAGCCAAAACCAAGTCAGATGCTTTACCAACCGAGCCACCCAGCTACCCCGAGAATGAGCATTTCTAGGGGCACCTGGGTGGCTCAATCATCTAGCGTCTGCCCTCAGCTCGGGTCATGATCCCAGGGTCCCCAGGTCAAGCCCTGTATCGGGCTCTCTGCTCAGTCCCCCTCACCCACTCCCCCTGCTTGTGTTCCCTCTCTCACTGTGTCTCTCTCTGTCAAATAAATAAAATCCTAAAAAAAAAAAAAAAAGAATGAGCATTTCTAGCAAGTTTCAGGTGATGCTGATGCTGCTGGTCAGAGGACCACATCTTGAGATGTGGCTTAGGGATATAGAGAACAACCGCCAGAAAATGCAAAGAGAGCTCAACACAGGTTGAACACCAATCCAATGGGTTTTTGACATTTTTCTCAAGTAGCTTTTAGCAGCCCAGGTGTAGAGAACTAGAGAGAGAATGGGTTGATTTTCTGGAAATGTGCTGAGTTGCAGATATGAAGGGCAAGGAAATTAAATGAAATGCAAATGACAGGAGATTAAATGAAATGCCAGTACCGAGCTGGTGCTCAGTGGATGGCAGCTGCATCACTGAAAAGACAAGAGGTAACAAATGCAGGTGAGGATGCGGAGAAAGGGGCATCCTCCCACACTGCTGGTGGAGTGCAAACTGGTGAAGCCACTGTGGAAAACAGCACAGGGGTGCCTCAAAAACTTAAAAATAGAATTACCATATGATCATGCAACCTCACTTCTGGGTATATAGCCAAAGGAAATGAAGACAGGATATTGAAGAGATAGCTGTACTCCCATGTTTACTGGAGTGTTATTCACAATAGCCAAGATATGGAAACAACCTAAGTGTCCATCAATGGATGAACAGATAAAGAGGCAATCATACTGCAACATAGAAGTCTATCAAATCAACAAGTTGTATACCTTGAACCTATACAATGTTATGTGTCAATTATATCTCAGTAAATCTGGAAGATTAAATAAATAAATGAATGATAGATAAATAGACACATAGATAGATATACAGTGGAATATTGTTGAACCATAAGAAGGGAATCCTGCCATGTGCAACAACACGGATGATCTGGAGGGCATTGTGCTAAGTAAAATAAGTCCTACTGAGAAAGACAAATATTGTGTGATCTCACTTCTATGTGGAATCTGAAAAAGTAAAACTCATAGAAACAGAGAGTAGAACCATGGTTACCAGGAAATGGGGGAGGTGGGGGAAATGGGGAGATGTTGGTCCAAGTGTACAAACTTCCAGTTAGATGAATAAGTTCTGGAGAGGTAATACATAGCCTTGTGATTATAGTGAACAGCACTGTACTATGTACTTGAAAGTTGTTCAAAGAGGAGAGCTTAAATGTGCTTACCACAAAGAAGAAATGGTAATTACAAGATGCAATGGAGATGTTAATTTACACCACACTGGTAATCAGATTGCAATATAGAAGTGCTTAAAGTTAAGTCACCGTATATCTTAAACTTACACAATGGTAATACATCAATTATACCTCAGTAAAGCTGGAGAATCAGATAGATAGATAATTGATAGAGAGAGATAGAGGCTGCTTCCCCAAGCCCAAGCAATACTTTTGTCAGACTCTGCTGCCCCCTCTAGGAAAGGTGACACAGCCTAATCTTGCTTTTTTTTTCCTTTTCCTTTTCCTTTCTTCCTTCTTTCTTCCTTTCTTTTCCTTCCTTCCTTCCTTTCTCTCTTTCTTCCCCCCCTTTCTTTCTTTTTAAGATTTTACTTATTTACTTCAGAGGGAGAGAGAGAGAAAGCGAGCATGAGTGGGGAAGGGGACGGGGAGAAGCAGGCTCCCCGCAGAACGGAGACTCCATCCCAGGACCCTGGGATCATGACCTGAGCCAAGGGCCGATGCTTAACCCACTGAGCCACCCAGGCGCCCCTCCCGCCTTTTTCTTCACTGAAGTCATACAAGGCAAGCCCTCAGTTCTCCCTGGAGACAGATGACTCCCCAAATGTTGCCATATAAGTAACTGTATTTCGTGTTACCCCACTAATGCATAATAGCTTCTATATTAAACTAAGGAGGTAACTGTTGCCTTCTGAACACCCCCAGCCACTTAACTGTCCCTGACTATGTCCACTAAAGGTTGTCGCCTTGTGGTTAAATTAGGTACACCTTTTGTTCTTAGGTGGCCAATTGCAGGAATTTTGTCGCACCTGTAAACACCGAAGTCGTGCAGTATAGGGATTCTCCCTGCTTCTAGTCCCACTACTGAGTCAGCTCTCCCTAGAGACACACCAGTGGGAGAGGCTACCCCACAAGCTAGACCATATCTGAATAGTCAATGAAACCACACCACATGGACAGCAGTTGGGAAATCACATATTTATTTAACTGTCGCCCTGTTGCATGTACAGATGCACCTCATAACTTTTTACATGTCATAAGAGGATATGTAACATTCTCATATAACATAAGAATATGTTATATTCTACATGTTAGCCTGAACTCGGCCCATGGCAGCACCTGCTCTCCAAATCACGTGGTTCAGGAGATAGAAGGCAAGCTAATCTTCTCCATAGTGGCTCAGTTTGAACATAGGTCCCGCTAGGCTGAGCACAAACCACATTTCACGCCAGGGGCCTGGTTATTTCCTTTAAATCCGAAGACAAAACCACTCTCTCCCTCCCCAGCCAATCCCCCTCATGGTTCATTCTATTCTCAAAAGCCCCTCAAGTTCCATCACTCGAGTGATTCTCTCATAAGCAAAATCTTAGCCGTCAAGGCCCCTCGTGCTTCACTGTGTATGCTGTGGCTCTTTACAATAGCTCTGTGCGGGAGATTGTGCTCTAACAATTGAAGACCTAAGAACATCTTTGAAGGACTGCTTTCATGGCTTCCAATTACTAACTTGGAAGAAGATGTCTGGGACAACATGGGGAAAATGAAAGATTTCTGTGGCGAACAAAGAAGAGCATTCAGTTAATTTCTAAGTGGCGTGCAGATAGTCTTGTGCATTTTAGGGGCAGCTGTCACTGAGATCACACCTGCCACTTAGTGCCTGCAGGGACTGCCCTCCAAATAACCCTGGCTAGGTGGCTATGCCTCTAATTACACCCTGTGAACCAGAGTCCCAGAACTCACACTCTGAGAAGCCCCTCCTCAAATTACACCACTTACAGATGCAATGGAAGCTGTAACAGTTTTGTTCTAAGTAAGCTCAATAAGGCCACTTTAACTGAGACAGTTTGCAATCGAGGTCATCTCCTCAGGAATTTGCTATGGAGTTGCTAAGGGGGATCATTTTCCCAGGGCTGAAGTGAATTTTGCTCTTGTAACTTGAGTTGAGGCACAGAAGACAGCTGGTGGTCTACCAAAAGGAAGGGAAAACATGCTGAACGGAATCAAAGCCGGTGTGGGGCTCCCAAACATGGGAGTCTACCACATCTGGCACTGGCTGGACTTCCACATCACCTGGAAGTTTTCCAGGCTCCTGTCTTGTGATTTCATGGTCACCAGAGCTGAGCCTCCTGGAAATGGTTCCTCCAATCTTTAAAACCAATAATTCCCATTCATATGCAAAGCAGCTGATCCCAGCTGGAACCGGCTGCTTCTTCAAGATGTACACACATGGGCCAAAGTCTCTAGAGATCATCTTACAAAAAGATCGCCAATGCTCCCCAGTTGGGGACATGTGTCTCTACTTTGTGGACAAGGCAGGTTGCTGTGGGCTAGGTTTGAAAACTTGAGCAAAATCTAGAGCTGCTAGAATGCCTTGTCCACGACAAAGGTTCTACCATTCTTAGGGAGGATTGTCAGGTGAAAGGTCAGGATGGATAAATTAAACGTGAATTTGTGAATGCTCTTGCCGGGGAGGGGTGGTTAGGAGAGTGGTTACCATTTTGAAAACATGGGCTAAAACAAGCAAAATAAATCATCAGAATAGTTCAACAATGATTTTCTCAGTTACCAGAATCCTAGTGATCTCAGAGAGTCCATCAGGGTCTTCTTAGGAAAAGGTGATAAAGGGAATCAACAAAAGGAGGACTCAAAATACTACATGTGACTTGACTCTCTATAATGCTGTGTTGCCTAGCATAGCAGCCACTAGACACAGTTGGTGATTTTTATTTAAATTAATAAATATTAAATAAAATTAAAACTCCAGATCCTCAGTCGCATTAACAACAATTCAAGTTCTCAAAAGCCACCCGTGGCTACTGGGTATCATATTAGACAGCACAGATATGGAATATTTTCCTCATCTCGAAGTTCTACCAAGTAGCACTGCTATAGAGTTTGAACTTCCCTATTTTATGAGTATATACATAATGTACATTTGACTATTTCATGTATAAAATGTATATTTATATATTTCATATATATCAAATATGTGGTATATAATATATATTTCATATGTATATACATTTTTTATATATTATCTAGAACTACAGAGAGAGGGAAACATACACACAGAGACAGACAGAAAGACTACATATAGAGGCCATAAATATACAGTCTCAGCCCACTTATTCACTTTCGCCAAGGATGTACCCACTAACACCACCTGACCAAAGTTACCTTCTTCTCTAAGTTAGCCTGTAGATGGTTCTGGAGAATTCCTGTAACTGCACGGTAGTGTGGTATAGTTAGAAGGCTAATCCTGGATGAACAATGTAACTCTGCAGAGTAGTAACTAATGGTCATCTTCCCTTGACGGAGGAAGAAAAACATGTTCATATTAGGTTATACTTTCCCCTCATTGTGGCCATGAATTTTATGTAATCTTCACAAAATAAGATACTACTCAAGTGGAGATAACTGGGCTCATTTACAAGTTGTTGGGAGTGCCTGGCTGGCTCAGAAAGTAGAGTGTGCCACTCTTGATCTCAGGGTGGTGGGTTTAAGCCCCACATCACTGGGTAGAGATTACTTAACAATAAAATCTTTTAAAAAAAAAGTTCTCAATGTAATCACACTGAAAGTAGGGCTACCATCTTTAGGTCTCTTCTCTTTAAGTCCTTATTCTTAGCCAACTTGACATCAATTCTTCCTTGTTCGCTGGCCCCTATTTTGCTACACTACTCCAGTATGACGCCCCGAGTAACTTTCCTGACTTTCCAACATCCTACATTTAGTTACCATTCTATTTATTGGTTTATCACCTATTCAGAGTAATAATCTGACACAGTTTGTACAGACTGCAGATGGCAAATAGGTTACACCTCATTTATTTATTTTTTATTTTTTAAATTTTTTTTAAGATTTTATTTATTTATTTGACAGAGAGAGATCACAAGTAGACAGAGAGGCAGACAGAGAGGGAGGAGGAAGCAGGCTCCCTGCTGAGCAGAGAGCCTGATGTGGGACTCGATCCCAGGACCCTGAGATCATGACCTGAGCCAAAGGCAGCGGCTTAACCCACTGAGCCACCCAGGCGCCCCGGTTACACCTCATTTATGATCAATTACTAAGAGCCACTCATGATGTTATGTTGAAAAGAATTAAGAAGCCGCATTTCAAGGGCAGTGGGGTAAAATGCAATGATTGGTTAATGATATGTGCAAGGGAAATAAGAGATATTTGCCACATATTGCCATCTCTGAAAGAGATTAATGAGTTCCTTTGTTTCATTGACCCGGTACCAATCCACCAATCCTTACTCTCTCTGACTCCTTCCATGGTTCATCTCTCCAGTATGATGCTCCTTCGACACACTTACCTTGCCTGCCAGAAACAGGCCCATGAGCTACCCACATTCCATAAATAGCTCACCCAGGCTGCTTGGTAGGTGTCTTGTAAACTGCTCTACATTTAGGTTCTTCTTTACTGGGGCAAAAGGAGGGGAAAGGTAAAGTCTAAACTTTTAGGATTGATAACAACAAGTCCATGTGCACCTTATCATTTCTCTTGCTGCACATGGAATACATTTTCTTTTTTTTTTTTTTAATTTCTTTTCAGCGTAACAGTATTCATTGTTTTTTGCACCACACCCAGTGCTCCAAGCAATCCGTGCCCTCCTTAATACCCACCACCTGGCTCCCCCAACCCCCCCCCCCCCCCCCCTTCAAAACCCTCAGATTGTTTTTCAGTCCATAGTCTCTTATGGTTCACCTCCCCTTCCAATTTCCCCCAACTCCCTTCTCCTCTCCATCTCCCCATGTCCTCCGTGTTATTTGTTATGCTCCACAAATAAGTGAAACCATATGACAACTGACTTTCTCTGCTTGACTTATTTCACTCAGTATAATCTCTTCCAGTCCCGTCCAGGAATATATTTTCTTTTAATCTTGCTCCACAAACATATTTTTGATAGGCGTCTAGTACATAAGACTGAATTCATTATGATTTTCAGTTCATGATACATTATCATCACTAGTTCACATGTGTATTTTCATTTATTTTTTTCTATATCTACTTATAATTGAATACCAGTAAACCTACCACCTCAAACAAGAAATAGAGTATTAAGAGTAATTTGGGGCACCTGGGTGGCTCAGTGGGTTAAAGCCTCTGCCTTCAGCTCAGTTCATGATCCCAGGGTCCTGGGATCGAGCCCCGCATTGGGCTCTCTACTTGGCAGTCAGCCTGCTTCCCTTCCTCTCTCTCTGCCTGCCTCTCTGCCAACTTGTGATCTCTGTCTGTCAAATAAATAATAAATAAAATATTTAAAAGAGTAATTTATATTTATTAATTTATATTTATTGATTTGTTAATAAATATATTTTATTTATTTAATATTAATTTATTAATATGTATTATAATTATTAATTTATGTTTGCCTATGCTCTTCTCCCTTATCCAATCACCCTATATGTGTCACTCAGGGCCACCACTAGCCCAACAACTAGAGTTTCTATGTGAATTAGAAAAAAGATACTCATTCCCTAGGTACATTTTTTAATTAGCATGTTATTTATTTATCAAAATAAAATGACTGAGTTCAGTACAACTTATATAAATAAAATTATTTCAAATATTAAATAAAAATTAGAGAATTTGAAATTTTTGAAGTTTTAATTAAAGCTATTAGAAAATCAAAGTCTTTATGCTTTCATGAAATTAAACATCATATGAGAATTTGAAAATTTATTTGTTCCAATATCTTATTTTCTTTTTAAAAAATATTTATTTATTTATTTTAGAGAGAGAGAGAGCGGGGGAGGGGGAGAGGGAGAAAGTTCCAGGCAGACTCTGGGCTGAGCAAGGAGACTGACATGGGGATTGACCTCACAACCCTGAGATCAAGATCTGAGCCAAAACCAAGAGTCAGACGCTTAACCAACTGTGCTACCCAGGTGTCCCCCCACCCAATATCTTGCTTTCAATGGAAGAAGCCAATAGATTTCATAATCTTTCTATAATACTATATTTCTTAAGTAATCTCTTTTGTAATTACTGTCTATACCCAACATGGGGTTTGAACTCACAATCCTGAGATGAAGAATCACGTGTTCTACTGACCAAGCCTTAAGTAATTTTGAAAAAATGTTGATTTTGAGGTGCTATATTCTTCTCTGATGACCAATATTGAAAAATTATATGTATGCAGAGAGCCAGAAAAATATTTAAAAATATTTGACTTTCAAATAATTAACTTATACAAGTCAATCATACTAGACATTAGAATACAAATTATGAGAGTTAGTTTCTTACACATTGATATTCAAGCAATATCACATGCCTTACAATATTCATTGGTCAGTGTCAAGTATAATTTTTTACAGAATTTGACTAGTTCATAGTCTTTATAAGTCATCAAATTACTAGTCATCTGGAGTACTGAAAAGGCCAAATTAGTATATTATTGTACATATTTGTTTTAAAGATGTTATTTTGTATCTAATTTAGAAAAAACATAAGGAGATTTTGACATTTTACTTTTGTATTATAAATGGCTGACTGGAATTTGTGGACAAAATAAAGCTCCTTCCTTCTTTTTCTGGTATTTCCTTAATCAAAGAAGCTGGCATCAATGTCAAGAGACCGCAATCTGAGATCAGGAGTATAATTTCATAAAAACACAGTTGTTTTCATCAAATAATTTCTGACTTCTTTTGATGCTTTCAAGGGAATAATGCATATAGAATTTTTATTCCTTTATCATTTTCCAGATAATATTAGCTTTACTTAAAACATCATATCAAACTATTATCAAGAAAATAAATGTGAGAGTGGATAGTATTTATAATTACATATTGGACTTGAATTCTAGAATCTATAAATGTTTATAGTTTTTAGCTTAGAAGCAGAGGCTATTTTAGTTATTAGATCAATAAGGTATTTCAATTATCAAACCTAACAGTTGTAACTTTCAATAGAACAATATGTATTCCTCATATTATAAAAAGATACTTTGCCTCTAACTGTTAAAAAAAACCTGTTTTTCTACAAATACTGATTTTGTTAGAACAAAACCAGGTACCACAATGTGTGGATAATTACTATAATAAATATATGAATGATCTATCTTTGGAGTCAACAGTTTTATAATAAAAGTATGAAAAAATTCAAAAGGATAAGATGTTTATTATACAAACCCCTTAGCCATGATAGTTGTGTGTGGGTCACAAAGTTAAATATCTACTTCTGAATGGAAGTTCTGAATTTTTTTTTTAAAGATTTTATTTATTTATTTGACAGAGAGAAATCACAAGTAGTCGGAGAGGCAGGCAGAGAGAGAGAGGGAAGCAGGCTCCCTGCTGAGCAGAGAGCCCGATGCGGGACTCCATCCCAGGACCCTGAGATCATGACCCAAGCCGAAGGCAGTGGCTTAACCCACTGAGCCACCCAGGCGCCCCTGAATTCTTGATTATAAATTTTATGTTTATCATTGCTTGGGGTAAGCTGATACAAGGCAATAATGCAACAAATTTAGATGACATGAGGATTTGGCCTACTTATTCCTGTGGCTGATTCATAACTTCTGGACCCACTTGAGTCCAATCCAAATCTATTATTTTATTGTAGAGGGGACTAAACGGCTAGCTGCAATGACTACATAAATTTTTGACATGTGGGATCTGATAATATGTAGAATCTAGATAACTAGATGCCCTGGTCATCATGCACATCTAGTTTGCAAAGTCTCTTGCTAAGTTGTGCCCAGTTTCAATTAGGGTCCAATAGCATATCAGAATTTTTAAATATTTTATTTAATTTTATTTAAATTCAATTAACATATAGTGTATTTTTAGTTTCAGAGATAGAGTTCAGTAATTCATCAGTTGCATATTAACACCCAGTGCTTATTACATCATGTGCCCTCCTTAAAGCCCATCACTGTTACCCCATCCCTCAACCCACCACCCCTCTAGCAACTTGTTTGTTTCCTATTGTTAAGTCTCTTGCGGTCTGTCTCCCTCTCTGATTTCATCTTATTTTCCCCTCCCTTCCCCTATGATCCTGTTTCGTTTCTTAAATTCCACATATGAGTGGAATCATATGATAATTGTCTTTTTCTGACTGGCTTATTTCACTTAGCATAATACCCTCTGGTTCCATTCATGTCATTGCAAATGGTAAGATTTCATTTCTTTGATGGCTGAGTAATATTCCACTCTGTGTGTGTGTGTGTGTGTGTGTGTGTGTGTGTGTGTGTGTATACACCACTTCTTTATCTGTTCATCTGTTGATGGACATCTGGGCTCTTTCCATAGTTTGGCTATTGTGGACATTGCTGCTATAAACACTGGGATACAGGTGCCCCTTCAGATCACTTTTTGTATCCTTTGGGTCAATACCCAGTAGTGTAAATGCTGGGTGATAGGGTAGCTCTAATTTTTACTCTTTGAGGAACCTCCATACTGTTTTCCAGAGTGCCTGCACCAGCCTGCCTTCCCACCAGCAATGCAGGAGGATTCCCCTTTCTCTGCATCCTCGCCAGCATCTGTCGTTTCCTGACTTGTTAATTTTAGCCATTCTGACTGGCGTGAGGTGATATCTCATTGTGGTTTTGATTTGTATTTCCCTGATGCCGAGTGATATGGAGCACTTTTTCGTGTGTCTGTTGGCCATTTGGAAGTCTTCTTTGCAGAAATATCTGTTTCTGTCTTCTGCCCATTTCTTGACTGGATTATTTGTTTTGAGTTTGATAAGTTCTTTATAGATTTTTGATACTAGCCCTTTATCTAATATGTCATTTGCGAATATCTTTTCCCATTCTGTAGGTTGCCCCTATTAGGGCCAAATTAAGTGAGGTCTTCCTCTCTTGGTGGTATGGGTCTGCAGTGCAACAATTTGTCCTTGGGAAAAATATCCCAGCAGGAGACCATCCAAAAATTTTATCAATATGGCAAGACCATTAATCTTTATGGGGTTTATTTCCCACCTTTTCGACCCAGGTCTTACTCCATTGTCTAAGAGTATTGCCACTCCAGCTCAGCAGGCCCAATTAATCTGATGTGGACAGAAGTAACTTCTCAGGAATTTTGAGATAATTCATAGTTCCCATAGACTATATTCTGTCGATGAACATGAGATCACATAGTGATGAGGCAAAAGAGTGTTTGAAACTGTCTTTACCACATAAATTGATGTCAATCCTCTCTGCTGATATGCATCAAGATGAAAGCATTCTTCCAAATCAATAGCTGTACACTAAGTGCTAGAAACTAGGTTGATCTGCTTTCATAAAGATATTACATCCAGCACAGCACTGCAATCAAGCTTCCATTTGGTTAAGTTTATAGTAATCACTGTCATCAGCTATGAATCATGTGGTTTTACAGAGACCATTGAGAGAAAAGACCACATTTTCAAAATCTTCTATGTTGACACTAATTTCTGCAGTGCCTCCAGGAATATGATGATTTTTTGCTTTAAATTTCTGGCAGGGATAGGTTGATGAGTTCCAACTTGGTCCTTTCTGCTATAATGATCCTTAATCCTGGATCAGAGAAACAACTGAAGGGGGTTTCCAGCATCTAAGAATATGTAGCCCAATTAAATATATATATATATATATATATTTAATATATATATATATATATATATTTACTCAAAGCTCAATTAAATATATATATGTATATATATTTATACACACACACACACACACACACACACACTCCAAGACCAGAGAAGAGCCACAGTGTAGGTATGTGGACCCACTGACCCACTGTGAGATAGGCTTAAGCTGAAACTCCCTTTCTTCCATGGATTCTGAGAGCCTCCACACTAATCAGAGGAACATAAGGATGTTTTACGTCCTCTGTGATCAGTGTCAGCTCAAACCTATAATAGTTTTGGAACCTGAATATCCCCTTTTGTCCAGTGTACAACTATACTGGAAAATGGCTAAAGGCCTCTTTGGGGAAACATCAAAGGAACAGCCACTATCTATATGTGAGGTGACCCAGCATCATTTGAATCAATATGTCTACGAACTGACTTAAATCTGGAAATCGTGTGAGGGAGTGAAATTTTCCACTGTGGCACCTGACAGCAACCTTTCAACTAGAAGCTTTCCATTTTTTTTATTATAATCAAATTAAGCAATACTCTCATTGATTCCCCATTTAGGAACAGCATGCTCTATCTTGATTGCCATAGATTTCTGTGCACCAAGGCATTCTGATTACCATTCCGTTCTTGCTACTTTTTATTTTGATAATGTTTGGAGTCTTAGAGTTACAATCTAGCATCTGTAGTGCCAGAATCTCATCATCCACATTAATATTACAGAGCCCATTTCCATGGTAGAATTTCATACTATCAAATCAGCCTACAGATAATGACCATCACTGAGCTCAAAGATACTAGTGTCTCCATCACTAGAGCATCCCTTATTGAAGGAGCGGCCTCTGGTCCTCCTAGGGTACAAAGTCACTTGGTGGGTTTTCAAGTCTTACATTATAAACCCATTCCAGTTCTCTGAGCATTTCAAGAATGTTTAGGTATCTCTACCTTGGTCGTCAACATGACCATCAACATGACCAGGCTTCAAAGGAGGCATTCATGTAAATATAGGACCAGCTCTAGATAGCCTTGCTAGAACATTGACTTTGAATTCACAAATAAAATACACTAAGTGGATGTGGCAACTGCATGCCACATGTGATCATGATTTTCCTTCCCTATAAAAGACATCATCAGGACAATTGGTGGACTTCGAATAAGGTTAATATATTAGATAAAAATACACATTAGCAGGGGCCTGGGTGGCTCAGTCTTTAAGTGTCTGCCTTCAGCTCAGGTCACAATCCCAGGGTCCTGGGATGGAGCCCTGCACTAGCCTCCCTGTTCCACGGTAAGCCTGCTCTCTGTCTCTCACTCCCCCTGGTTGTGTTCCCTCTCCTACTGTGTCTCTCTCTGTCAAAAAAAATAAATGAAATCTTAAAAAATATATATGACACTAACATTAATTTCTTCATTTTGGTAACTGTATTGAAGTTTTATCAGAATGTTCTTGATTTTAGGAAATAAAGTATTTAGGATTAAAGGGAAAAGTATCTCTAACTTACTCTCAAATAGTTGAGAAAAATGAATATATACGCATGGGTTGGAGGAGAGAACAGTGGGGAGGGGAGAGAGAGGAAAGGAACATAGGAAGAGAATGGAGGAAGGGAGAGCGATGAAGCAAATGTGGAAAATATTAACGTTTCGGGAATACGAAGACCCTTCGTACCACTTTTTTTAAACTTTTCTTAAGTCTGAAACTATGTCAAAACAAAAGGTTTAACGTGTCCCAATGCAGGGCCACCTGGCTGGCTCAGTAGGAGAAGCATGTGACTCTTGATCTCAGGTCATGGGTTCAAGCCCCATATTGGGTGCAGAGATTAGTTAAGTAAATAAACTTTAAGAAAATATTTTAATAAACTATTCCAATGCATAGGTGAATTCCTCCCGGACAATGAATTCTTCTTTTCTAGATTTATATTCTGCTTCATGCTGATCTTAATCCTTCAACCCACATCAACCCACATGTAATACCCTGGCAAGTACACAATACAGTAGGGCAAATTCCATTAGGGTTTTTTTGTTTTTTGTTTTTTTTTTTTGCTTCCATCATTGTGTTTAATTGAAAGAAGAGCTACATCAGATTTTTACCTAATGATTTGTACAACATTCTTTTTTTTTTAAGATTTTTTTAAATTTTCAGCATAACAGTATTCATTATTTTTTCACCACACCCAGTGCTCCATGCAATCCGTGCCCTCTATAATACCCACCACCTGGTACCCCGACCTCCCACCCCCCACCACTTCAAACCCCTCAGATTGTTTTTCAGAGTCCATAGTCTCTCATGGTTCAACTTCCCTTCCAATTTCCCTCAACTTCCTTCTCCTCTCTAACTCCCCATGTCCTCCATGGTATTTGCTATGCTCCACAAATAAGTGAAACCATATGATAATTGACCAAAATGCCCTTCAACGGACAAAAGGGTAAGGAAGATGTGGTCCATATACACTATGGAGTATTATGCCTCCATCAGAAAGGATGAATATCCAACTTTTGTAGCAACATGGACGGGACTGGAAGAGATTATGCTGAGTGAAATCAGTCAAGCAGAGAGAGTCAATTATCCATTGGGTTTTAAGGCCTGAGAGTAATCCTCTATGGCTGAATGCTCTCTCCTCTGAGCCCTTTGGGGGTAGTAGGCTTATTCTTTCTAGCCTTGGCATGCATGCTCTGCCTTAAAGTCATTCTTCCTTAATTTTGTCCCATCTCTGTCTCTTTCAGTCCAGGCTAGTAAAGAGTTATCATAACCACCCCACAGGGTTGCTAAAAAATTAGGGGCATTGTATATGAAGTACTTAGTATGATGCCTATCATATAGTCATTAACCAATAAACAGTAATTATTATTTTATTGTACTAATTTATATCACCCCTCACCCACTTAACCAAATAAGCAAAAAGATGCTGCTCTTTTGGATGTCAAGAGCAATTGAGATATTTCAGTATTTTTAGATACACTTCAAATCTTCCCCTCCTAGCTTACTCTAACTGAATTTGCCCTTACTAAATACAGAACATACTTCCAACACACCACAGTGAGCCATCCTTTTGTGCAAGAGAATCCCTGAGCCTGGATTTTTATTATAGAGGCTGTTTGTGGCCAAAATACAGGCAGGCAGGAATTGCTCACACAATATAGTGGGATATTAAGAGCCTAAAAGAACCATCTTGTCTCACGACTGATTACGGTATTTAATTTTTGAGCATTAGCTCTGTCATAAAATTTCAACTTGGTTCATTCCTTTGGGGTTTTTAGGGTTCCACACTAACCCAGATACAAAGTTCTTTGTTTTAATGCTCATCTCAGAGTCACATCCACAAAGAAAACCAAATGACATACTGCTAGAAAGAGCACTAGCTCTGAAAATCTACTCAATCCTCACTTAGAAAAGCCAGAGTGTGTGTTGGATTATCTGCTGAACATAGGATAGCAGAAAAGTTCTAGCAGGTATCCTCTTCACATTTGTGTGCTATTTGGGGCACTGAGCAGGCCATACTGACTGTGTAGCCCACAGGCAGTGCTTCTGGCAGAAAGCCTAGGTAAATCACAGAACTCAGCTTCTTTACGATAGCATGAAGTCATGGACTAAAATGATATATTTATCCAGGGCTGCAAATGATAGCTTAGCCAAAGACAGGGCCCAAGTCACTATTAAGAGGGAAGCTGTACTGGACACTGATATCCCCACAATATTCATTCCCCAGTATTACAGAAATATAATTTCATTTTTTGCTTCATGATCCACTTTGCCTAAATCTCAGTCTATTTGGTTTGGTTGGAACTGACCTCCACTCTCAGTTCTAGAAGTAGAACTTGTTTGGCCTAGGCAAATTAGTGTATTCCTGGCCATAGTGATTATCTCATGGATTGGCATGTGACCTAATCTGAACCATGAGAAGCCATGAGTCTTTTCCTGAGATTTCTGAGAGGTAGCACTACTTTCCTTTCCACTGACTTTGGTTGTATGAGAATGTGAAACTTGGGGCTTCTTCAATCATTTTGTTACCAAAAAAAAAGGAGCCAATTTGGAAAAGCAAGCAGAGACAAAAGCAGTGCTGAGATATTCTCAGAAAGTGGCCCTAATATTATCACTTGAGCCTCTGTATCAAGCTATAACTGAAACTATTATTATCCCTTGATTTTCATTAACATGAACCAGTAAGTCCCCCCCCTTTCTTGTTTAAGCCATCTATGTTTATAGCCAAAAGAATCTTGATACAGAAGTCAAAGATCAAAGCTAGAAAAATAGTGTGAAGTGGCAGATCTCAGAGTTGAGTAATGGGAAAGAACACCCTCAAACTTCAGAGTACAAACTAGGGGCTCCATGCATAGAAGAAGTTTCTGGAAATACAAAAGGGTGCTTGGTTGCTGTAGGGGGTTTAATGGTGTCCCCCTCAAAAGACATATGTCCACCTGGAATCCCAGAATGTGACCTTAATTTAAATAAGGTTCTTTGTAGATGTAATTAAAGTAAGAATTTTGAGATGAGATCATCCTGGATTAGGGTGAGCCCTAAACCTAGTAAGTGTCCTTATAATGGAAAGAAAAGAAGACACAATGGAAGACACAGGGGAGGAGACCATGTGAAGAGGGAGGCAGAAACTGGAGCTATGCTGTGATAAGCTAAGGAATGCCCACAGCCACCAGAAGTTGGAAGAGACAAGGAAGGATTCTCCCCTAGAGTCTTGGGAGGGAATGTGGCTTTGCTGACACTTTGATTTCAGACTTCTAGCTAAACCAGAACTATGACAGAGTAAATTTCTGTTTTGCTAAGCCTCCAATTTTGTGGTAATTTGTTACAGCATCTCGTAATGCAGATGCTATGGAAGACAGATGCAAGATATTAAATGTGTTATGAGAAGAATATCCATCACTGCTGGAAACATGCCAAGACTGTGTGCCTAAGGCAATACTGAAGATAAAAACAAGAATGACCTCTAGGAATGGTGGAGAAGGGATACAAGGATCACTTGGGTCACCCCATCCTGTTCCTGATCCTGGTGAAGATATCACTTGAAAGGATCATTTAAAACATGAAGCTGCTAAGTCTTGGTGACCTTAGTCACTACTCTGAAAGGACAATAGCGGTAGTATTGTGCCATAGGCTAATGGGTATAGGTCTTCTCTGCCAGTAGTACAGCTGTGTCCAATCATCCTTATCATTATTCAGTACTTTCCAGATGAGATCATATCTTATACCATGTTTGTTTACCAGATATATAGGATTTGGTTGAATCAGGCTCTGGGGTAAAGGTTGCTGGAGTCGGAGTCTTGGTGGGATAAAAACAGTCACCATCATGTTGTTAGATCCAATTTATTTTGTGAGTACAAAGCCACAGTAGATCATGGTTGATCTGGGCAGAGGTAAAGATGTCAAGGAACTTGAAGACATGCCATTTCAAAGATCCATAGAGTCTTTTCTTTTTTCAATAAGTTGTTTAGTAAGGCTATCAAAACAGAGAGTTATGGAATGGATTGTTAATAACCATTGTATATTGGAAGGAAGTACTAAGTCTCACCCTTTTTCCATTCTGGGTTCTGCCTAATGCAAAAAAAAAAAAATCTTAATGGTGACTGATAGTTAAATGGGAATCAGATTATCAGGTTTATTAGTGCAGGGCAAGTGCTCAATAACTCTCCAAACATATAGCTTTCTTACTAAAGCTAGGTTGGAGAATGTAGCTGGATCTTGAGATCAAAAGAGCATCTTCCTATTGCCTTGCTGAAATTAGACTTTGAGACCTGTCTGTGCAGGGAACTGTATCTATATGGTAGATCCTGGCTTATAAAGCCTTTCCTAAAGACCACAGGTCTGCCTTACCCATATAGTTACCAGAGTTACCACCAAGAATGTGAACAAGTGTGTGTGTGTGTGTGTGTGTGTGTGTGTGTGTGTGTGTGAGAGAGAGAGAGAGAGAGAGAGAGAACATGAGTGAGTGAGAGCAATAATGAAAGAGTGAGCGAAGATCAAGTTTCCATACAGAGGGCATGTTGTAGGCCCTGCCCCAGGTATGCTTACATGTATGTGTGCTTCCACATGGGAGCAGATAGCTGCTTTCACACTTACCAAGCCACGGGTAAGGCAGTTAAAGGGAGAAAGAAACAGTGATACTAATCCTGTTTTGGAATCACTGTTACTTTTCCCATTTGTTAAGCGGGGCTCAATAGATGTCAGGCAATCACCAATCATATTAGTACATCCTTCCTTCAGTAGACAGAAGCAAGTAAAAGAATAGAGAGAGGGGCAGAATTTCCTTCCCTAAACTATCATTTAAAGGTAGAAGAGATGGAATAACATGGAGGACATTATGAGAAGGGAGGAAAAGTGAAGGGGGGGCGGAATAGGAGGGGGAGACAAACCAGGAGAGACTGTAGACTCCGAGAAACAAACTGAGGGCTTTAGGGGGGGGGGGGGGGGTGAGGTGAACCTGGTGGTGGGTATTAAGGAGGGCACAGACTGCATGGAGCACTATGTATTATATGCAAACAATGAATCATGGAACACTTCATCAAAAACTAATGATGTACTGTATGTTGACTAACATAAAAAATGTATAAAATAAAGATACAAGAGATGATAGAAGTCTGGCTTCCATGGCCTGGGGAATGGGGAGAAAGTGTTTTCCTTAAGTACTATTGAACAGCTCCTAGGAAGTGAAGACACTTCTGACTTATATAGGAGTTTCCTTCTTTTTTAAAATTTTAGTTCCAGGATAGTTAACATAAAATGTTATATTAGCTTCAGGTGTACAACAGAGGGGGTAGGGAGATGGGTGAAACGGGTGATAGGGATTAAGGAACGCACTTGTGATGAACACTGGGTGATGTATGGAATTGTTCAATCACTATATTGTACATGGAGTTTTTCACTGTAGATCCCCTGGAATGCTTTGTCTATCATCATAAGACATCTAGGCTGGGGATAAGATAAGATAGCCAAGGAATTATTTTATCTTTGTTAACATGAGCTTATCATCACAATATAAAGACAACACCACAAAGAACTTAGTTAAATTTTCAAAGATCCTTGTTCCATGAAGTTTATCCACATAGATTAATAGAAACAAGTAGAATTCTCAAATATTACACAGAGACCATAGTTAAGTGGTGCTTTATCTGAAGTGAAGCACCTCATTTTTCTTTAGAAGGGAAGAGAAGTGCTTGATGAGCTGGGGTCAATAAACTTGCAGAATGCTTTGATCGCTGAAGGCACTATATAAATTTTTTAAGAAAACACACATTGGGCATCAAATCAATAACAGCCCCATTCATAATGCAGGAGACTTTTCTCTTCATCATGTCTAAAAACATTTCCAAATCAACACAGATTTTTCTAGGATCCTATATACAGAGTTATGTAAGGCAAGATTTGGCAATAAATGTAGTGATTGCTACAATGTGTGCAGTGGACTCAACGGGAAGGTAGGCCAGGTATGCGGTGTGTTCCTTTCTGCCACACAGATATATTCACCCTCCAGGTCTTTCATGATCATATAGATAGCAATTGACACTGTAAGTTATCTAGCCTGACAACAGAAGTGCCTTGATGATCTTTGTCAAGAGAAAAAAATACAATGGAATATTCCAGGACTATCACAGCTAGGATAGTCCTGACTATCCTGACTCAACACAACTATTTTTTGAAGTTATTCTCCATGTCACCTGATTTCCAAATTTCTAGGTCACTTCTAGGGAGCCTGAGTCTTTGGATACATTCCATTTTGCCTAAATAAGGAAAGCTGACAGGTGTGAGATGACTTTCTAGAGAAGTTTCTACGTATAAAAATACTATTTGAGAGGCAGGACTTCTGGAATAATGCAGTAAGGATTCCACCTTACCCTCTCCCCAGTCAAACAACAGTTTAAGTGCAGAAAATTATTTTTAACAAATCATTCAGAGTTTCTGGAGATTTTCTTAAGGGCATACCAAAAATGGAAAAACATTTATTCAAGAAAATCTATTAAATCTCAGTAGGAACAGTGAGAGTCTGTGGCATTTTAGCCACAATTCAGTCTATTTACTCTCTCTTTTACCAATTCATGTTATATAAGGTCTACCCTGGGCATGTGCAACCTAGAAGATAGAGGAGCTCCTTCTCCCCCAGTTTCTAGTCTTGGGGATACAGTTTCACCCAGAATGATCAGGTTTCTGTTGTTTCTCGTTCCCCACAACGCCATGTTGCAGAAGCTCTATTTCATCCAGGCACAGCAGAAGAACTTGGTCTCTCTTCACCCACTCTACCTTCACTCATAGGGTATAAACTCTATTCGAGCTGTAGGAGGCCAATAATACTGGCCCTAATTACCTGTGCCCCAACTTGCTCAAAATGCAGAGACATAATGCAGGGAGGGGCAAGCTGAGTAGACCAGGAGCTTCTGCCTTCCTCCGAAGTCCACCTTACAGAGGGGGAGTGTCACTCTGGTTTTGAAATCATACAAAGTATGTTCTTTCACCCACTTTAATTCCAAAGTATGGAATTAAATTAGAAATCAATTTGGGGACATTCGTAAGTATGTTAAAATTAAAAAACACATTACTAAATAATCAATGGGTCAAAGAAAAAGTCATGAAAATTTGAAAAAAAAACTTCCAAATGAATGAAAATGAAGACACAACATACCAAATTCTATGGAATGAAACTAATGCAGTGGTAAGAGGGAAATGGATAGCTTTGAATTCCTACATTATAAAAGAAGAAAGGTCTCAAATCAATAACCGAACCTCCAATTTAAGAAACCAGAAAAAGAAGAACAAACTAAATCCAAAAAAATTCAAAAAAGAATAACAGAACAGACATAAATGAACAGAAGAAAAAGAAAAAATCAACAAAACCAAAGTTGGTTTTTGAAAATATCAATAAAACTGATAAAACTTTAGTTTAGCTGACCAAGAAAAAGAGAGAGAGGACTCAAACTGCTAATACCAGAAATAAAAGAGAGGACATTATTAAATAATCTAGAGAAATACAAATAATTACGGGAACATGATGAACAACTGCAGGGCAAACAACTAAGTAATTCAGATGAAGAGACAAGCTCCTAGAAAGACACAAACTACTGAAACTAACTCAAGAAGAAATAGAAAAGCTGAATAGACATATAACAAGTAAAAAAGATTGAATTGGTCATCGAAAACTTTTCATAAAGACAACTCTAGGCTGAATTAGAGAATTATATCAAACATTTATTTTCTTCTCAAGATTTTATGTATTTGACAGAGAGAGACACAGCGAGAGAGGGAACACAAGCAGGGGGAATGGAAGAGGGAGAAGCAGGCTTCTGCTGAGAAGGGAGCCCGATGCGGGGTGCTCCGGGCTCGATGCCAAGACTCTGGGATCATGACCTGAGCCAAAGGGAGATGCTTAACACCTGAGTCACTCAGGCACCTCCTTATCAAATATTTTAAAAAGAATTAACACCACTATTTCACAAACTCTTCCAAAACTATAGAATAGCAAGGGACACTTCCTACCGAATTCTGTGAAGCCAGTATTAATCTGATACCAAAACCAGACAAAGACATCACAAGAAAACTACAGATCAGTACCTTCCATGAATATAGATGCAAAAATCCTTAATGAAATACTAGCAAACAGAATATAGCAACATAAAAATGGATTATACACTATGACCATATGGGATTTAACCCAGGAATGCAAGGTCATTTCAATATGCAAAAATCAATCTATTAGATCATATTAACTGAACAATGGATAAAAAACCCATGATCACTTCAATGGTCCCAGCAAAATCCTTTCACAAAATTCAGCATACTTCCATGGTTTAAAAAAAAAACAAAACTAGGGCAGTTTTTCAACCTAAAAAGGGCATCTACTAAAAAGCCGTATCTATTATGATACCTAAAGACTGAAAGAGCAAAAGCTTACCCGAGGGGATCAAGAACAAGACAAGGGGGTCCTGGGTGGCTCAGTGGGTTAAAGCCTCTGCCTTCAGCTTGGGTCATGATCCCAGGGTCCTGGGATCGAGCCCTGCATCGGGCTCTCTGCTCAGCGGGGAGCCTGCTTCCCCTTCTCTCTCTGCCTGCCTCTCTGGCTACTTGTGACCTCTATCTGTCAAATAAATAAATCTTAAAAAAAAAAAAAAAGGACAAGACAAAGAAATGTCTGTTCTTGCCACTTCTATTCAACATTATAGTGGTGATTTTAGCCAGGGCAACTAGGTAGACAAGAGAAAGACTTGGAAAGGAAGAAGAAAACTATCTCTTTTGCAGATTATATGATTTTGTATATGCAATTTTGTAATCAAATAAAAAAATCTCAAGAAAAACATATCCCAAGGCATCTTTAGGTTTCCAGAGACCTCAAGTAATCTTCATTTCATGATCCCATGAGGCCTTGCCCTCACATTTGGCCTTCACTATCAGAAGCTTCTTCTCTTGTGATCAAAAGCCAATGATGAAGTAACCAGAAGGAGAATTCAAATCATGGCCAAACTTGTAATATAAAGTTCAGAGCTGAAGAAGTGATGCTGAAAATAGGTGTTGATGAAACTCTGTTGGGGAAGATGGGCTACCTGGTCAGAAACTGGGAAAATCAGGAATAAATTAGAAAGCAGACACAGGCAGGTTGGGGCACGTAGTTCAGGATACGGTGAAAAAGGCGTTGTCATCAGAAGCCCGTCTTTATATGAAGCCCATGGTGTAGTGTGGGGAAAGGCCAGACGACTTACACGTGAAAGCCTAAGCATTTGACCATGTAACCTTCTGCCTGTAGATCCAGCCTTTTTTTTTTTTTTTTTTTAAGATTTTATTTATTTATTTGACAGAGAGAGATCACAAGTAGGCAGAGAGGCAGACAGAGAGAGAGAGAGAGGAGGAAGCAGGCTCCCTGCTGAGCAGAGAGCCCGATGCGGGACTCGATCCCAGGACCCTGAGATCATGACCTGAGCCGAAGGCAATGGCTTAACCCACTGAGCCACCCAGGCGCCCCTAGATCCAGCCTTTAAGGAAAGTGTACCCAGTGTTCTACCCGTCTCTCCTCCTCTTGATCTAGGAGAGTCGCTTCCTTCTACCTAACTCTTCATGAACTCCTGTCCTGGCAATAGATAGGGAAGGTGAGTGTGTTGAGACTGTGTGTGTGTGTGTGTGCGTGTGCGTGTGCGTGTGTGTAGTTCATGCTATGTGGGGCTCTCACTGATGCCTAGAGAGGCTCTAGGATTTGAGAAACAAAGGGGTGTAGGCCTAAAGTATGACCTGAGGATTTCTGTTCTTTGTAGAAGCCCCTCTACTTAAGACTGATGTTTCTAAGGACACCACACAAAAACTTGACTAATCAATTTGACTACAGGAATGAAGAGTATGGGCCCTGGCTCTGAAGGACCTCACTACTGCACAGTAGAGGCAGCTGGTAATATAGCCAACAATTAGGAATAGGAAATTATTCAAACCACTTCATGAGTGTCTCCTCTTGACGCACAGGCCTTGTTAGTCCAGTCAGTCTAAACCACATACAGACTCTAACCAATATATAGTTTAAAGCAAAGTTTCAAGCAGAACAGTGGCTCTCACCTACTTGGGAAAGTGAAAGAACAGAGAAATAAAATTCCCCTCTCCTATTACCAGAAAAATAAAATTCCCCTCTCCTAAACTTGATCCACTAATCTCAGTTTGTTCCTCAGCAAAAGTGAGAGGATGCCCTTACCTCAACAATTACTCCACAGGGCTGTCCAGAAGATTCAGTGAGCTTATGTATGGAAAGCCTTCCTTGCCCACCTTTCCCTACACAAAGCCACTTGGCTCTTCTTGTACTCCATGCAACGGGACTGCCACTGTAAACAGGGTAAAAGGACATTCCCTAAACATGGAAGAATGTTCAACAAATCTCATCTTCAAGATCCCATGGTTAAGAGAGAAGATGACACTCATCTGATACACAGTGCTTTCTTTCTACTATACCACTTAGATACTTACATAAATTTTAACTTAAAAATCCCACCAATAATCTAAGCCAAAGGCTATACCCAATGGAATGAATATCTTTTCATCTAAACTCCAAAGACCAAGTTTGTTTAAATGGCATATATTCACTGAAAGGCTACCAAGAGCAGGGCTTTGACAGTTGTTATGCTCCCAGTGCAGGCAGTAAATGAGTGAATTGTCTGTAGAGGACTTAACATAAATACTACTGACTAAAACTTGGTATGCCTTTTATTATCATCATGACCTAAAAATTCTGAAGAAAATCATTGATAAAATACTTCTCTGCTGTATGGCAGACCACTCCTACCACCTCACTCTTGACTCACCACTGCACTTACTATATTCCAGGAGTTTTACAAGTTTTACTTCATTAATCTTCACAACAATACTGGGAGGCAATTATCTTCGTTTTACCAAGGACAAACATTGACGCTCCGAGAGGGTAACTCATGCAAGGTCAGAAAGGTAGTGAGTGATGTAGGCTTGCTTCAGTGTGAAGAAGAAATTTTTTTTAATTTTATTTATTTATTTGACAGACAGAGATCACAAGTAGGGAGAGAGGCAGGCAGAGAGAGAGGAGGAAGCAGGCTCCCCGCCGAGCAGAGAGCCCGATGCGGGGCTCGATCCCAGGACCCTGGGATCATGACCTGAGCCGAAGGCAGAGGCTCTAACCCACTGAGCCACCCAGGCGCCCCCAT
>NC_081575.1:18660107-18704921 GCF_022355385.1 Mustela nigripes | reverse complement strand
GACAGACAGAGATCACAAGTAGGGAGAGAGGCAGGCAGAGAGAGAGGAGGAAGCAGGCTCCCCGCCGAGCAGAGAGCCCGATGCGGGGCTCGATCCCAGGACCCTGGGATCATGACCTGAGCCGAAGGCAGAGGCTCTAACCCACTGAGCCACCCAGGCGCCCCAAGAATTTTATATTTTAAAAAAAGTTGAGTATTTGGCACAAGAATTTGAGACAATGTTTCCATAAGTCCATACTCCATACTTTTAACCATTACAAAATACTAACACTGTAGAAGAAGAGTCTTTGCCTGAGACTTTGAACAGCCTTCTCTGGCATAGAGACTAGAATTATCTGGAAAGAACTGTCTGCCAAGAATGTAATGGAAAGACCACTGGACATAGAGGCAACCAGATCAGGATTGGATCCTGACTCTACCATTAACTGTGTGATCCTGGGCAATTCATATAACCTCAGTGAGCCTCACTTTCCAAACTGGAAACTTGTACCTGCTTCACAGTGAGGATTAAATTACTTGGCATAAAGGAAAGTGCCTGGCACATAATAGGCATTCAACAAATGCTAGTTTCCTTCCTTAACATTGGGCCAAAGAAAACGATCTAGGGTTATTGCCAAAGTCCAAATTTATAATTGGTTCTACTGCTCCACAAACAGAGGCGCCATTCCTTTTACCTTCAATGTAATTTCTATTGCTTAACTTTTATTTCTAAACAAATCACTTGTAAGGAGCTTTCGATTATCTTGATTGACTAAAACAATCAAGACCCATTCCTAAAGCTGAGGATAAGATCACCAAGCCCTGAGTTACTTGGGTTAGTGTGATTGGGGACTGGATGATGGACATCTGAATAAAATCCAGGATCTGTTATAAAACAGGAAGAAGGAGAATGAGTACTATGTAGCTATACAACTGTGTCTGCTATATTGATGTTTAAGATTTAGGTATTTCTCTCTTGCTCACTACGGGCTCTTCAGAGACACCTGCCAGAAGCATCAGTGCTTAGTTTTCCAAAGAAAATCTGAATATAGGATCAAAAACAAAGAATTACTATATTAATTCCAAAGCAGCAGGCCATCTGGAAAAAACAGTAAGCTTATTCTTATTCTGGAAACATCAGAATAGGTACCTAGGTTGAAATGAAAATTCAAGGAGTCCTGGTTCAATATAAGGAAGAATTTACTAAGAAATAGAGCTGAATATAATTGAAATGTCCTGTTTCACAAGTTAGTGAACTCCCTGTTATCCAAAGTATCTAAGGATCTAATAAATGACCTGTAGGTGTGGATACTGCAGAGGAGATATCTTTACCAGGTAGGAGGTTAGAAAAAATGACTAGAAGATCACTTCCAATTCTTTTGGGTTATAATTCTACGATGGATCTGTGATTCAGCTCAAAATAAATGGGAAACATTTCTCAACAAAATGATGAAGGCATATCATAAGGGACAAAACCTGTCAATGAGACAGACTAGATTCAGATTTGATGGACAACCAATCAATGAGGTAGTCACACCTGTGCAGTGGAGAAGGCCAGTGAAGATACTATTGATGAATTCCTAGCAGGGTCCAGTCCAATGAACTAAGCAGTTTATCTTTTGGGAAGGGGAATTTAGAGGATGTTTCCTTAACCCATCCTGTCTGTGCTTGGATTTGGTTTTAAATAGAAGACAAATGAGTATGAAAAGTCACAAAACTCTCCTGAAGCTTGAGACTGTATGTACTCAAATGATTTTCCTTTCTTGGACATACTCTGTGTGCATTTTCTTTCTTCATCTAGAAGGTTGAATTTAGATTCTTTGAGCTGAAGGCAGAGGCTTAACCCACTGAGCCACCCAGGTGCCCTGCTGGGCTCTTTCTTATTGCTCACATGTTGAGCAAACAGAGACCTCGTTCCTTACGGCCACAGCTAATCACAGGTGTCTCATTTCATTTCAGGATGTGGTTAGTACCTTGAGGAACTGCAGTCTCCAGAGAGCAAGGCTTAGACAGGCAGGCTGGATTGAGAGAGCAGAAGAAGTGAATTGATTCAAGTTGGTGTCCTCATTTACTAAAGTAGGGTGGTTTATTTTCTATTATATTCCTTTCTAACCTTGTTGCTCATGTGACATTAAATAGCCATGTTAGTTCTTACCATTCTCATTTGAAGCGCAAGTCTCAGGTTAAGGCCAAACTGCTCACCCTAGAATGAGAGTTGGTCTGGAAACATTAGCAGAATGATTTGGAGTACCTGTTGGGTTCTACTTGTATGGAAGACCAAGGGAAAAGCTAATCTTAAGGGTTTAAATCTACCATTATACTATGTGTTCTACCTACGCACATTCATTTCTCCCTCTTTTCTTGCCTCAAGTATCCTGTTACTGGTCTGTTAGTTAAACATTCCTGTATTATTCTTCTAATAGTAATGCTAGAGTAATGGTACTCCAAATGCGTTCTAGGGATCTCTGATAGTTCTCAAAGACTCTTTCTGGGGTCCACAAGGTCAAGACTCTTTTTATAATAATAGTAAAAAGTCAGTTTCCTTTTTCACTGTGTTGACATGGACACTGACGGTGCAGAAGCAAAAGGCCTCAGCACCCAGCTATACAAACTAGCCACTGTAGTCTTTACCACCGTGCACTAGAAGAGGGAAAAGTCAGTTTCACTTAAGAATGACCTTGATGAAGCAGTTAATTGTATTAAATATCTACCCATGAATGCACATCTTTCTTAATATTCTCTGCGACAAAATGGGAACTATATGTAAAGCACTTTTGATGCGTATTAAGGTATGATGGTGGAATCAAAGAAAAGTATTGTGCATTTGTTTGCATTGCAAGTCAAACTAGCCTTGCTTCTCATAAAATGTATTTTTCAACTGAAAAAAATGAGAGAGGGGTGCCTGGCTGGCTCAGTCGGTAGAGCATATGACTCTCGATCTGGGGGTTGTGAGTTCGAGCGTCATGTTGGACATGGAACCCACTTCAGAAAAGAAAGAAAGAATGAGAGAAAAACTTTTTTTTAAAAAGTTATGTTCAGTTAGCCAACATATAGTACATCATTAGTTTTTTAAAAAAATATTTTATTTATTCATTTGACAGAGATCAGAAGTAGGCAGAGCAGCAGGCAGAGAGAGAAGGGGAAGCAGGCTCCCCATTGAGCAGACAGCCCGATGTGGGACTCGATCCCAGGACCCTGAGATCATGACCTGAGCCGAAGGCAGAGGCTTTAACCCATTGAGCCACCCAGGCGCCCCACATCATTAGTTTTGATGTAGTCTTCAACGATTCATTAGTTGTGTATAACACCCCGTGCTCATCACAGCATGTGTCTTCCTTAATACCCATCTCCTGGCTACCCCACCCCCCAACGCCTCCCTTCTGAAACCCTGTTTGTTTCCCTGAGTCCATAGTCACTCAGTTTGTCTGACTCTCTGATTTGTCCCCCTTCAAATTTCCCTCCCTTCCCCTACGGTCCTCTGCTATTTCTTATGTTCCACATATGAGTGAAACCATATGATAATTGACTTTCTCTGCTTGACTTATTTCACTCAGCACAATCCCCTCCATGTCAATGCAAATGGTGGGTATTCATCCTTCCTGATAGCTGAGTAATATTCCACTGTATTGCAAAACTATGGTTTATTCAGACTTGAATATTTTGCAGATACTTTCTCAGAAATTAACAAATAGAGTCTATCCTTTCAAAGGAAGTATCTGACAGCATTTATTGTCAATGGTCAAATTCAAGGTTTGAAGCAAAAATTGGTATTTGGTAAAACCAGATATCCACCACTGTGGATGCTCAATACTTGTAATGAAATTGGTGGTGCTATTAACTAATGTATATTCTTTGATATTGTATACTAAAATGTGTCATCATCTGGAGGACCTGTGTAACCTCGGGAATCAATATTTTTTCAAGTGATTCAGCTAGTTCAGGACATTAATAAAATCATGCATGGGTTTGAAAAAAATCAGTGAAAAGGGCAAGAGAGACCGATAAATTTCAGTGTAGCAGAGTATGCAAAGTTCAATGATACGCTTTCAGATTCCACACTGTCACTAATCTCTAAAAACACCACTTGTTGAATTTTGGTATAGTATCTAAGGAGACTATCCATGGTTTTCTGAAGAGCCTATTAAAATACTCCTCTTTCCAACTACACCTCTGCATGAGGTTAGATCTTCTTCATATTCTTCAGCGAATTCAGTATTTGGTGATCCTGGGAGAATGACACACTGGAGAAGGCATGGAAGCCCCATACCCCTTCGCACATACCCTGCCCTATGCACCTCTTCCATCTGGCTATTTCTGAGTTACATCCTAGTATAATAAACCAGTAACCTAAATTGATTTTTGGACATCGGCAAGATGACAAGACAGGAGACTTTCCCTCCTCTCAATGATGCACCAAATAGTCAACTACATGTGGATTAGTTCCCTCCAAGAGAAATCCAGAAACTAGTTGAGTGACTCCTACGTGCCAGGCAACTGAGAAAATATCCATGTTGAAACAGAAAAAGCTGAGATACGCTATTGCTATAAAATCCACCCCAAGCACAAACGAGAGTGAACCCCCAACCTCAAGTTTCTCTCCATAAAAACAAAGGTTTTGGATCACATCTCTAACACTCCCAACTATGAAGGCTGCCACCTGAGGGGCCGGCTCCCAAATTACCTAGCTCCGAGAGCCATGTCACAAATTAGACGTTTTAAAAAGGCACAATTTTTGAATGGGTACACAAGCACTCCCCACAATTATCCCCCAGGCCCATTATAGAGGGAGAAAGCCAATCTCCATTTCTCCCTGGAAGGGGTTTGACATGTTTATATCCCCAGCTTCTAATCAGCCTGAATCTAGGTACTGACTGGGATTCTCCCAGGAACCCAAAAGAGCCTGTAGGTACCTTCCCTGCCTTCTATTTCTGGCTTGCGCCAACAATGAAACCAAGCCTTCAGCTTCTCCCTGTAAAGAGCTTATCCACGCATCTAGTGCCCCAGTGTTTACAGTTGCCAGGCAAGAGACAGTCTTCCAAATTACCTTGCTCTAACAGCCAATGGCACTTGAAATTTGTGAGTTACCCGGGACCACATTAAATAAAGATGCAGGATTTTTTAAAGATTTATTTATTAGAGAGAGAGAGAGAGAGAGAGAGAGAGAATGCAAGTGTGGGGAGGGCCAGAGAAGAGGGAGAGAGAGAATCCCCAAGCAGACTCCCTGCTGAGCGCAGAGCCCAAGGCAGGGTTCAATCCCAGGACCCTGAGATCATGATCTGAGCCAAAATCAAGAGTCAGACACTCAACCGACTGAGCCACAGGCAAGTGGCTCAGTCAAGACACCCCCAGCGTTTTTAAATATGCACATGAGCAATTCCCTCAGCTATTGCCCCCTGGGCTTATTGCAGAGGGAACAGGTGAAAATGCCAACCACCCAGTTTCTCCCTCAAAGGAGTTTGACTACATACGTTCTCAGGTGCAACCCAAGGGTCCAGCTTCTAACAAGCCTGCATCTGAGTGCTGACTGGGATCCTCTCAGGAGCCTGAAGGAGCCAGTAGGTACTTCTCCTGCTTTCTTCCTAGGGCTGACTCCAACAATGAAACCAAGCCTCTAGTTTCTCCATGGGAAGGAGCTTGTCCACACACACAGCACTCAGGCTGTCACCTGAGGGATGGGCCCCCAAATCACCCAGCTCTGAGTGCTGATAGGGCTTGGCACTTGTGGGATCACATTAAACTAAAAGATGGTTTGTTTGTTTTGTTTTGTTTTTTAAGATTTTATTCATTTATTTGATAGAGAGATCACAAGTAGGCAGAGAGGCAGGCAGAGAGAGAAGGGGAAGCAAGCTCCCCGCTGGGCAGAGAGCGCTATGCTGGGCTCAATTCCAGGATCCTGGGATCATGACCTGAGCCGAAGGCAGAGGCTTAACCCACTGAGCCACCCAGGCGCCCCCTAAAAGATGGTTTTATACAGAAGTGTGAGCACTTCCTATGGCTATCTTCTTGGGTTTAACACAGAGGGAAAAGGCAAAAGGATAACTCCAACTTCTCCCTGGAAGAGGTTCGACTGCATATTCGAAGCTATTGCCTGAGGGTCAAGCTTCTCATTAGCCTGCCCCACGGAATTTAAGAGGCACATAATTAGTAGTCATCTGGAAGCCTGGAAGGGTGTATGGGAACTCCCTGAATCTCCTCCCCTTTGCTCGCCCCAGTGATAAAACCGAGTCTCCAGCTCTTCCCTGAAAGGAGTTTGTCCACACATCTGCAAATTTCTCAACAAAATGCTAGCAAACCTATTTCAACAGCACATTAAAATGATCACATACTATGATCAAGTGGGAATCTACTCCTGAGATGCAAGAATAGTTCAATATAGACAAATCAATCAATGATACACCACATAGAATGAAAGATAAAATCACATGATCCTCTCAGAAGATGCCTCAGAAAAACATTTGACAAAATTCAACATCCTTTCACAATAAAAACTCAGAAAATTAGGTATAGAAGGAATGTATGTCAATATAATAAAAGTCATATATGAAAAGCCCATGGCTAACATCATACTTGATGGTGATTGAAAATTTTTCCTCTAAGATCAGGAGCAAGACAAGAGTACACCCCCTCACTACTTTTACTCAACATTATACTGGAAGTCCCAGTTAAAGCAATTAGGCAAGAAAGAGAAAGAAAAATCATCCAAATCAGAAAGGAAGAAGTAAAATCATGTGTGTTTGCAGATGACATGAGTGTAGATACAGATATGCCTAAAGACCTTACCAAAGAATTCTGAGAACAATAAACAAATTCAGCAAAGTCAAAGAATACAAAATAAATGCACAAAATTCAGTTGCGTTTCTATATACTAACAATGAACTATATGAAACAGACATTAAGAAAACAACCCCATTTATAGTAGCATCAAAACAAAATACTTAGGAATAAACTTAACCAAGGAAATGAAAGAGGGGTACCTTGAAAACCATAAGACATGGATGAAAGAAATTGAAGAAAACACAAATAAATGTAAATATATCTCTCACTCATGGATTAGAAGAATTAATAATGTTAAATGTCCATACTACTCAAAGCAATCTACAGATTTAATGCAATCTGTATCAAAATTCCAATGGAATTTTTCACAGAAACAGAAAAAAACCATCCTAAAATTCATATGGAACTACAAAAGACCCTGGACAGCCAAAGCAACTTTGAAAAAGAAAAACAAATCTGGAAGCATTATACTTCCTGATTTCAAACTATACTATAAAGCTACAGTACTCAATACAGTGTGGTATTGGCATAAAAATAGACACATAGACCAAGGCATGGAATAGAGAGCCCAAAAATGAACCTACACATATACAGTCAACTGATCTTTGATAAAGACAGCATGAACACACAATAGGGAAAGGATAATCTCTTCAATAAATGGTGTTGCGTAAACTGAATATCTATATGTAAAAGAATGAAATTGGTTTCTTATCTTACACCACACACAAAAATTAACTCAAAATGCATTAAAGGCTTAAATGTAAGATGGGAAACTGTAAAACTCCTAGAAGAAAACATAGGGACAAAGCTTCTTGACATTGTTCTTGGCAGTGAGTTTCTGAATATGATACCAAAAGCACAGTCAATACAAGCAAAAATAAAGGGGAACACATCAAACTGAAAAGCTTCTGCACAGCAAATGAAACAATCAGAAAACAATCTGAAACAATCAGAAAAATGAAAGGGAAATGTACAGAACAGGAGAAAAATTTGCAAAGCCTCTATCAGATAAGGGGTTAATATCCACAATGTATAAGGAAACAAACCAAACAAACCAAAAAACTAGATTGTGGTTACAGGGATGACAAATAAGCACATGAAAACATGATTAGCCATAAAATACCTGGGAATTAAAACAACAAAGAGATGGGGCACCTGGGTGGCTCAGTGGGTTAAGCGTCTGCCTTCAACTCAGGTCATGGTCTCAGAGTCAAGGAATCGAGCCCCGGGTAGGGCTCCCTGCTCAGTGGGGAGTCTGCTCCTCCCTCTCCCTCTGTGTGCACTCTTGCTCTTTCTCTCTCTCTAATAAATAAATAAAATCTTTTAAAAAAAACCCCAAAAGATACTACTATGGGCCATTAGAATGACTTGAATGAAAATTCCTAATACCAAATACTGGCAAGGATGCTGAGCCAGTGAAACTTTCATACGTTCTTGGTGAGAATGCTTTAATACATACAGTCTAGCCACTGTGGAAAAAGTCTGGCAGTTTCTTACAAACACGCACGTATGTATGTCTCAGCGGTCCCTATGTTCACAAACAACCCTGTACCTGAATGTTCATAACAGCTTTATTCGTAATAATCAAAAATTGGAAATAATTCAAATATCCTTAAGTGGGTGAATGGGGGAACAAACCGTGGTAGGTACAACCATGCCACAGAATACCACTCAGCCAAAAAAGGAACAGGCAATTTACACATACTACTTGGACAAATCCCAAAGGTGTTATGTTGAGTGGAAGGCCATCTAAAAAGGTTATACACATTATGATTCCATTTATATGATGTTCTGGACTCTGGAAAAGGCAAAACTATAGGAATAGAGAACAGATTAGTAGTTTGTAGCTATTAGGGGTGAGAGGATGATGTGACTAGGAGATAAACACAAGGGAGTTTTGTGTTTAATGTTGAAATTGTTCTATATCCTGAATGCAGTGATAAGCTGTGAGAATTGCCTGTGTTAAAACTCACAGCAAAAAAGGCAGTTTTACTATATGAAAATTCAAAAGTAAAACTAATTAGATTCAAAAAACAAAAAGGAAAAAGGAAAGCCTGCACCTGGAATCAAGAAATCAGTTTTGTTCAGGAAATAAATGCAGACCCAGCATGGTCTAAAATATATGCCTCAGTCTTAAAATTAAGGGGGAAAAAAAAAAAGGAAAGTGAGAAGAAGAAGGTGGACTGATTTAAGCTTAAGGACTCGAAAAATGTCTTTTTAAAAAGGCTGAGGGGCACCTGGCTGGTTCAGTTGGAAAAGCATGTGACTCTTGATATTGGGGTTATGGGTTCAAGCCCCACGTTGGGTGTAGAGATAACTAAAAAGACAAAAAGATCCACACTGTAAAAAAAAATTTGTTTTAAAGGCTGAGGTCTTAGGATATACATACATATGATGAGGCATTTATAAAGGGAAAAGGATATGCACCCAGCTCTAACAACTGAGTCCACAGTTGAGAAGACAAATCTTTGATCATCAAAGTCAAGGTGGCTGCCTTCCATCATCTTTACCCAGCAACGTGAACTGGTTCTAAAGCACTGAGTTAGCTTAAACAGACATCTGGCCTATGTACATGTTAAAATAACACACCCATGACCACAGACTTTCCTCTCTATCTCTCAGTTCTTGTGTGCTCAAACACATCCTTCAGTGGAATAGCTATTCCATACTTACGGGGGCTCAGTGGGGTCCTGGGACTTCTGCTACTCCTTTGAGTATAAGATATATTCTCAATAAATGCCATCATAGCTACAACGTGAGTTGCTCATATTGTAGCAACTTGCAACGTGCGTGACAACCCTATGAGTATTGGGAGACACCACTGAAGAGAAGGGCAGTTGTAGAAAGTGATTTCAGAAAATTTAGGCTGAATTGAGAGGAAAACAGACTGAGGATTGGCATCAAATATCCAAAGAATTAGTAAGTTCCAGGACAACGGAAGTTTGGGAAACAACAAGAAGTAATTGTCTGCACCCTAAAGAAATATGCTCGCCAAATTTATGGGATTATGGCTCTAAGGAGAGGCATAGCAAAGACGAACCATATGAAAGGGGATGTAGCCAGGGCAGTAATATAGTCTGGTTCTGATGGGAAAACATGTCCTGAGTGGGACCTCGCAAGTTAAGGAGGTAAAAGTGGTCAAGATTTCTCTGCACAGTGGATGCCTTTGGGAGAATAGCAATTTATGTTCTACGTAACTCACTAAGGAAGACCCCAATGTGCTTTTTAAAATGTGTACACCAGACAGCAAAGAGAAAGTAAAAGGGAGGAAAAGCACTCAGATCTAGCACGCAGAGAAGGAGAAAAGGAGGAAAAACGTGAGACAATTGAACTTTTAGAAACTTAACTGAACCTTTCTGGAAAGGACTAGGGAGGGTGATGCTTGAAAAACATATCAATTCAGGGGCGCCTGGGTGGCTCAGTGGGTTAAGCGTCTGCCTTCGGCTCAGGTCATGATCTCAGGGTCCTGGGATCGAGTCCCGCATCGGGCTCTCTGCTCAGCAGGGACTCTGCTTCCCCCTCTCTCTCTGCCTGCCTCTGTCTACCTGTGATCTTTCTCTCTGTTAAATAAATAAATAAAATCTTTAAAAAAATATATCAATTCAAAGCCTGGAACCTTCCAAATCTAAGGTAAGAACAGTACTGTCATTAACACTATTGTGCGAAATTCTTCCATTTGCATCTTCATGTATCCCCTCCTGATCTCTGTGCTACTATTGTCATACATTTCACCTCTACAGTGTCATAGATCCCATCATTACTCTTTCACTTAAACCACTAAATATCCTTCAAAGAGTTTAAATAGTAAGAAAACAAAACAAAACAAATCTTGTCCATTTATCCACCAAGTTACATTTTGGGTGTTCTTCATGCCTTTGTGTCACAGACCCATATTTCCATCTGGTATCATTTTCCCTTCTGCCTGAAGGAAATTCTTTAACATTTCTCATAGTGTCAGTTCTGGGTTGACGGATGGATTCTTTCCCCCCTCATTATGGGTTGTGTTTTCCTGCTTCTTTGCACACCTGGTAATAGTTGATTGGATGCCAGACACTATGAGTTTTACCTTGTTGGGAGCTGTATATTTTTGTGTTCCTAAAAATATTCTTGAACTTTGTTCTGGGACACAGTTACTTGGAAACAGTTTCATCCTTTAGGGCTTTGCTTTTTGATTTGCTGCGCAGGTCCAGAGCACTGTTGAGTCTACAGTTAATTCTTCCCCACTGTTGAGGCAAGACCCTTCAGAGTACTCTACTCCATGCCTTGTCAGTTACACAGTTTTCCAGTCTGATTGGTTGGGAGCAGGCACTACGCTGGCCCTTTATGGAGAGGCAAGCACCATTACTTCTAATCCTAGCAAGGTGGCCTTGCTATTTTCTGCATATGCACATGCTGCTAGGTATTCTACTGAACACAGGAAGGAGACCCTCTGAAGATCTCCATGGCTTGTGTTTACGTTCATGAGAGCGCTCTCCCTTTTCCCTCGCTCGCTCTAGCTCTCTCCTCTCCAGTACTCCGTCCTGCCACCTTGGTCTCCCAGGACTCTAAGCTCCATTCCCTTAACTCAGGGAATCTGCCAGGCTCTGGCTGTGTTCCCCCTCCTGGCACCACCTGGAATCTCCCTAGGCAGGGAGTTGGGGCTATCGTAAGGCTAACCTCACTTGTTTCCCGTATCTCAGGGATTCCTGTCCTTTGTTGCCTGAAACCTCATGCCATAAAAAGTATTGTTTCATATATTTTATATGGTCTCTTACTTGTTTCAAGCAGGAGGGTAAATTTGAACCGCTTTACTCCATCTTGGCCAGAAGTTGAATTCAGATTGAGTTTAAGTTCATAGGTCACGGAACTCCTATTTCTTTAGACTTTAATGCACAAAAGCAAGAGAATTAGATGTCTAATTCTAATTGCTCTGGAGTTTTATTTCCTTGAACTTTGGCAAGCAGGTTTACTTTTTAGACTTGAATTTTCCTAGAATTTTCAAAATGGAAGATTTGCATTCCAGTTTAGGCCATCTCTATGATGCCAACTTTGCATTAAAAATTATTTTATTTATTTATTTGAGGGGGGCCATAAGAGGAGGAAGAGGCAGAAGGAGAAGGAAAAGCAGATTCCCAACTGAGCAAGGAGCCTAACACAAGGCTCAATCCCAGGACCCTGAGATCACCACCTGAGTTGAAGGCACACACTTAATGGACTGAGCCACCCCAGGCACCCCTGGACTTTTCGTTTTGATGTTAAATCTCATTGCAGAAACTCTAGTGAATTATATTGCTTAAACTGGCTAAATATAAATTTTGAGGGGGAAAATAGATTTTATGGTTTTAAAGTCTTGGGGTTTTAAGCCTTGAGTTCATTCAAAAAACACATATTTATTAAGTATCTCTTACATGTCATATATTAAGGATAGAGCAATGAAGAAACACAAAAATCTCTGCCCTGATGCTTCAAGTAGCTTACATGATGGGAGGAGGAGATGGATAATGTTAATAAACAGGGCAAATGAGTAAAATATATAGTGAGTCAGACTGTACTATGTGCTAAGCAGAAATAAGGAATTCCCAGGAGGCAAGTGGTTGCATCTTGGGGCGGGTGGACAGGGAAGGCCTCTGCTGAGTAGGTGACACTTGAGCAAAGATTTGAAGGAGATGAGAAAGCAAGCCATAGAGATAGCTGGGATAAGAGTGCCCCAGGCAGAGGGAACAACAATAAGTGCAAAGGCCCTGAGGTAAGGCCTGGGGAGTCTGAGTAACAGCAACATGTCCTATGTTGTTGAAGAGGTGTGTACAAGAGGAGGAGCAGTAGGATATGAGGGCAGAGTGATAACAGGGAACTGGTTCACAACAACCTTGAAAGTGGACAGATGTCTACTTTGTCTTTTACTCTGAGAGTAATGGAGGGTTTGAGCAGAAGAGTGACATGACATCACTTAAGTTTTAAGAAAATGGCTTTAGGGGCACCTGGCCGGCTCAGTCAGTAGAACATACGACGCTTGATCACGGGCTCATGAGTTCAAGCCCCGTGTTGGGCACAGAGCCTACTTAAAAAAAAAGTTGGAGGGGACACCTGGGTGGCACAGTCAATTAAACATCCAACCCTTGGTTTGGGCTCAGGTAGTGATCTGAGAGTCGTGAGATTGAGCTGTGTCAGGCTCCACAGTCAGGGGGATTCAATTCTGCTTGAATTCTCTCTCCCTCGCCCTCTGCCCCTGGCCTGCCACTAAGTCTCTCTCTCTCTCTCTCTCTCAAATAAATATAAATAAATAAAGCTTAAAAAAAAAAAAGAAAAGACAATCACTCTGGCTATGATGTGGAAAATAAACTTTGGAGGTGACATGAGGGGCAAGAAAGAAATCCAGAGACCAGCTAATAAGCCACAATAATGCAAGAAAGAAATAATGGCACCTTCCACTAGAGTAGTGATAGTAGAGGTGGTAAGAAGTGATTGGATTATGGATATCTTTGAAGGTTGAGACAACTGGGTTGCGGATGAACTTTTTTTTTTTTTTCCAGATTGTAAGATAGAGACAGGAATCAAAGATGACTTCAAGGCATAAAAGTCCTGAGCAACTAAGAATGGAGCTGTTATTATTAAAGTAGATAAGACTAGGAAAAGCAGTTTTAGGGGAATTGGTCAAGAGTTCTGGCCATGCGAAGACTGAGTTGTCCATCAGACATTCCAGTGGAGATACCTGGTAAGTGGTTGGATATAGAAGTGTGGAGCTCCATAGAGAGGTCTAGGCTGGAGATACATATGTAAGAGTTATCAGCATGAGTGTAGCACTTACAAAAGAGAAGAGGTCCCCAGACTGAGTCCCATGGATCTCCCGCGTTTAGGCGTTAGGAAAATAAGGTGAGAATAGCAAAGATATTTGAGAAAGAAGAGCCACAGAAGCGGAACGCAGAGTCCTGCAAGCCCAGTGAAAAGAGCATTTGAAGGAAGACAAAGTAATACATTTTGTCAAATGCTGCAGATAGGACAAATAAGAGGAGAACTGATAATCAGTGATTGGATTTGGCAATGAGGAAGTCACTGATGGCTTTGATAAGCGCAATGCTGATGGAGGAGTAAGGGCCCAAGACTAATTAGAAGGGCTTCATGAGGGCACCTGGGTGGCGAGTGAATAAGCATCTGCCTTCAGCTCAGGTCAGGATCCCAGAGTCTTAGGATCAACCCCCACCCAACCACAGGGCTCCCCCTCTGAGCAAAAGGGAGTCTGTTTCTCCCTCTGCCCCTCCCCCTGCTTGTGCTTTCTTGCTCTTGCTCTCTCAAATAAATAAAATCTTAAAAAAAAAAAAAAAACTATGGGCTCATGAGGAAATGGGAGAGGAATTGAAGAGGGAATATGGATAACTCTTCCAAGGAGTTTTGCTAGAAGCAGGAGAGAGAGACAGGGCAGTACAAGAAAGAAGTGGAGAGAGGGTTTTGTTTTGTTGTCTTTAGGATAGGAAAATGTTTTGGTATGGAAAAGCTCCAGTAAAGAAAGAAAAACTGCTGATGCAGGAGCATGAAGAATTGTCAGAGTAACGTCCTTAAGCAGGGGAGAGGTCACTGGCTCTAGCATATGGGCGAGAGAGCCTCTGCTAGGCGCTAGGGCAGTGCTTCCATAAACAAGGCACAGTATAATGAGCACAGCTATCAGCAGGTGGGAACATGTAATGACATGAGCCTAGGACAAATCCCTGACGAGTGCTTCTTCTAGCTTCTCAGTGAGATCGCAAGCAAGTCCATCAGCTGAAGGTGAGGATGGGAAAGGAGATGCAGGAGTTTGAGAAGAGAGGAGACAACATGAAACCGATGTCTAGGGAGCCTGGGTGGCTCAGTCCCAAGAAGCGTCCGCCTTCAGCTCAGACCATAATCTAGGGGTCCTGGGATCAAGCTCCACATTGGGTTCCCAGCTCAGCAGGGAGTCTGCTTCTCCCTCTTCCTCTCTGTGATGTCTCTCTCTAATAAATAAATACAATCTTTGAAAATATCTTTTAAAAAAATCTGTCTAGGAGAGTAGGAGAATGAACGAGCTAGAGAAATGTCTTATAACCGGCAGCAGCACTAAGAACCCACTGGAGGTTCATTGCCATGAATATAAAGTAAGATAATTCCCCAGGGTTCTGCATTTTTCTCCAGCCATGCTGATCCAGGTTTCAGGTTACCTATAATTAACGTATGATTCTTAACTGTTTCTGGAAGCAAAACAATCAACTGTCCACCAATAATCCTAGTAGGATACCCCCAGTGAGAAGTGTATCAGGAAAGTAGCTCCAGGAAGGAGAGAATCTCAATAGGCCACTGACCTCCTTTCCCAAAGGGGAGAGCTGTATCCCCAGCTGGTCAGATGTTCAATGGTTAAAAGAACAAAAATCTAGGAAAAGTTGGGGGGGGCAATTAATCTCCCACCATGCAGATGGAAAGATTTGTTAAACATTCCTGGCTTCTTTCCTCACCTCTGACAGAGAAGAGACTGACACAGTTGGTGAGCTTGCACCGATAACCTGGGCATCTTTGCCTTGGCTGCCTCCTTTCTTCTCTCTTGTGACCCGCCTGCCTACACAGCCTGGTGCTTTCTGGTCTGCTTGCTACACTTTCCCAGAGGCTTAGTGGGGCGGGTGAAACCCCTGTGGGGCCGACCTGAAATGTCGCAGTGGATAGTTTCAGTTAAACATCGGTAAGGTCCAAAAACCCCAGGTATGTTGTCCCATCAGCTGTATGAGTAGTAAAGCTGATTATTTTGATTTCCATTTGCCTGACACCTGGTTCTATCTCTCCATTGGTTCTAACCTCAGATAGGAGTTCAGGGGTATTTAGTAGTTCCCTCAAACCCCAATACAAATGCTCACACTGTTCAAAATAAAACCAATTAGTTAAGGGGATGGGAAATAGAACCATATTTTGGGAAACTATAGAGCTATATGATAAAATAGAAAATTACAGATCTGCCCAAAACACAGGGAGTGTTCATTGAACATATACTTAATGAATTTTGGACAGAGTTAGGGATAGCAATCCAACCAGCCCAAGAGCCACTACAAGCCTCATGTTGGCTAGAACAAAGATTTTGCTGTCTTTTTTTTCCTCTTTACTTCATTGCTAAAATTTTTATCACAAATATAAGATAAAAAGCATTTCCCCACAACTCCCCTTTATAAAACAGGATGGAATCTAATAGAGGATTAGGCTTACCTTCACAAAAGGCCCTAATAATAATAGCGAGCCAAATGTTAATACTAATCCTTGTGAGATCTAACATTTATTGAATGTTTCCTTTATGCCAAGCACTGTTTTCAGAGATTCACATACATTATCTCATTTAATTCCCACACCAACCACACAAGGCAAATATTATTATTATTATTATTATTATTATTATTATTTCTGTTTCAGGCCAAATTAATTAACTTGGTTAAGGTCAGACAGCTAGTAAGATAGAAGAACAGGACCTCACATTCAGGATTCCAGAGCCACCTTCTTAACCATTAAATTATAGGGCCCCAACATTCAGTAATTGAGCAGGCAATATATGCTCCCTAACAAGAGCATCAAGGAAAAGCACCCGCCGGGAAACTGCTGAAATCCACAGAAACAAGCTCTGGTTTCCAACGGCATTTGTAATCTACTCTACGCAACAAGAATGTACATTCCATGGATAATGAGACTATGTGAGCCTATTTGCTGACACTCACTGTATAGGTCCTAGTTAAATAGGTCCAGAAATAAAAATTCTTGGTTTTTTAAGATTTTATTTATTTATTTGTGAGAGAGAGAGAGAGAGAAGAGAGAGCGAGCGAGCACAGGCATACAGAGTGGCAGGCAGAGGCAGAGGGAGAAGCAGGCTCCCTGCCAAGCAAGGAGCAGGATGTAGGACTCGATCCCAGGAGGCTAGGATCATGACCTGAGCCGAAGGCAGCTGCTAAGCCAACTGAGCCACCCGGGCGTCCCCAGAAATAGAAATTCTTAAGTGGATTTAAAGGGAGAGTCTGACCTCTTACCTTGAGTCAAAAAAGTGAGTGCCAATCTCCCAAATGATTAAAAAAAAAAATCACCAGTGGTTGAGAAGGCAAATCCTAATCTTACAGATTGGATCAGCACATAGCGGGGGTATACTGTACTGTAGGGTAAATGAACAGAGGCAGGAATCTTGCTAATGCAGCTGAATTCATGGCCAGATGCTCCCAGAAGAAAATTTCCTTGTCATCTGGCGCAGGCACTCTTCTTTGCCCATTCAGCAGCGAATGGAAGCAGTTACTCCGCATCACCACGCGCTGCAGAGGGCAGTGACGCTTGTTTTTCGCACTCCCCTGACCATAATTTGTGGCCACACGGAGCAGGGAAGAAAGAAAGGAGACGAGAAGGAAACTAGTAATTGCTAAGTTCTAATGCTGTGCTAGGTGTTTTCTTGTATGCTCCCTCATTTAATGAAGTAGGTTTTATCTCCAATTTACAGAGAAGGAAACAGAGGCAGGGAGCTGTGAACTGATTTCGCTCAGAATCACAGAACCACCAAGGAGCAGAGATGCGGATGAGATTTGCATTTATCTGTTTCGAAGCCTGTATGTTTTCAATATCATCTCTTTGAAGGAGCCTGAAACCTCCTCCAGGAGGTCCAATTCCTTTATTTTAAAAATGCAGAAATTGAGGCCAAGAGCATGAATCACCTTGCCCAAGGTCAGAGGTCTCACTAACTTCCCTGTGGGTATACACTCTAAGGAATCAGAGTGACGACATTCCCAATCCCTGCAGGGCCCTAAGTAGTAGGCAATTTTCTTGTCCCCTTCACAGGGCGCACATCACCCTCCTTGGCCCCTGGGGTGCAGTGGAAACAACAGTAATATCTGGACGCCCTTTGGAAGTAGTTTTTCTCAGCATCATGATGAACACTTTCCATGTATGACTCACAGGCCAGTATTATTTTCCCATTTTCTGAGGAGAAAAAGACACTGTGTGGCTTGAATCAAATTTTAACTACAGAGTCCTTTTTAAACTGAATCTCAAGCCATGGACAGCTCTGAAAGACTAGGGCAATGAAGGTCCACGCCTGCCTTCACTAAGACAGGGAAGAAACACAGAGGAGTGCCTCTTCTCATTTCTTACCCCATTCCACGTCAAGCTGTTTTTTGCACATGCTTGGCATGGGCCTTGCTGGACTATACCCTGGGGTCTGTAGAACTCTCTAGAAATGGATCTAGGGCAAAGATTTCGTGAATTTGGGCCATGAGATTTTTAGGACCCTGGTGAGGACCAGGCTGGGTCTCAGGGCTGATCAATATCCCATGACTCCTTATAGAAAATCCTGAGATTTTAATAGTTATTTAGGGACCAAGGAGGTACAATAGTCCTCATTACATTGAACAGGAAGTGGGACAGCGGACTTCATAGGCAGTCAGGGACTTGGAATACATTTACTGAGTGCCCGTTCGATGCCAGAATCTGTGCTTGCAGGATCAGGTTAGATGACAGTGAATATCACCGATGGGTCCCTATCCTTGCGCAACTTCCCGGAGAACACGTTTTATCACCACTGAGACAACTGAGAAGCCCCCCTTCCTTGGAGAATGATGGAGATGAGATGATGGAGGTAAGAGGGAACTCACTGGACAGTGTACCAGAGAGAAAACGTGCTGTGCAGAGAAACTGAAGTCATGTAACACCATCAAGGACTTGATTCAGGCTGCAATGACTAGGGGCAGCCCTGAGTTAGGGGTAGTTTAGAAAGGCCTTAGAAGAGGAAGTCACTTCTGGAAGCAACTGTCTGGCAGGCTAAGAGGAAGGCTCTAAGGAGAGACTTGTTAAGAGATGCTAGCAGAAGTTCTGGAAGGACACAGCCTTGGAGTTGAGTTTAGCTGCTAGCCTAACGAGCAGTCTCAGACTGAAACTCAAGGGTTATGGCTGGAGCTGGCCTAAGGAGAAAGGATGGAAAGTCTTCTAAATCAGGAGTAAGGAAGAGCTCACCAACCAGTATGAAGGGGAGGGGAGGAATTGAGTGGGGTGGAACAGAAAAAAATCTATGGTTCGAACCTCATTAGCATGACCTGAGCTATACGAGGGAAATCAGGTCATCCCAACACTTTGTCTACTAGGCATTGCATCACTGCACCAGTCCCAGCGAACCATAGACTATCAGGACTGGAGGGGTTGTTATCAACCTTATAGAACCGTGGTGCTTAACCTACCTAATACTTGCTCTCAAAACAAAGTTAACACCTCCCGTTATCCCGAAATGGAAAACACTGACGATTCAACCTGCCTACACGTGTAATTAAAAATAATAATAAAAAAAAAATAACATCCTGTGATGTAAATGAGGGGCAAATGGGAAAGTGATTTCATATAAAACAAATATTTATTCCTACACTCAAAAGCTCGGGCAGAAATACAGGAGAAGACAAACATGCCCCCAAGAAATTTCTAAAACTTCATCTGATGGGCAGTGCTAGCCTGCTGAAGACCACTCTTCCACCCTGTTCTCAGTTCCCACGAGGACAAACTGGATCCCAGAGGAAGGACGCATCATGTCATGGGGCCCTTCCTTTGCCGAATCACTGCAGCCTTTCACTGGGGCCCACCAGAGTGATCCTTCCTTTTAGTCACTGGGCTGTATGATAGCAGGAGTGACTAGAAGCTTGCCATCACCTCTCCGATTCTGTTTTCTCATATGTAAATTGGAGGTCAGCCAGTACTGAGTCCATGGGCTCAAGATAACTTAGAAACGAGGCCCGACACACGATAAGCGCCTGTAAGTTGTAGTTATCACTATTAGTGTTTGGGGCAGACTGCTAACCCTTTCCTGTGCCCTGTGCATACAGTTGTCACCCCTTCATTACCACTGTTGCTGCCACTGCCACAGCTAATGGGGTCTCCAATGGGGAGCATCTCTTCCTTTCAATACCATTTGCTTGGCCAGCCTGATGTGATCTATCTTTATAGGCATACTACCTTGCATTAGGAGAGGTATTCCGACGATTTTGGTTTTGTTCCTTCCTTTGCTATAGAGTCCAAAAGATCAGGCCAGAGGGCATAGGAGGGCCACCCTCCAGTGCACCACTAAATGCAATTCTCGATGTTCCCAGACTAGTGTCACAGAAAAGAGCTCAGGGCCTGCACTTTCTCTCCTACTTTCAAGTGAGTTCCTGTCAACCCCCTATGTTGGAACAGTCTTTGTCTCCCTTCTTTGTTCACATTTTCAGTCCAGCTATGCTGAGAGCCTTCACAATTATCCCAGGAGGCTGGTGTCCTTATGCAAATGAGACTCCCGATGACTTATTCTTCTTATCACAAAGTTCCCAAAATAGAAAATTGGATTTGGTCTCCATTGTGACCTTGTCTAAGTAATTTGGATAAACCCTATGGTTCCTTTCAATAATAATGAACCTCTGACTTGGGTCTTAGCCAGCCTGTAAGCCTGCCAGGCTCACTCTCCAGGGTCTGGAATCTCACAACAGCAGAGGAGGTGATGTACGTAGGGGTCTTGGATCTTGGCGAACAACTGACTTCCACCAGCAAGTATGTTCTTCCCACAGCTGTTGAGACACCTGAACACACATTCTTTCTCCTCCAATCCTTTCTGCCCCCATGTGAAAGCACATTTCCCCAACAACCAATATAAACAAGAGGTCTTGAGAAGTGTTTGCAAGGAGTATGTGTAGAGGAGGGGTGCTATGCCTCATCCTTTCTAATTTATGCTGGCTAGAGATACCAGTACAAATTTTATATCTAGCCATACTATTATATCCCTAAGGCCCAAGTAAATGAAAAATAATTTCTTCAACCTGATTTCTCCTTTCTTTTTCACAACCCTGAGAATATCACACTACCAGTAGCCCTCAGGGTACCTGCCAGCTTCCTGGTGGGTAGAGGCAGGCAGGCACATGTATATGCACGCAAGAGCACATGCATGTGCATATGCATGCACGCATGCACGTATGCACGCACGCACGCACGTACGCACATAAACAAGCACACAAGCACAACTCGGCATAAAGCCAGAGTTGGCAGTCCGTACTCAGAAGTAGCTTCTCTACACCCTTAGAAACTCTCAGACAAAAGAAAAAATAAAAAACCTGAAGTCCATTTTTAATGTTTGAAATTGCGAATCATCATTAAAACCCCTCAAGCATGCATATCACACATATCTGAACTGAGCATTCTTGAATATAATTTCCCTACCACTAGAGATATGAAGCCAAAGAGAAATAAGCAGGGAACTGCATGGGTACAAATATACTTAGGCCTCCAAATCATTACTTGAATTTTGTCCCAGTGGGACCCAGCACTGCTTGGGAGAATATTTAAAAATGGAGATTTAAATTTAATGTAAATTGTACTTGGGTGACCAGGAAGAGAACAAAACTGGGAAGTCAAGACTGACAGGTTTTGTAAAAATCAGGAAATCAACAAAAATGTGAAGAAGATGACGGCTGGAGATAGAGCAGCTATCCCCTTTAAATTTACAGAAGCCACAGACCAGCACAGGCCCCCCCCCCCCCCCCACACACACACCACATCTGTTTCTCGAATGGCATCATTCTCCCATGTTGTCTCCATCATCCTCGAAGTCACTGAGCCGGTTCTCCACCCTCCCTACAGAATTCATCGCTCAGTACCTTCCACTCCATTTGAATCACAACCGCATGATCTGGTCACAACAGCCTCCCTTCCCAGGTCACACTCTGCTCAGCTAGTTTAAGGGTGCCCTCCTCTCTACCTTGGACTTGGACTCCCTTCTGTTCATGTTTCAGCTGAACTTGTTGCAACTATATGACTTCCTGGAGATGAGAAGCTGCAGCTCAGCATGGCAGTAAAGAGTTCAGGCTCTGGAATCTGATGCAACTGGATTTGAAACGACTTGCTACCTGTATGAGCAAGTTACTTAACTTCTCCAAGCCTCGGCTTCTTTTTCTGAAAAACGGAAAGCATGATAGCACTGAGATCACAGGATTATTGTAAGAATAAATAATATCACCCAGGTTAAGTATCTGACCCAGAGGAGGCATTTTCTTTGTTGTCCTCGCCATCGACATCATCGTCATCATTGTCACCATCATCAGTCCTGCTCCCAGTGTGATAAACCTGTTCAGGGGACCCTTACACAGAAAGCTCCTTCTGTTGAACTCTGAAATATTCCACGTATCAAACAATGGAAATAAAGAAATGTCTTCCTTTCACCCTCTGATCTCATTTCTGTTGCTATCCTATGCCCCCAGTCTTCCATAGTTATGCAAATTAATTCCAGGATGTTTTCTTACTGTTACCTGCCTGCCCCATGGCTGCAAAGAACTGTGGAGAGCAAGATACTGGCCCTTGGGCTACCATAATGAAAGGTAAGCAGTGCCGCCCACTGGGCCCACAATGGAAAATTCCTCAGTGGGAGACTAGAGAACTGCTAAGAAGTTCAGCAGTAGATAGCCAAAGCTGGGCAAATGTCTATTATACCCTTGCTGCGGTGTGCAAACTACTAAGCCAGACCTTCTGAAGACAAAGCTTAATAAATGTTGGCCATCTTCATTTTCCTAACTCTTTTGGAAATCTAGAAGAAGAGTAGCATAGCAAGAGAGTCATCACATTCTGGGATGCTGAGCCATTGTGCTAGTATTTTGAGGGTCTGCCTCTTTCTTGGGATCTCCTCTTCAGGCAATCTCTTGGCTTCCATGATGTTAGGCAGGTAACAGCTCTGTTCCCTTCATCTCCTGCTTCTCCCTCTCAGTCTTTTGGCTTGATTCCCTGCATGAGGTAAGGTGATGACAGGAGGGCCACAGGTGCAGAAAGATGGGCCAGTGTTTCTAGGTATAGAGGAAAATGCCCTTGCTCAGATCCTCTGAACTTCTCTCTCCAGTTTTTGCCCCCAAGATCATCCTCCGTTGTTAGCTATTACCACTCTAGTAGCAAGAAAGTACATGTCAGTCCGTGGCAAGCAGATTAACAGATTAAGGCAACAGAGTAAGACAGCCAGAATCAGAGTCAGAGCTTAGCCCAAACCTTAGCCCAGTAGCCTGACACCCCATAGGATAAAAGCCCATTTGAGTTTCTCCTGATATAACAGGTATTGTCAGAGCTCCCGTAACATCCCGTGGACCTTTCCAGATCCTCAGGCCGAGTTTCCGCAGTCAGCATCTGCACAACTGCTTGAGACCTCTTCCCCAGAACAGCAGATCTCCATGCGGTCTCCATGCACAGCAACCCAAAAAATGGCAGTGAATTAACCTCCCCGCGCCCTCCCCACACCGAGTGGTGAGATGGGGCTCCTGAGTTGGTGTATAAATACTTCAGCTGCCTTGCCCCTCAAGTGGGGTAACTCTGAGGCATGGTGTGTGCTGTGGCATTTTCCAGAGTTGCCCTGTCTGATTAGGTGTCGGTCCACCACTATGGTAGCTGGCTTAACAGCACCATCTTTATTGAGTGTTTTCATTTCCTTTATAAGGATCCCATTCCCTTAGAGTTGTCAGCTGCAATTCCCAAACAAACTGCATCCATTCAAAAACCTTGTCTCAGAGTCTGATTCCTGGAGAACCCAAGCTAAGACTCCGCAATTATCCTTGAGTTAGTCCATAAACAGCCCTGAAAGAGACGGTCTTTGTCAAAGTATTTTTTCTATTGTATCTTACGATGATCTGTGTAACGAACCTTTGGTTCTTAAATCATAGCCTAATGAGGACTTGCTAGCCAAATGGGATATAGAGAGAGTAACTATGGATCAGATGAAGTATAATATACTTAAATAATTTCCTCTTGAGAGTATCAATCTTGTAAATGTAAGGGATGTGGAGAATCATCCTTTGACTATGAGGTAGGAATGTTGGGATCAAGGGTCATTTTCACAAATTGGCAAATTAAGGGGATTAGGAAAAACCACTCCTGATCACTAAAAAATGTAAACTTTCTCTGAATAATCCAAATGAATACACAAATGCTTGCCGAGATTTGTTTGAAAAAGTTGTTTGAAAAAATTAAGGATAAAGATTTCTGGAATAAGCTGAATCCATTTAAAAAGAAAGTGTAAATGGAACAATATGTTATCAGCCTCAACAAGCGAATGACAAAATCAACAACAAAAATACAAGATCATTTTTGGAGCACTTAACGTATGGACAGTTTGCTAAATGTTTTATGTAGACTATTTCACTTAATCCTCACAATAGACTCTTTTTTTTAAAATATTTTATTTATTTATTTGACAGACAGAGATCACAAGCAGGCAGAGAGGCAGGCAGAGAGAGAGGGCAGGGAAGCAGGCTCCCCACTGAGCAGAGAACCCGATGCTGGCCTCGATCCCAGGACCCTGAGATCATGACCTGAGCCGAAGGCAGCCGCTTAACTCACTGAGCCACCCAGGCACCCCTGCATATTCTAATTTACTTCTTTGCTTCTCACTCATGTACATTTTTATTAGTATAGTTCTCTTCATGTGTGTTTATTATTTTCAATAAAGATCAGTTATAAAACGTAGAACTGAATGTGATTTCATGTCTGAATCTTAGAATAGCTTATAATAACTATGTAAATAAATTTAGTCATGAGAAAAAAAAATCCTTAGTTGGATCATGTATCCAACCTGGGATTTGTAAATTATAGTTGCCATATTCATAATGAATCTATAATAACAAATCTATAGCACATCATATGTCCAATCCGGCCTGGAGATTCCATACACTTGGCTTTTTGACAGAACCAAATCTGGTATGGTTTACACTCTTGATATGGCTTTGGTGTTCCTAATCGTCACATTCCTGATTCAGAACCGAGCAGGGTGCTTTGCACATAGTAGGCTTTTGATAAATGCATTTAATTGAGTCCCAAGGCCCTCAGCTCAGATTGCAAGTCCAGTCAACCTGATCACCAGGATTTGAGGTAACTGCTTTCCCGTTTCTGAGGTCAAGAATGAGAAGCTCTTTCCTTGAACGCACCTCACCGGTACTGGACAGTTTTCAGTTTTCTCCCAGGTCTTGAGGCTTGATTCCCATGTCCTCGGGCTTCTATGTCCCCCCGTGTTCCTGGGTGCTAACAATACACCCCCCTCTTCCTCAGAAGTGCTCTGAGCCTTCCTGCTCTTTGCCTTCGTTCACAGAATTCCCCTTGGCCTGACATAGCCCCTCCCCCATGTCTTGGCTTCTGCTGGATCTTGTCTCAGATTCCTGAACCTTCCCTGAACCAGGTACAGATGTAATTCCAGCCCCGGTCTCCAGTCCCAGCTCTCCAGACCAGCTGGGAGTACTTACTTCAGCCTACTGGGGTCTCCAACCTTGACCTGGCCCCTCAGATCTGGTGGTTGGCCAGCGTGAGCCTGATAAGAGCCCGGAAAATCACCACCAGTGTGTGTGTGTGTGTGTCCACAGGAGGCCCGGTTTCCAGCCTGCGCCTGCAAATATCTGACTTATTTACTCGTCCTGCCTTTTGTTTGAGTTCTTTGAACACAGCAGGTTCCCCCAAACGATTTCAGACAGCACAGAAAGAAACCTGCCCTCATCAGTCCAGGGGTGAAATGGCAAGTCAGGCCTGTAAATGGGATTCTGGCCTTTTCTATGGCTCCGCTGCCTGTCGAGACACGTAGCCCCGCAGCACACCCCCACAGAGATTCATGGCCAGGACGGGAGGCGCCAAGATGAGTATTGACATGATTCGTGCACCTTTAGATAGAGGATTTTTTTTTTTTTTTTTTTAGATAGAGGATTTTATCTGAAAGGGAGACTAGGCTCAGAGTCCTGTGGACCCCATCAAGGAGAGCAGTCATGGGATGTTAACGAGGGTCTCCCTGGCCATTTAGGAAATCCAGTCACTTGGCCCGAACTGTGCCAGCCCTCAGCATACATCATAAAGAACTCCCCAGCTTTGTTCCTTTATTGCCTTTAGACAACTGAGCGTGCTTTGGATACACTTCTGGAATAACAGAAAAGCAAAGCACTGCTGTGTTTGCCTGAGATACATTTCCACGCACGGTTACAAAAGAGAAGTCTGAGCCGCTCCCCGCTTCTTGCCACACTTCACCCTCAGCTGGAAATGAAAGCTCCAGGTGGTTGGAACCCTAACTGTCCCTGCTAATAGACCAGCCTCGCCCAGCACAGGGGCTCCTTCCCATTACCGTGCGGCCCCCAGAACACAGGTCCCTACTTGCCTGGGCGTGCGCTGCTCTGTAATCGCCCGACCCTGACCCCCATCCGGTCCCCTCCGCATCAGCTCTTCAGGCCCCTGCCAGTCCTCGCCACCTCCATAGTTCCACCCGGGCTATTTAAAATTATTAGAACACTCATGTAATGATTGCTTTCAGCTCTATGAAAACATTTCTGCCAGGAAAAACAGGATCACCCATTGGTTTTGTTTCCAAACTGTCCGCATTCCCCCCCTCAACCCCCAGAGTTGAATCCATTTGTTAATGCTATTTACTCTATTGATTGGAAATACCAGGGGGTCATGCTCCCTAACCCAGTAAAGGGCCACCCAAATTGGATTAGTTGATTTAGCAAGGGTGTGAGCTCTTCTCAGGCGTGTGTGTGCCTCTGAGACAACCCCTTCCATTTTAAGTTACTGTTCTTAAGAAAGTTAAGATCCTTTTGAATAATCTGAGATGTGTGAAATAAGGTTAGTCACAGGATTTCCTGCCACCAGAGCTCACAAACAAACTTTCCTCACTTCCTCTTTTTTAAAGTTCAATTTAGCCTCACTGATCTAGTTGCTAACTCTTGCTCTCCAGCTCTTTCTCGCTCTTTCTCTCCCTCCCTCTGTCCCTCTTTGCCTGCTTCACTCTGTCTCTGCCTCTGTCACACACACACACACACACCCTAGAGGCACTGAAACGACATTGTTTCATTCATAAACTTAGACTCAGAAAACTCAAGTTTGCTCTAGTTTTGGCTTCTTCCTCTCTCTTCCTCACAGGCTTTGTTATCGGTCTGCCAATCCATGGAGCTGGCCACCCTCTTGTGCTAGCCCTTCTCTTGCTAGCAGCCTCTTCCTACCTCCTTAGTTTAGGTTGTCATTCCTCACAGAGCTCCAGGCTCAGCTTTTCCTAGGCTCCCACAACCCCCCCGCCCCAACCACGTTGTAACCTCATTCCACCTACACCTCCCATAAGACCGATGTTCCTATGTTCCGATGTTCCTATGCCATTGTCATGTAAGGCCCCAGGCAAGGGATTCAGAGTTAGGTTTGACACACATCTGCATCCACTACCTTTGCACCCGGCCCTCAATATTTGTTAAATAAATGGAGACAAAAGTAACAAATCGGATAAGGTGTTACTCCTCCCAGATAGGGATATCTTAGTTCAATTAATGCACATGTTTCCACAAGGCCATGAAAGATAGAATCTCACGGTGGACATTTCAGACCCTGAGGCAGTTAGTTACCCCGTCTGGACATATCTCAGGTTATTAAGACACGGTGCGTGATGAGGCTAGAGATTTCTTTATTCAGAGTCATAGGTTCCCCATTCTCACCAGACTGTCCAGAGTTTCCAGCACCATTCCTCTCCTTCCACCTTATCCCCTGAGGACCAACACAACAAGTAATTTAAGCTTATAACGAAGTCCTCTCTCTGTGTCAAGAAATTCCAAGTTCGCTTTACTTTCACCCTCCAGTCCAGAGTGGATCTATTATTTTTGGTTGTCATTCTGGTTTCTAGAGGAGTAAGGTTCTTTTTTTGCTTGAACCCTAGATGGAACCCATTTGCTTCTGGAAGAACCCATTTCTGTGTATGCAGCCTGCATCCTCATTACCAACACAACTGGTACATTCTGACTATTCTGTTCAATGAATGATGCTTCTTTTTACCTCCCTTCCCCAGCCCATGACATAGGCCTCGCTCTCGCCACCAACTTTCCTATGACCTTCACTGTCTTAGGAGGTTCTGCCTGGCATTACCCACTACCGTGCATCTAGAATCCCTGGCTTTGGATCTTCCTTTTCTCTTTTCTTAACTCTTAAGCCACTCCCTGTCCCCCAGCCTACATTTTCCTATCATAGCTTGTCTGCTCTTTTTGTTTTCTGAAAATGCCTGTTAATTCTTTGTTACATGCCAACTGAGGGTCAACTTCACTTTTTCTTCCCATCCCTGATCCAGGCAAAGGGACCCCTCTGCCACCGAATTAAACAGTTTAAGGGCAAGGACCATGGCTTATGGTTCTGCATGTCCCACACCACGATAAGCACAGGGCTTTACGTAGAGCCAATCCTCAGTAAAGATTTGTTGATCCAGTTTTCTTGAATGACATTCACCACCTAGCATCCCCCACAGCACATCCATGTTTTAAAGACAATTCGGATTTACTTCAACTTTACTGGGAAAATACTTAAGGTCCCACACTTTTTTTTTTTTAAAGATTGTATTTATTTATTTGAAAGTGAGAGAGGGAGTGAGAGAGAACATGAGCGAGGAGAAGGTCAGAGGGAGAAGCAGACTCCCCATAGAGCTGGGAGCCCGACGTGGGACTCGATCCCGGGACTCCAGGATCATGACCTGAACCAAAGACAGTGGCCTTAGCCGACTGAGCCACCCAGGCGCCCGGTCCCACACTTTTAAATGAAAACAACTACTTCCAGCTCTCCGGAGTGGTGATTGGGTGGCAGTTCAAAATCACTTCTGTGGGAAGACACGCAGCTTCCCAGTCAGCCAGCGGAGAGTGGAAGGGCACATTTCTACAGGTTGTGCTCTGGTATTCCAGAGAGTCTACGCCCTAAGCAGGAAGACCACTGGCATCACATTCTGTTTAAGTGTAAGGGGAGACTTGGCAGTGCTGACCTGGGAAAAGCAGGCCAGTGGGCAGCGCCAAATGTCCACCTTGATTTATTCAAACTTTGATGGGTTAAATGAAAAGCAAGTGTGCTTTCTTCTCCTCGATGAAAATAATGGATATGAATTCCCTTCAAGAAGGTATTCCAACCATGTGACATCCCAGCCAGGTAGAATTCTGCCTCCTGACACTTGGAGGAATTTAGTTTCAGTTTCTAAGTACTTTCCTTGAGTCTGTCTCCTGGGGGATGATATTTCTCCCTAAATAACAGAAAACACCTTCACTTTTCAAAGGACTTGGTTTTATTAAATCTGATTTACAATGAGTACTGTGACAGTTGCCAGATGGCAAATATTCAGTTGCTGTTGGCCCTTCGTAAGTAATCATCGGTTTCTAAAGGAAAAAGGTGTCTCCCTAGTTTCCAATCTTCTCCTGAACTGCTCTAGACTTTCAGTCGGTACCACACAATATCTCAATTATAAAATGTCGTCTGTTGCTCCTTAGCAAAATGAATCGCGTAATTCTCTTTTCAGTTAAGGCTTGGACCTAGTACCTCCCTACGTATCACAGAGTTGGGCATATGGCATATAATGAATCATTGCTTAGGAGTTTCACACAATAAACAGCTTTTACTCCCTACTATGTTCCAAATGTTGTTGTAGGCAGAAAGACTGGATATACCTTTCATCAGACAAGTCTTTGGCTCTTATTGCAGATCAGATGGACACGTAAATCACTAATCACAGCCAAACTTGTTAAATGCCATAACAAGAGTTTAAATGAAGACGAATGGGAGCACTACTTCAGGGTTAGACCACACCATCGAAGACATTTGTTCAAGGCTGCGCCTACACAGTACGGCGGACAACAGGAGAAAGAAATTTTTCCAATGGAATGAAAAGCACAGAAACAAGATCGGTCCTGAGAGGTTCAAGGAGGAGAAGAGAGCTGGTTACAACCAGAGCATACCGTCGTGTATAAGAAGGAGAAGAGAGAAGACAGGAGGCACGGCCATGCTAAGGAATAAGGATCTCATTCTGAAGGAGCTGAGGAGCTCTTGACGGGTTTATAATCACGTGAGTGTTGTGGCCAGATCTGCATGGTTAAATAGCCCACTTTCGCAGCTGCAGGTGGGACAGATCAGACTATCCAAAGCAGACCAGTTAGGAGATGACTACAATTGCCCAAGTGAGTAACAATGATGCCTTAGGCTAGGACCATGGAAGTGGGGACAGGAAGCTCAATAGGGGACAGATTTGAGAATTATCATGGCGGTAAAATTAACGGCTTCTTATGACTAGTAGAAGAAGGAGACTGAAGGAGGTCAAATGGGGAACCTTGGCAGATAGGGATAGCGTTCATCGAGATTAGCTGTGAAGTCAAGAGCCCAGAATTGGGAGTCAATGCTGGAATGTTCGTCACTTAGCTGTGAAGTCCAGGGCAAGGCTTCTCTCCCTGCAAACTCGGTTTCCTCACAGGAGAAGCAAAAAATAGCTATGATTTACATCACAGATCTGTTGTAGTAGTTAAATGAAATCATGCGGGAAAATGTGCTTTACATGCTGGAAGGAGCTACATACAAATGTTAATTGTTATCTCACTGACGTGAAAACTCACTTCTTGAATCTAACAGAACCAACTCTGACCTTTTTCCTTAGAACAAGTTACTGACACTGTGTCTCTCGTAATTAAAGAAAATGTTGCTTGTGCAGGATAGGTAGGCAGAAGGGCTTATTCAAGTCCTAATGACGGGTCAAGATGACAGGTCAATCACCCACACTCCCCAGCGCTCTCCCCTATGCTGTCAAGCAGGAAATGGCTGTCAGGGGTTATTGTGCGGGTGACAGTTAACAGCCATACTTTTAACATTCCATCAAACCTAGTGCTTTGGCCTGCTTTTAGTCACATAGGTAAGAACTCATTGTATATGTCTTTAAAAAGCAACAGTTGTAACTTGGTGATTTGAGATTTGTTTATACCAGCTAATCAGCGGATTCTGAACAAGAAGAATGTCCTCAGGCCCCAGGAGGACACGAACACAAATGTTATTTTCTCTGAACTATCAATTAAAAGTCTACATGCATAATAATAAACATGACCTTTGAGTAGGTCACCAGTGATGTCTTGCCCCTAAACTCCTATCTTGAAAAGAGGTTGCACTTTCATTGCCTTCCTCTAAATGGTTTTTGCAAAGGAAACCACATCTTATTTGTACAGGCTGACCAGAGATCACACACACAGCTTCTCTGTGAATAGGTAATGTGTGCTTCTACCTCTAGCTCTGTTTCACCTGCTGACCTTCTACACTACTCTGAGTTCTCCTGGTACTAATTCAGTTGTCAACTTTGCACATTTGATTAAACCTCATCTTTCCAAAGTGTGGCTTTTGGGTCTCTGCTGGAACACAGGGACCCTTGCTGACCTTTTGTTTTTGTTGGGCTTATTTCTCATGTTATTTCAGGTTTATTTCTTTCTAGCATCAAAGAAATTTGCTAGAGTTTTTATGTTGGGGTGGAATAAATCTGAATCCATGGAAGCACTGGTCCACTAAGAATACAGTATATATAGTTGAGGATAAAATACAACCTTAGATTTTTATTTATATAGTAATAGCTAACATTTCTTGACATCTGCATTTTCACAATAGAATCTTGCCTGAACCCAGAGTCAGTAAGAGGGGACCTGAAAATTTCAAGTCAGGGTCTTCTCAGTGCTACCTGTCAGTCATGCCATCTATACACAGGCTGTCTGGTGCTCACCACATCTCTGAATGAGAAAGCTAGTAGAAACTGCACACTGTTTTGTTATTCATTCAAGAGAAAAATGGGGAAAATCATACGTAGGATTACTACAGGATTTATCTGGAGTTATGTTAAAAATTATTGCCCAAGTCATCATTAGAGGTGGCATTAGCATTATTGGACAGGGATTGTATAATTAGGAAACTACTATCGGAATGAGATATTTGCTAAGCATTCTTTGGGGTCCTTGAAGTACCATTCTGGAGAATCATTTTGTCTCTTTGTCTAGATGGTTATTACTAAAACTTCTTTGTGTAACCGAATACACAAAACTCTATATAACACTAGGGAGTCAGCATTATATTTGAGTTTTCAAGAAACAGGGATGGAGTCGTGGCGTAGATTTATCCATATTCTGTTACCCATGTTCCACTGGGACCTGCAATTGTGAAATAGCTAGCTGAGGTTAGGGTTACAAACTACGTCCATGAAACCGAATGAGGCTAACTTAAACAAATGGGAATTGAACCACCAACTTTGACCTCAGTAATTACATGCTCTCAACAACTGAGATTTGCCAGCATCCGAATAAGATTTAACAAGATCATTCTCTGGAACTGAAAGTTTGACTTTTTTCTGGAGGACCTAAACTAAACACTTTGCCAAATAGATGCAATACATAATTTGTAAATATCTGACACACACTATGTACCATTCACTATACATAGAAGTTAGACTCTCTTCACAAATAGAGATAAAATAATAGCTGAGTCACAGGATTAATATCTTATAATTATAGAATAGCAGTGAAAACACAATATAGATATAGTAGATCAATACTATTGTCATAATTATCAGAGTCTATTTTCCAGAAAACATATCATATATCATATATATAATAATCATATATATAACAACAAGAATCATATATATAAGTATATATATATTATATATATATAATAACAATCTGATACATACATGGGAATGAAAAGTATTAAGAGGAGGAGTAACATGAACACATCTGTGTTTTAGAAAGATTACTTTGGCAGAGGTGTGAAGAATGGACAGGCAGAGGGTAAGAAGCATGGAAAAGCCCGACAGGGAGAGACACTGGCCGCAGGGAGACCAATTATTAGGACACTATTGCAAACAGCTCAGGCAAGAGATGATGAAGTCAAGAGACATTACGGAGGGTAGACTTAATGAGTCTTGGCCACCAACAGACGGGTGGGCTGCTGCAGGCAGGTGGGTATGAAGGAGAGAGGAAAATAAGTAATAATCCTTCACATCTGAGAAGCAAGAACTACTAAAGAGTAGAGGCTACAAACCATCACTTTTCTTCCTCATTTACTTTAGGCGATACAGAAATTCAGTTGGCTCCTTGGTAGATACTGGTTGGGCAATCAAATTCCTTCCTTTCCATTTGTTTTCTGTTCCTTCTGAGACCATTATCAAGGAGCCACAAATCTCTCAAGTCTGAGTTCTGCTTCCAGGACTCAGTCCACTGGGCAGCGGTACCTTCCACGGGTGCCTGTGTAGAAGTCCCAGGAAGTGGGCTGGTCCCAGTTCAGGGCACTCATCCATGGCTGTCCCCCACAATCTAGCCAAGTGGAGAATCTGATTCTTGGCCAAAGAGGACTCTGCAAAAGGCTCAAGTCGAAGAAGTAACAGCAAGTGCCAGGTCCTAGGGCGAGGCAAAGTGGTAAGAGGAAAAATGAGTCATGAGGTCAGAAAGGAGAACAGACTGAGGAAGGGTTAGGAATGAGTGTGAGATAAGCTGGGGTGAATGGTTCAGGACAGAAGCCATGAATTCTGAAAGAATGAGGGAGGCCTGTTTTCATGTAATGTGGGCAGGTTGGTACAGGCAAATACCTGATAGCTTAAAGGCACTAAACAGGCCTGGACACAGTATATGGAATCCCTAATCTCAAGTATCTCTGCCTCAAGAGCTAAAGAAACTTGCATTCTTATAATTACAGCAATGTTTCCTATTTGCATGTCAGTTTCTGAAAATTTGCACTAGAAATAGACATTCTCGGTAAGTGAAGCCACGAGCTCTTTGGCTCCCTTGGAATTCATGGGACAGATGATTTCTAATCCCTAAATCTAAATACAAGGCTATCCATCTTTCTTATTCTATTGGGTTACTATTTTCAAAGACAAATCCTCTAATCTGTAAACACAGACTGCTTCATTAACTGTGTTTAACAGGTAGCGGAGGCTTAGTTCCTGACAACTGCCAGGCAGTGACTTGGAATCCAGCCCTTGATTTTTTTCGAATTTGCTGTAACACGATACAGAGCACAGAGCACATATTTTGCTTTAAGAGAGATGTCTAATTTTGTTAAACTTTTCGCTCAGGCTTCCATCATCTGTGCACGCTGCTTTAGGCTCTACAAGAATTTCATACTGGCCTTGCGGTTGACAAAGAGTAAAACAAGGAAGTAGGAAAAGCGCAAGAAGAAACTATAGTGAATCCTTCCCCTACCGCCCCCCAGCAGCCCAAAGATGGTAGTAGTTATAAAAGGGATAAAAAGCTTACGTAAGAAAAAGCTTATGAGGGAAAAATCAAGCTGGGAAAGGCTCTGTAAAACCCATCTGAGTTTTGACCTTTGTTCTAGTCTAAGGCTGTCCCCAGCCTTGCGCCGGGGCCACCACTGACACCTGGTGATCCCTGCTTTCCAGTGGTCCTCTACACTAGCCCTCCTGGACCACTGATGGGCAATTCCCTTTCTTCTGCCAGAACAGGGGAGGCATTTTTCAAGTGGATTTTTACTGAGGAGAGAAGAGGAGATGAAAGCAAGGAAAAACTCTGATGCCTAGAATGGGAAAGGATTCTTTAAGACAGTGATTCTCCAAGTGGGCTCCCGAGGTCTATCAGCAACACCAAGGGACTCAATAGAAATGCAAATTCTCAGGCCCCATCCCAGATCTTCTAAATCTGCAACTCTGAGAGGGAGGCCTAGCTGTCTGTCATTGAAGAAAGCCTTCAGGTGATTCTAACCCAGGCTCAAGTTTGAGAAGCACTATTCTAAGGAAACCACAACCTCACTCTAAGTAGCCTTGACCAGTGGCCCCTGCAGAGCACCAAGCCTCCTCTTTCTCTCCTTGCGTCAGCCATGTTTGGTTCTGTTTGCCAATGGCCTGGTCTCTAGTAGCTAACTCCACGTTTGGGCCAGTGGACTCCATGTTCTGGGCCGGCATGTGTGCCAAGTATTACTACCACTAACCATCATTCCAGGAGCTTCCACATCTTTTGCCTGTTGCTCATGTGCTCTGCCCTGTCCTGAGTGCATTACACTCGGTGTTGCATGTAACCCTCACAACGCTCTTATCTGCATCTTCCAAATGAGGAAACATAGAGCCAGAGAAGGGAGCTGTCAAAGAGATGCCAGGTCACAAGGGATAGGGACAGGATTCCTACCCAGGTGTGTGCGACTCCAAATCCCACCCGAATAACCTTGGTATCAAACTGCCTCCACACAGCCGCATGCCTCCTGCGCCAGGCACCGCTGCCTAGGCAGCTTCTGTAATCCTGTGTCATCTCACTCTCTTGGCCAGCTGAGTCTTCTCCTCGTGCCTGGGCCCTTTCACATACCATCCCAGGACAAGTCACTTAACCTCACTGAGCTTCAGTTCCCTTGTCTGTCAAATGGAGAACTAGTCCTTACCTCAGAGGGTGGCCGTGAAGATCCCAGAGGTAAATGTATATGAAAGTGTTGTCAACTGTAACAGAAACAAAAGGCCTAATTATCTCCTCTCTACAGATGAGGCAACCTATGGTCAGAGTGGTTTACCTCGGAGACAAAGGCTACTGACTTTCCACCTGTTATCTGAGTGGGTGAGGAGGTCTCTGCTCCCCGAATCCCTCTCTCTACTTGCACTTAGACGTAGAGAGCCATGTTTAGTAAGTAGTCTCTATTAAGATGAGGAGGTTCTCCAGCAGGGCAACGAAATGGGCAAAACATAGATACATTTGGATCCAGAGAGATGAGAAAAGCCCAGAACCAGGGCACAGCCTGGGGGAGTACTGGCTCAGCCACTAGCTGCCAAAATGGGCTTTGGACAGTCAGGGACACAGAGTCAGGGTCAGGGGAGTGGACAGAGAGCAGAGACTCTTCCATGAGAAGTAGATGAGCTCAAAGGATTACACACCTTCATCATTTGGCTAATGGCCCTATTATCCATATTAGCGCTGAAATCCACATTTTGTCCTCTCTCACTTTTTAAAAGATTTCCATGGACTTCAGAACAATCCTATCGTTTCATCTGTCCTTTCACCCTTTTTCTATTTCTCAGCTTTCCAGTTTTCTTTTTTCTTTTCATACATCCTTCCCACAGGTAAGGCGAGTTCCCTGTGAACTAGATGTTCACACTTAGGCTTCCTTCTCTTCCCCATTTCTTTTTCATGGTGTGCCTATAGCACATACAGTATTTCAGTAAGGCAGAGGTCACCAAGCCAGAGGAGGACAGGGGTACATTTTATGGAAACTAACCATGTTACACCATGAAGACAGAAGCAGCCCCGAGCAACCCTGGATGGCTCCATCCTTGGGATTTTTGAGCACCGATGTGACAGAGAAGATACTGTGTAGTTTTCATGGAAGGGGTTGTTATTGTTGTTCCTAAGTAATCTCTACACCCAACATTGGGCTTGAACTCCCAACCCCGAGATCAAGAGTTGCCCACTCCTCTGACGGAGCCAACCAAGCGCCCTTATGGGAGGGTTATTATACAGGGATACTCTTATAAGCTATTTTTCCTTATGTGAAATCTATTTTCTCTGAAATGGAATTTCTTAAAGAAATATGGGCATGAAATGCCCCCAGATGAATGCTGGCCAGAGAATGGTGTTAAAGGAAAACTCTCCACCTACCCTCTATGCAGCAAATTATTCTTCTGCAAGTAATTGTTTTTTAGATTCCATTTCTACATGGGAAAGCTTTGCTTTCAGTAAGATTCCGTGCACATTAGGCTATCAATGAAAACAACAGCCTCAAGCATAGGATAAAGTACAACCATTTTGAAATAGCCACAAGGAATTTACATGCTATTCCTCCATAATTAAAAAAGAAAAGCCACACTTGACCAAATTTTTGGTCTATCCAGCCCCAAATTTTTATAGGAGGACTCAGAGACATGTTGGCAGTATGAGTGGAAAGGGTGTGGTTGGCCTCCTTAATGACAACCTCAAAGGTTAAAGACATTTCACAAGATTCTCTTAGTAAGCTATCATGGTTTTATCTTCTACAAATATAGCCTAAATCCTTCCTGAATGTGTTTCACCTCAACTTGTTGCTTGAGGTGTTGAGTTCCCTAGGTTTTACTGCCCACCCCATGTAGACTCACTTTTGTTAGTCTCGAACTTGGTTCTTTAGAGTTCTAGCCAGTAAACAGCTTTGATCATTATTTACTCTGTACATATTCTTCATGATGCTTTTATAGTGTGGATAATAGGGGGGCTCGTCTCATAGGGGTAATAGGTGCTGAATGATCCAGGACATGTCAAGTCACAGAGAAAGCACTAAATAAGCAGTTATTATTCGTAGTGCCAATATTAGTATGGACTTTGGCCATTGCCTCAAATCTTTAATTTTTGGGGTTAAAAACTCCTAATACTTTCATTCCATTGTCCTGCCTGCCCACCTCTATACCATCTCGGATTCTGTTTTGCCTTTCTTGAATTAAACATTGTGTTCCTGCCCCAGGTTCTTAATTTTTATTTTTTTTTTCAAAAACAGGATAATATATCATTCTGTTTCTAATCTGTTTTCTACGGACGCACAGAATTTTGTTGACCTTTCTGGCCAAAATGGTGCAGTGAGCTAAAAATGACAACAATCTTATCATTTGTATGATGCAGTTAGGGTTTCTTTTTTTTTTCCCTAGATGCTTTACCTTGCTGAGATAATTGTTCATTTTTTCCCAGTCCCCCAATCCTTTTTTTTTTAAAAAAAGGATTTTATTTATTTGACAGAGATCACAAGTAGGCAGAGAGGCAGCAGGAGGCGGGGGTGGGTGTGGGGGGGGGGAAGCAAACCCCCCGCTGAGCAGAGAGCCTGATGCAGGGCTTGATCCCAGGACCCGGAGACCACAACCTGAGCCAAAGGCAGAGGCTTAACCCACCGAGCCACCCAGGCATCCCCCGACTCTCCCAATTCTGAGACTTTCTTGCCATTTATGCTACATCAGCTTGGCATTTCACTACTGAAAAGAGCTTAGTGCCAGCTACAAACACAGAAATACCACTGTGTACACCTTATTTTATACCACCTGTAACAAATAAATCTGGGACCATAGGAGTCTTAATGCTGACACTTCTCCATCCACAGAAGCAGCTATTCTTCTTACCCTCCGTTTCTTTTCTTTTTCTTTTTGAAGGGAGGGAACACGAGCAGGAGCACAAGCAGGGGGAGTGGCAGGCAGAGGGAGACGCATGTTCCCTGCTAAGCGGGGACCCTGACTCGGGACTCAATCCCAGAACCCTGAGATCATGACCTGAGCTGAAGGCAGAGGCTTAGCCAACTGAGCCACCCAGGCGCCCCTCTTACCCTCCATTTCGTTCTGTGAGTTCGCTTGCCTTCCATGACAAAATGTTTCCCCGGATCCCACAGGGACTCATTTAACAACAAAAAAGTCAACAGTAAGGAAGCTTGTCAAGGGTTGTTTTTTTTTTTTTTTTTAAGTCTGTGTAAATTCTATCCCCTGGTTCCTCCTCATCCATATGTTATTTACTCTCTTGAGGAGTGCTAATAGATTAGTCAGACATGATTTTCCCCTCACAGAAACCCTGCTGCCTTCTTTCTGAAAGGTCATGTTTGACTTTGACTTTAGATTTATTATTTGGCTATAAAATAATTGTTCAGAGAGTTCCAGATTTTGCTTTTTAATAATTTTTTTTATATAATCATGAAATGTCAGTACTGGAAAGAACCTTACAGATGGCCCAATTCTCTCCCTTTTACAATGAGGAAACTGAGGCCTAAAAAACTTCTGCCAAATGCATTTTCCATTTCTTGGTCTCTTAACAATTTGAGTAAAAATTCTTACTTTGGCTCACACTAATATGTTTGGGGTTCGATCACAGCCGGGGCTCGATCTCACAACTGGAGCCAAAACGGAGAGTCCGCGGCTTAACTGACTGCACCATCCAGGCACACCTCCACAGTCCCTGCTCTTAATAAGCACACTCTCTCTCTACCACCTTGCAGAACTGATTGTTTTCAGCAGCAATGTTAGTGGCTTCCTGATGGTGACTTTGTATTTGACCCTAACTGCACTTATTTTTGTATTTTCCCCTCATTATATATCACCCCCTTGCTCCAATGCATATACACATGCACGCATGTATATACAGGAAAATGCATTGATGACATAATTTCCCTGCCCTTGCCATCTCTTTTTATGCCCCTCTGTGTCCATCAGAGATGTCCATGGTGAATTTCCCCATGAGACTAAAGTATATAAACCCTAACCTGAAACTCGAAGAATATTCTCATCATTAAAGGAAAATAAACACCCTAAAAATCCTTGCAATTAATCTCTAAGGGCAGAAATCACACTACAGGGGCGGCTGGGTGGCTCAGTCGGTTGGGCGACAGTCTCTTGATCTTGGCTCAGGTCAGGATCTCTTGGTTTTGGAATGGAGACCCTCACTGGGCACTGGAGTTGGCTTGAGATGATCTCCAACTCCCTCTGCCCCTCCCCCAGCTTGTGTTCTTGGTCTCTCTCTGTCTCTCTGGGTCTCTTTAAATAAATAAATAAAATCTTTAAAAAAACCACACTGTAATTTTTTGTTAGAACCTAAACATTTTAGGGGTTCAAAAAAAAAAAAAAACACCATGGAATGAAAGAAAACCTTTTAGGCACTGAATTCCAGCTGACTCAACCACTGATTGCTACGTAACTTCTGAGTGAGTGAAGACACTTTTGTACATAAGCATCAGATTTTCAAAGCTTCATGGGGGTTGCTGAGCACCGTGGAGGCTCTGGTGGAAGAGGCAAATGGACAGGGGAGCAGAAGTACCACTATTCATGGACCGTCAGTTCTGTAAAGCAGTTTATGTTCATCATCTCATTTAATCCTGTCAGCATTCGAAAGAAGGATTAATAACTCCCATTTTGCAGATGAAGAAAAGGAGGCTCAGACATCAAGTTCACAAAGTTAATAAGGTCTGTGCTCCAAAGCCCATGTTTATTTTTCCCCCATTAAATTGTACTGCTTTTCAAAAAGTAGATGCCACTTACTCTGGTGTAGAGTAAATATTTCAAAGTAGGAAGAAAATGGTGGGACACCTAGGTGGCTCAGTCGGTTAAGCATCCACCTTTGGCTCAGGTCATGATCCCTCCCAGCTTGGTAGATCCCACATCTGGCCCCTTGCTCAGCAGGGAGCTTGCTTCTCTCTCTGCCTCTGCCAGCAGCTCCTCCTGCTTGCCTGCGTGCACATGCTCGCTCTCTCTCTCTCTCTCTCTCTCTCAATCTCTCTCTCATAAATAAATAAAATTTCAAAAAAGAAAAGAAGAAAATGGTGTGAGTAAATTATCCTATATTTCTCTTTTAGAAAGCCCTTACTCTTTAAAAACAACATAAAACTGCTTTGTGAAGGAAGAAAAATGGGTTTTGAACAACAGTACCTATCAGTTAATTCCATTCGTTGTAGTGAAGCACACTTTTTTTTAAACCTCTCCTACTGGAGAGCATGGAAGGAAAAATTCATTCAAAATGTTATAGATCTTACCAAGTTTAGAACAAAAATTCCCATTAAAAATGCTGTGCCCAAATGATATCAACAATCAGAGTAAATGAAAAGAAATTCAAACTTGTAGACCTGTGATCTCGCCCATGATATATTCATCGGCCATGATTTTTTTTCAATATTCCACATAGAGAAAATGAAGCTCTCTACCCCCCCATTTCTTATAATCAGTAGAAGCATAGTGGTTAAAAGCAGAAATTCTGATGTCATAGTCCCTTGGTTCAAATTCCAGCTCTACCCGTTAAGAACTATATGACCTTGGCCTGAAGAGTTGTCAGATTGAGCAAGTAAAAATGTGGGATGTCCAGTTAAATTTGAATTTTAGATAAATGATGTTTTTCAGTATAAGTACGTCTCATGCAGGATTATTCATTACTTATCTAAAATTCAAGTTTAGGGGGAGCCTGGGTGGCTCAGTTGGTCGGGCATCTGCCTTGGGCTCAGGTCATGATCCCAGGATCGAGGGATCAAGCCCCGCACTGGGCTCCCTGCTCAGCAGGGAGCCTGCTTCTCCCTCTCCCTCTGCGGCTCCCCCTGCTTGTTCTCCCTCTTCAATAAATAAATAAAATCTTTTAAATAAAATAAAATTAAATTCAAGTTTGACTGGGCAACCTGTATTTTATCTGGCACTCCTACCTTGGATGAGTTACTTCATCTCTCTGTGCCTCAGTTTTGTCACTATAAAATGGGAATGATGTTACAATCGTAGTAACAAGCCCATGGCGTTGTGAGAATGACATGGAAATATATGTAAATTGGAACCATGCCTGACACAGAGCAAGCACTACATGAATGATAGCTCTTATAATTACCTAATTTTCTAGGTAATACAAGTTGTATTACTAGGTAATACAAGTCTTAATACAAGTTGGGCTTGGGCTCCTGCTTTAAAAAGGACAATGAAAGAATAACTTTATATCTCATTTACTAGGTGCAGAACCAGAGTGGAAGAGCAATACTGAAGTGTATTGTTATGCATACTCACATCGAATACCTTACTTTTTTACTGGGAAACCTATTCAATAACTCAGCATTTTACAACCAAGACACCGTTTCTTCTGTTATTGTTCATATAAATGACCTTTCCAAACAGCAATAACCTTTTTATGCTTTGAGAGTCTGGAAAAAAAATAAGAAAGTATCTTTTTTTAGTATATATTTCATGAATTAAATCCATCCTTCACAACATACTAAGCACCCAGTTCTCTGTATTTGCATTGCAGGAATCTGTATATTGTCAGATGCGAAAGTAACATTAAAATTTAAGAGCTGGTATGTTTCAGTTTCTTGTAACACCTGAGAAAAACCCAAACACATAATAAAATGCATTGTACAAAACATTTAGAACACAATCTATTTGTATCTGCTTTCATGATTTCAGATTGTAAATGTCTACCCCTATTTTCCCAATTTATATGAAAAGCATGATTTATCTATGTTAATTTCAAGTTGGCATTTAGCCACTTGAATGCTTACCTTCACATATGGTAAACTACAGGGATGTGTGAAGTTTCACAAAAGGTCAATAGCACAGAAAGAATGGAAGAACCAGAATAGTATGAATGATTCTGAAAAATTGGAGGAATATTAACTAAAGTTGCTGTGCACTTTCACAGCAGGCAACTAACATGGCTTTGCCAGTAATCTGCGCTTTAGATTGCAATAAATTCTTCCTGTTTTTCTTTCCACTGTAGAAGACACTAACTTGGCTTCATGAAACGAGGCATGCATGTCATCTCCCACCTCATTTTCTTTAGAGTGTAGGAGGAGAAATCGAATACAAACTGCTCTGGTGCACAATAATCTGTTTTACAGTTGCATGCAAGAAAACTGTCCCAGAAAACCTGGCCACGTAGCATTCAGATCTCTTCACGTCACTCCTGTTCTTTACTCCACTCTTTTCTTAGCTGTCATTATCATGCATTCAAAGGGCTATCTATGTATGCAGGGACACAGCAGAAATATTTAGTAGCATAATCTTATAGAGACGAGATTAATCATCACTGCTTTGAAGAAAATGGTATGCTTTCTGCAGACAGATCTGATGTCAGTTGGCACAGGCAGCATCTCACTGGACCAAAACATGGGACAATTATTCAAGAAGTGACTCTCGAAATAGGAAGTGAATGATTCCAACTTGGCTTCTATTTTTTATGTCCCTTATTGACAACTTGCCATCAGGTAACAAAGGATTCTTCTCTGCAATTCTCAATCTATATTTGCAATCTGACCTCTTGTTATTTTTAACCAGCTTCTGGACATCCACGCTTGGATATCACACAGGCACTTCGAACTCAGCGCACCCAAACGGAACTCCTTATCTTTTCCCCAAACCTGGTCCTCCTCCCGTATTCCCTGGCTCAGCTCCAGGAATCAACATTTACCCACTTCCCTAAGCTAGATGTCTCTGGCATTTTATTTATTTATTTATTTATTAAACCTCTCCCTCTGGTCCTGGCCACTTGCAATCAATTGAATGCTGTTGATTCCACCCCCAAATTGTTTCTGGAATCTATCCCCTGCTCTTCATCCTCGTAGCCATAAATATAACTCAGTCCTTCCTCTGTACTATTACAATGGCCTCCTAATGGCCTCTTAATAGGTCCCTCTGCTTCCAGTCTCTCCTTTATGTACTAACCAGAGGGGCGTTTTGTTTTTGCTTTTTGAACATTCAAATCTGGAGCAAATTCCTCTCTTCCTTAAAACCACTCGGTACCCCTAGGAGCTTACAGGATCAAGTCCAAAGTCTTTAGCATGGGCACATAAGGCTCACTGTCTGCCCCTCACTTCCCTTCCAACCTCATTACTAGGATGCTTCATGAACTCTGTATTTTTGCCTGTGAAACCAAACTACCAGCTAGTCCTCAAAGAAAGCTTGTCACTTCTCTAAGCTAGTGATTCATAACCAAGAGGACACATCATGATCACCCAAGGAATTTTTTTTTAAGATTTATTTATTTAGGGACGCCTGGGTGGCTCAGCTGGTTAAGCGGCTGCCTTCGGCTCAGGTCATGATCACAGCATCCTGGGATCGAGTCCCACATCAGGCTCCTTGCTCAGCCGCGAGCCTGCTTCTCCCTCTGCCTCTGCCTACCACTCTGTCTGCCTGTGCTCACTCTCGCTCCTCTCTCTCTCTGACAAATAAATAAATAAAATCTTTAAAAAAAAAAAAGATTTATTTATTTATTTTGGGGGGAGGGGCGGAGGGAGGGAACCTTTCAAGCAGAATCGTCGTGGGGCTCCATCCCACAACCCATGAGATCATGACCTGAACTGAAACCAAGAGTTATACACTCAACTTACTGAACCACTCAGGAGCCCCACCCCCTGCTCTTTTTGTGTGTTTTGTTTTGTTTTGAAATAAAATACACAAGCCCTTTCTCCACCTCAGATCTACAGAACCACAATCTCTACAAATAGAGCGGAATATGTAGATTTTAACTAGATCATCAGGTGATGATGCCCGGCTTAGGCATTTGTTTGTGCTATGCTTTCTATCTGGAAGGTTTTCTCTACTCCCTCTCCCCAAGGCTTGTCCTGGCCATTTTTCAAGGCTTAGTTCAAATGTCACCTTTTTTGTGACGCCTTCCAGGATCTATACAGGTCAAATGTACTTCTCTCTGGTGCCTACTGCCTTAATATTCAAATGTAGTGTTATTATAATCAGTATCACTTTGAGTGCTCCTTGTTTTTTATAGTGTTCTCCTGCAGGAAGGCAAACTCTTTGCATTTCTTCGTATTCTCAGCACTTAGCACAGTTCCTAGCACTGTGCTCAAGAGATATGTGAGGAAGAGAAGAACAGGGAGAAAGAAAAGGAAAAAGGGAAGGGTGGTGTGGCCTCGGCTGGCTCTGGAGCCCAAGTGCAAACATAAAAAGACATCCTGTCTTCTATTTCTCAGCAAAAACCCCATTACAGTCTACAGTTGGACCCTGTGGTGGGCCTCATGGGATTACCCACTGACTTTTTACTAATCTTCAACTTTCAATTCGGCACAGGAAAGAAACAATGAGTAGGGTGGAAGCTTTGCTTGTCTACAGTGTTGAGTTTCTGCCCCCAGAAACTTCTGGTACTCCCTGATAATAGTCCTGCAAGGGCTGCCTGTTACTCCCCGGCTCTGTTCATGTCCTCTTGAGAACAGCAGTAACAAAACTATGGGAGCTTTTACCACAGGGTGACAGAACCTCACCGAGCAAGTTGAAGGGTGGTAATTTTACACAACTGCCTTTCTTAGAGGTTCTGGCGACAACTTCCTTTTCCTCAGTGAGAGCTGATGGCATAGTCACTTCCTATTTGGTCTCAACTGCCAGTTTTTTTTTTTCCTGTTTTTAACTGCCACCTTTGACTAGAACTGTTTTCTTGAGGAGCCTCCAAATTCAAGAACAAGGGGTCAATTCAATCCATCCTAAGAAGGTAACTCAGAGGGGAAAGGATCACGCCGATTGGGTGTTCGGTGTGGTTTCACGGTAACACATGAAGGGTTCTCCTGTGGCTAAAACCGGCATCTGAAGTGCACAGAGAAGTTACCTGACTCCATTACAAAGAGCCCAGTCTCCCCAAGACTCTCTCCTAAGAAACTCCCCAGTCTTCATGTTCCCCATGGCACCACAAAACTCTCATTATGGGATGACTGGTGCGGCAAGCAGTGTCTCTGTCACCCCCAAGGAGGCTGGGAGTGAAGGCATGCTGGGTTCCGAGGGCCTTTGCCTTAGGTCCAAGGCCCAGAAAGATCCCCAGGGGAATTGTGTGAGAATTCCAGCAGCCAGCACAACTGGAACCAGGAGGAAACCTCTTCTCATTCCATCTTTTGACTCCTACCTCGACATGGGAATGACATTGTCTGGGCTGCACTTACCCCT
>NC_081575.1:18652892-18659707 GCF_022355385.1 Mustela nigripes | reverse complement strand
GGGCTGGGTCCTAGACATGTGTGTTTGTTGTAAGTGATACTGTGGTAGAGTCCCGTGCAAGCCCCCAAAGGCTTCACGCTCCTTGACCGAGAACTGATTCTCTAGGCTTTTCTCCAGATACTTTGCTGGAACAACAGCGAGGCTGCAACATCTACAAGAACTGTTACGTCATGGTTTCCAATCTGATGCCCGCAGACAGTAAAGAGGAGCCTGGAGGCATCACTTAGGTTTTTACGTATTTTAAAAAAAAGGACCCTTGACCATCGTCCTTCCAAATATCAGTACGGAGTTTAGCAGCCTGAATCCAAATCTTCCTACCCCTGGACGGTGAGCTTCTGGAATTACCCAAATAATTCCCTTCCATTCCCAATATTTGGATAATTGAAAGAAATTCAGATAACTGAACCGCTCGTCCCTGTGCTTCATACATTGACACATATCATACATTTCAATGTAGTTCTTAAGTAAGGCTCAAATTGTTAGAAGTCCCAAATGTGAAACCCTACCTCTAAATTTTGTCAAGTGGAGTAAGAGGTCAAATTTACCTCAACAAAGTCACATATTTGAAGGTTCCTAGGTAATGCCTAGTGCACTACAACCTGCTCCATGATTAAATAGTTTTTTAAATACGTGGTTACCACTTTATTATTTTTTAAAGATTTTATTTATTTATTTATTTATTTATTTGACAGAGATCACAAGTAAGCAGAGAGGCAGGCAGAGAGAGAGAGAGAGGGGAAAGCAGGCTCCCCGTTGTGCAGAAAGCCTGATGTGGGGCCTGATCCCAGGACCCCTGAGATCATGACCTGGGCCGAAGGCAGAGGCTTACCCCTCTGAGCCACCCTGGCGCCCCCATGATTAAATATTTGTAAGTCAATCATTAAATTTTTCTTAAAGTTATTCTCTGTTCAATATTACTTTTTACCAGGTAGTATTCACTCTTTGGGGGAAGATGATCTATGGTTTCATACAAAGGTAACATAAAAATAACTGCTTTGTTTCCAGTACTGTCCCTTGATGGGGCCCAATATCTTTTGGAGTGTTTTTTTGTTTTTTTTTTTTTTTTGGTGATGGCTTTTCGGGCTGTTTTTTGGGCTTTTGTTTTTGATTTCTGCCCCAGCCTCCACACTGAACTGACATGCTCAGGGAACAGTATTTCCCAAGTCTGTTTCTTGGTTAGTAATCCTTAATGCAAAGAGTACAGAGCGTGGTTTCTCAAAGCTTGGCACCACTGACATTTTGGGCTGGGCAGTCTCTTGTTGTGAGGGCTGTCTTGCCCACTGGAGTATGGGTAGCAGCATCCCTGGGCCTTACCCACTCCCGATGGCATCCTTTCTTCCCCAATAGTGACAACCAAAACATCTCCAACAGGCAAAACTGCCCCTGGTTGAGAACCAGAGCCCTAATACATCATTACCTCACCACGGCCTACATCAAAGTTTGTCTGGCCATTTCTATCTCCCTACACTGTAGCCATGAACCAATTCACTCAGTAAATATTTAAAAACATGGGTAAAGTTAAATATTTAGTATTGAGGGTATGACACATGTCAGGAAATTGAAACCACAGATTGTAAATTTAAATTATTAAGCTTTGGTGGGCTCAAAGACAATGTCTAACTTCACTGACTTTGCTTAATCTGTATATGAGCTTACTTGACTTACACAGTTATTAAGTATTCATAGCCACTCAGGTCCCGACCGACAAGCAGGTAGCAAATCCACTCCGAGGTACAATCTTGCATTCTATGAGGCTACCAAAGAGCATACGATGTGGTGTTTCCCCTCAAGGAACTGCTTCCATCAAGTTGTGGGAATACATGGTAACGTATCATTCGACTCTGGGCTGACATTTTGAAGTAAAGCATTCAAGTGTCCTTTTTGGTTGGGGGGTAACAAAATCACACATGAATTTCTTTTCATTTTATTTAAATTAAGAAATATAGAGCACCTGGGTGGCTCAGTTGGTTGAGTAACTGCCTTCAGCTCAGAACATGATCCTGGAGTCCCGGGATTGAGACCTGCATTGGGCTCCCTGCTCAGCAAGGGGTCTGCTTCTTCCTCTGACCTTCCCTGCCTCGTGCTCTCTATCTTATTCTCTCTCTCTCTCTCTCAAATAAATAAAATCTTTAAATTAAGAAAAATATATACGGGGACGCCTGGGTAGCTCAGTTGGTTGGACGACTGCCTTCGGCTCGGGTCATGATCCTGGAGTCCCGGGATCGAGTCCTGCATCGGGCTCCCAGCTCCGTGGGGAGTCTGCTTCTCCCTCTGACCTTCTCCTCGCTCATGCTCTCTCTCACTGTCTCTCTCTCAAATAAATAAATAAAGTCTTTAAAACAAAAAAGAAAAAGAAAAATATATACGTATATATGAAAAAGCATAACCAAACCACAAGGAACTCCATGTCACAACTCAAATGATCACGATCAAGTATAATTACGACAACAGATAATTTCTTTAATAGCAGTGGACCTAAATAAGGGTCAGAAAGTTTACTAAGATTTCAAATGCAGTGTTTTTAAGGAAATGTCTCATAGTTCAGGTCTCAAAATTTAGCATTCGGTCTTCCACAGTCTGGCTCAGAAGGACGTCAGGGAAAGTCACTTCTCAGATAGGTGTAAATTTACTTATTTATTAAAATTACACAACTCACTCTTAGGCACTTGGGAGATTAAAGTGACTGGAAAGAATTTAGGACATAAAAAATTAACAGTGTAACATATAGTAAAGTGAACAATTTAAAGATTCAACAAGAGCAGTGACCAGGAGGTTAGCCAAGAATCAATTAAAAATACAGTGGACCCATTACTAGCCTAGCACTATACTAACCTCAGTGAACAATTCAAAGGAATCATTCATTCATTCATCATTCATTCATTCAACAAATATCTCCTGAGGGCTTATTATGTGCCACACACTCTTCTAGGCTCTGAGGATACAGCACGGAACAATCCAGACAAAAATCTTGCCTTCAGAAAGCTGACGTTCTACCTGAATAATTTCTAGGTAAGAGAAGCTGGATCTCTGGCCTCAGGGAGTTAATCATCTTGTTGGGCAGACCAAACAAATGAAATCCATGAAATAAGAAGAAAGAACTACAATGTTGAGCACTACTTCCACCAATATGCAAGAGGAGGAGTATCGAAGGAGGATCTGGAACAATGAGGAAGGTTCTGTGGGGTTGGGACTTGAGATTTAGACCATTGCTACTCAAAGCACCACCTGAGAATCACCCGCACTGGCACCACTTGGGAAACAGCAATGCAGAATCTTGGGCCCATCCCAGACATGCTAAATCAAACTCTGCACTTTAAAAAGAATCCTAGGGAACTTCTTTTTTTTCTTTAGGATTTTATTTATTTAGGGGCACCTGGGTGGCTCAGTGGGTTAAAGCCTCTGCCTTTGGCTCAGGTCATGATCCCAGGGTCCTGGGATGGAGCCCCGCATTCGGCTCTCTGCTCAGCAGGGAGCCCGCCTCCTCCTCTCTCTCTGCCTGTCTCTCTGCCTGCTTGTGATCTCTATCTGTCAAATAAATAAATATAATCTTTTTTAAAAGATTTTAAATCTTTTAAAAATCTTTTAAAAATATTTAAAATCTTTTAAAAAAGATTTTATTTATTTATTTGAGACAGAGAGAGAGAGCATAAGCTGGGGGGAGGCAGAGGGAGAGGGAGAAGCAGACTCTGCTGAGCAGGGAGCAGGATGCAGGGGCTCAATCCCAGGACCGTGGGATCATGACCTGAGCCCAAGGCAGACGCCTAGTGACTGAGCCACTCAGGTGCCCCCAAAGGCAGATGCTTAACCAACTGAGCCACCCAGGTGCCCCGAGAATTCTAGGGAACTTATAAGGACATTAAAGTTTAGGTGGAACTACAGATTTCTGGCCAGGCTGGCATTGTTAAGTGTGAGCTGGGCTGGTGGAAAATGGAGAGTGGATTGGGGCCGATCATAAGGTTAGAAGTTGTGAGGGCCTGGACAGGGGGAACTAGGAGTAAGGAGAATGCAATTATATCCTTTATCATCTGAATGGATAATGAAATGTGATGGCTCTACATGCAATGGAATATTATTCAACCTTGAAAAGGAAGGAAATCCTGCCATTTGTGACAATATGGATGGACTTCGAGGGCATTTATGCTAAGGGGAAGAAGTCAGAGAGAGAGAGAGCGCGCGTGCCTAAATACTGAATGATCTAAAAAATACCAAACTTATAGAGAGAAGACTGGTGGTTGGCAGGGGCAGGTGAGAGGGGACATAAGTGAAGGTGGTCAAAGGGTACAAACTTCCAGTTAGAAGATGAGTAAGTTCTTGGGATGTCACGTACAGCATGGTGGCTATAGTTTACAACAATCTATTGTATCCTTGACAGTTGCTAAGAAAGTAAATCTTAAAAGTTAGAGGGACTTGTGTTTGGATTCTCAGCTCTACCACTTCTTAACTGTGTGATATTTGGATCAAATTATTTAACCCCACCGAGGCCTTTTCATCACCTGTAAAATGATGGGGGAGGCAGTATGACATCAGAGGGCCCTTGTAACGATTCAATCTGGTAATGCATATCTAGCACTAGCCCGGCAGTCCGGGCACAAAGAAAATGACACCCATTAATAATAATTATATTGATAACAGTAAGATGCTATCTTTTCAGAAAGATTCAAAAGCACCAAAACCACCACAACAACAAAACACAAGAAACTTTTTAGCGAGAGTCTACTAGAGCCCCAACACTGTGTTGGGTATAGACTTATAACAACCTGCAATGTAAGGAACTTCACCCTTGTCTTAAATTGGCACTTGGACGTGACATTTTTAAATTTAATTAACCCCCGTTGGTCCGCAAAGGTGCCTTCGTGATGAGATTTCTGTAATTGTTACTATTATCATTGTTACTGTTACTATCATTAGGGTAGTCTCAAAAGGACTCCTCTCTCTGCTGGAGTGGAATTTAAGAGCGAGCAGAGGCAAGGAATTGCTGAAACCACGGCTGCGTGTGTGTCGAGTTCAGTAAGGCATACTGCTAATGATCCAGTCTCGTCTTCCATGCCTCTACCATCCTCATTAATTTTCTGTTGATGTACTGTTTTCCAATTTCTCTCTCTCTCTCTCTCTCTCTCTTCCACGTGCAAACTTGGGAAGAGAAGCCCCAGTCTGGCCGCCTTTCACGAACTGACAGCCCAAGAGGCAGGGGTAGCCTCAGGTTCAAGTCACCTGAAGCATGTCTGGGGGCGGGGAATCCAGAACGCGAGCGAGCGGCTAAGAATCCGTCCAGAGGCGCCGCCCCCCCCCCCCGGGGGGGGGGGGGGGGGCAGGGACCCGACTGCGGGGATGAGTCGGGGTCCACCGACTCGGTGGTCTTCCGTGCCTCCACCCTCGACTAGATCGGGGAACCCAGAGGGACTTCCAACACTCCCCAACTTTCAACTCAAGTCGTCTCCGAAGCTGCGTGTGCCCCAGCTTCGAACGCTTGCCTGCAACGTGGCCGCGTCTGGGACGCCCTCCTACCCCCAGGGTCACCCAGACTCCTCCATTCCCTTCCCAGGCCGAGCCGGGTGCCGGGTGCCCCAGCCCCCGGCTTCTCCTCTCCGTGTGCGCGGGGGGAGCCCGCCCCTCCGCGGGCAAGCCCAGCCACAGCCCTGCACCGCGAGCAGCCCCGGCGCTCCTGACACCGCCCGGCGGCAGGGCGGGGGCAGGGCCAACGGCGGAACCGCCCCCAACCGCCTCCCGGCCCGGCGGGCGGGCGGCTTGCTGGGGCTCCTCCACCTCCTCTTCCTAAAGCGGCGAGGCGCAGACGGGCGGCATCACTCGAGCCCAGGTCCCGGCCACCGCCACACGCTGTGCCCCGCGTTCGGGAGGAGGAGCGGCGGCGGAGGCGGCGGCAACAGCGGCGGGCGGGCGCCAGAAAGGTAGACTGAGTCCCGGGCAGCCGCGCCGCCAACCGCCCACCCCCCCCACCCCCGCCAGCCCGGGGCTGCGCGCCACCAGCCCCGTCACCCCACTTCTGTGTGTCCTTCCAGGCCCTGGTCGAAAAGCCTGGGAGGGCCGCCGAGCTACCCCCGGAGGAGGAGCCAGTCCGAGCCCCAGGCGCCGCCGCCGCAGGAGCAGTGCGGAGCAGCCTTCGCCTTCATGGCCCACTCACCGGTGGCTGTCCAAGTTCCCGGGATGCAGGTGAGGAAGCCAGGCCGCCGCTGCCGACCACGTGACTGCCCCGGAGCCCCGAGCGCGGTCCCCGGCCACCGGAGGCGGCCCCGGGACTCCCCTGAAGGCAGGGCCGAGCGCAGGGGCCAGGTGACCCTGGAGTAGGGCTCGAAGCGTTTCCCGGCGTTTCGGCTAGCTGGTGCGCTGCGCGGGGGTGCACTGCGCTGGGGTGCACTGCGCGGGGAGGGCGGGGAGGGACCCGGCGCGCGGCGAGGTGCGGGGGGAGGGGGCGGGGGAGCATAAAATAGGCCAGATCCAGACACCTGCGTCTGCAGAGCTCGGTCCGGCTGGGGAGTGGAGGTGGGAGGTCTTAACCTGGGAGAGATGGAGGTGTTTCGGAATTTGTGGAGTAAAATGCAAGTCGTGCCCCCCCTCCCCGCACACACACAAGTTGGGGCGGAGCAAGACAAGGGGGTGTCGGTGGCGGCGGCATTGAATTGGGCTCTTCCTGTGTTCGTAGAGTGAAGAGCGAGGTGGCTTCTTTTCCCCTTTTGCTGTTGCTTCTTAAGGGCGAAGTTCTGTCTCGCTCCCCCCACCTGGCCCAGCCCATAGTGTGGCGTGAGAAATGCAGGGTCCTGTGTCAGAGTGGCCAAGGTGATGACTCCCCAGACCCCCAC
>NC_081575.1:18643008-18652792 GCF_022355385.1 Mustela nigripes | reverse complement strand
GCATGCGGTTAAAGGAAGCTTTTTGTCCTGGACAAGGGACTAATGATTGGGACCCACCTCCTTACTCCAGATTTACCCAGACCCCTCCCCCCATTATATTTTTATTTCTGTTCAAGAAGAAATAAGCGATGTGTCCCTACACTTTTTACGCGGTTAGGTTTTTAAGTTGGTGTATTTCAAGCTATCTACTAAATGTTACTCAGATCTACTAACTTTTTTAAGAATTCACTTTTTTTTCCTTTGCTAAATAGTCTAAACAACCCATTTGTGAACAGATCAGAGACTAGAAACCCTAAAGCCTCAGTCCCTCATTATCTTCTAAAAATGTGAAAGCAGACTTTCAAGTTCAGAAAACACGTTTAGAGTAGTAAATAGACACCTTATGTTTCTAGTAAAAATCAAGCGCTGTGGATTGGGGACTCAGTTTACTAATCGATGCATGGAATTCATCCTTTTTTTTTTTTTTTAGCAATAGGTCATATTTTATGCATGGTCACAAAAAAGTAATTTTAAAAATACTTCATCACAAAAGGACCATTTGTGTGGGACATACATCAATTCTAGGACTCCCGTGTGTACTAAGCACCAGGCCTTTTAGCTGAGTATAGAGCATGTCTGTGTTGAGTCCCAGGAAGTCGGTGTGTATTTAATAAAAAGAGAGGGAGGGAGGGATGAAGAAAAAGGGAAATGAGAAATATTGGGGCTTTTTAAAAGTTTAATCCATTTAGGCTTTACAGAATGCTTCAAACTTTTTTCTGAGGCCACCCCCTCCCCGCCTTGCTCGGTCCCCTATGCACCCTGCCCCACACTCCATTCATTCAGTCTGCCTTTGGTTGTAGCCAGAGATTAGTCGCTTGCAATACTAACTCCCAGTTTTGCCCCGTCTGATGTGGAAGAAGTGCGAAAAACTTCTCACCCTGCTCTGCTTTCCTTTATGTGGAGAGTAGAACGGTACAGATGGAAAGTTTTTCTCTGGGGGTCTCCATGCTTGTCTCCATTGTGTGCGCCTGCGTCAGCACAGAGAGTGCCTCGCGTTCATCAAGTTTGCGATTCTGGGGAACTCTGTGTGCTAAGGAGAAAATGGTTTCTGGTCCTTACTTGATTTGTGTTTATTTGATTTATATGGTTTAGGACCTACGTGCTGTTCAGTATTTCTTAATGTTCCCTGCTTTGTTTAGTTATCGGAGTTCCCTATCTCTTGAACTTTAAAATCTTAATTAAGGTAGTTTAGAATGTGAATCACATCTTTTAATTTACAAGTTCTGCTGTTCACTGTACGCCTTCTCAAGGTTGTGGTTATTTTGTCCCACATTATTTGGGGAGGGCATCATCTCCATATTAGCAAAGAAGAGAGGGATATTTGTCACTTTCTCCATTGTAATGAAATGGTAAATTCTTAGCTGCTTATTTCTACTTTATTTGTAGATGTAGTCCTTAAGCATTTGAGCAACACAAAAGTTTTCCACTGTTAAAATTGTACGGTACCTTAAAAATAAATTTGATGGCCTTCAGTGTGACTCTTGAGCCTAGACTACTTTGACTATTCTTTTGTTCCCAAATACTGCAGATGATATGCAGAAATATATCATGAGCTTGTAAAATTCTCCTGGACTTTTGTTCAAGACTTAGGAGCAACTTTTAAACTCTTAGAGTAGTAAGAAAACTTGAGTAAGCCATGTGTTCTTGAAATTAATGTCTAGTATTTCCACAAGTCAGGGTGAAGTGGTTGACCGGCCTATAACTTTTTAACAGTTTATTTTAGAGAATTATGAAGATTGATGGAAAAAATGATTTTTCCAGAAATAAAAACAAAATTACTTTATCCGCAGTGTTTTTCTCCCCCTGAGGAGAGACATGAAGTTAGAAGCTGAGCTACCTGTTCTATCACTTAAGACTTCCAGCATTCCTGACTTTCGAACAAAGAAATTTCTGTTGCCACTAGTTTAAAATAGAAAAGAAACTTGGAGTGACGAAAGAAAATCCAGGATTTGGTCCAGTTCAAACTCTTCCTTATGAATTAGTTATTCAAACTCATATTGTTGATGTTTCTTAATATTGTGGGAATGAACATTTTTGCCCTATTACACCAAATGTTGAGGGTATGAATTTGTTTTGTAATTTGTGCTTACTTTGTTAGTGTGTACCTAAAGGAATTTTCCATACCAGGAGCTAAACTCTTGAAAAATATTTAAAGCACAACTTTAAAAAAATAATAATAAACCAATAAACCTGTTTCTTTCCACTCAAATATTTACTCCTTAATGATTTAAAACATATTTTTCTTTGAAGTTTTCAGTTATAAGTTACACTTAAGTTTAAGATATTTTCCCTTAGAACCTGCATTAGTATTTATTAGGCAAGTATTCTAAATTGGTTGTTAAATCTTCCATGTAGGTGGGAGAATAAAGTTAAATGTTGACTTGGAGTACTCAGTGGTACTATGTTATGCTTTATGTTAGGTCTCTTGTGAAAGCTTTTTAAAGTGTCTATTAAAGAATTTTAAAAGTAGCCTTCATCTATCCTTAAGTATGATAAAGGTGGTATGGTTTTGGTTTTTGGTTTTGGGGTTTTTTGCTTTGTTTTTAAGTCCTCTCCACACCCAGCGTGGAGCCCCGTGTAGGGCTTGAAGTCAATGACCCTGAGATCAACAGTCAGATTCTTAACTGCCTGAGCTACCCAGGCACCCCTAGGTGGGACAGTTTTTAAGTGGTTATTAATTGAGATGTGAAATGGAAATGAAGTTTAAGAATTAATGAACACTTTATTAAAGATTTTTATCTAAGAGATGGAAAACACTGTCTTGCATTGCTGAACCTCATTATTGGGTTCTGGGAAGGACACACAATTATACTGCATGATCTCTAGCCCTTGAAGGTCTTACAGATGTTGAGGAGTTAAATCTAGTACATGAAATATAAAATAATAAAAATTATTCTAGAATAGAACTTACTGACTGGAGGTGTTGAAGGCTTACAGAAGGTAAACTAACCACTAAGGATTATTGGGGTCCATATTGGAGAGGATGTTTCCAGGCAGGGACGTATCCTGAGCAAAGGCATGTAGACAGGGAAAAGAGCACCCCCCACAAGTGTGCATGCACACAGAATCTTTGAGAGCGAGATAAAATCATTTGGATTATGATGAATTCCTCTAGAATAATAAGAGTTGAGATTGGAAAACATGACTGGGTCTAGATCATGGTAGTTCTTGAATGCTAAGGAAGGACTCTGGCCTTTGGACTGGCTGTGAAACTTCTCCAAGTAAAGGAGGCTCAGTGAACAGTTATATATAGAAAGAGAAATCCCAAGATGGGGTGAACTGATGACATGGAGGTTTGAGAGTCTTGAGGCAGTTGGATCTGCTGAGGCTGTTTCAGGGGGATGGTCATCATCTGTACAGAGGCAGTGGACCTTGCATTGACTGATTGCTTTCCATATGCCCAGTACTATGAAGAAAAAAATATGATTACTAGACTTAATAATTAGCTAATTACAGAAGGAGGCATCGAAGGTGTTATGGTGTTGAATATGGGAAACTGGGAGTTACAGTACATATATGAAAGAAATTGGAAAATCAAGAGGAAGAGCCAGGTCTGGTAGGAAGCTAATGATTTCTGTTCTACAGTTGGGAAGTTTGAGGTAACAATGAGATGATGAAGTAAAAATGTGGAACATTCGTCTGTTACCTTGATTGTGGTGATGGTTTCACAGGTGTATATGTATATGCATACATACAATTTTTTTGTACCACAGTATACCTTAATAAGGCTGTTTTTTAAAAAATGTCCCGGGGCACCTGGGTGGCTCAATTGGTTAAGCAGTCAACTCTTGATTTCTGTTCAGGTCATGATCTTGGGGTTCTGGGACTGAACCCCGCATCTGGCTCCACACTCAGCAGGGAGTCTGCTTGAAACTTCTCTCCTCTCCCTATGCCCCTCCCCCCAATAAATAAATAATTTTTTTAAATGTCCAAAAAATATTTGAAGATACAGATCTGGAGCTTTAGTCATTCATCAGGCATTTACTGAGCATTTATTATATGCCGGTCTCTTTACTTGAAACTGAAGAGGAGCCACCAAGAAGGGAGAAGTTGCTAAGGCCAGAGAGAATATGTGGCAGGTGTGGGCCCTCGGGAGACAGGAAGTGTAAGTGGGGGACTAGCTTGTAAGAAAAGGAGGGGTGACTTCAAGATCCATGGGAGGATGAGAAAATGTGTCAGCACCAAGAAGGGGTTAACTGGGGCAATGCTTTAACTAACTCTGATCTTGAAGAAAGTTGGAGAGGAACTCAGCTTGGTGCCACAGTCTAGTATGTGTAGTTCTTACCTCCCTCACACCTTCCGAAGGTGTCATTTGAGCTTTGCAGTTTGAGGTGGAAAGAGTTTTGAAAGCATTGGCTTGGACTGATAAAGCCATACCATTGTCCATATTGATGAGTGGTTGATGCAGAAAAGTTGAATATACTAATGATAATGGCTAAGACCAACTGGAACAGAATAATCAGAAACAACTATTCGCTGGGAGAGTTGGAGGTGGGGGAAAGGTGTGGAGTTAGAGGGCCAGGGGCCAGAGGGAGAGTAACAGGAATGGGGGTGGTAGGATACGTGTCTTGAACACTAATGAGGGTCTGGAAATGGCACTTGAGGACAGAGGTCCATCATGTGCGTCCCTTGCTTGAGTCATAGAAAATAAGAGAACATAATTTAACTGGTACTTAGGAACCTATGGGCATCATGATACTGTGTTTTTTTATTCTGCCTTTTATTTATTCAGTGACCTTGAGCAAATCATCTCCAAAATGGGGACTAATAAAAGCTGCATTTCCTTTGCTTCAATGAGCTGTTATTAGGATGAATTAACTGTCATCTGTGGGGTATATTTCCAGCCCCTTTATAAAAGGTGTTACGATGTATACACGGGCTGTTCATCCTGCAAAACAACGCTAGACTAATCACATGAAAACACTCTCATTATCTTATCTCTCTCCTACTTGATAACCCACATTTTTCTGCTGAAATCCTGTCTTCCTCTTCTCTTCCCCACACTACCAGTACCCTACCCAAAGTCTTCTGCTCAGCTTTCCAGACTTTTCCGTTATCTGGCTCTGGTCTAGAGATGCAAACTTTGCATTATCACTATTTCCCTGGCAAGAAATCCCTTTTGTTCCACCATGCCACTTACCTTTTAGCAGTTACTGGCTGACCAGATCCTACCTGATTCTCAAGGTCTGCAAACTTACTATCTCTGTGAACTATGCCTGAATGGTCCAGGCTACAGAAATCTCTGGTATTTCCAGGCACCCATTATATCTCTTGTCCGTAGTATGCAGTCCAGTCCTTGGCTTCATACACTGCCTTAGATTTTCTCTAACATACTTGTCTTCCAAACGGGGTCGTAAATTTCTTGAATTTTACTTTTTCATACTTTATTTATATTATACTTTACTATATTTATATTTTACTTTTATTTATGCCACTAGGCATGAATTGTATGTAAAATTGTTGGCTAATGAGTCCCATATAGACTAGACTTTTCTAACTTTTTTTCCATTCTTTGTCTTTGAGTATATTGTGTAATGCTTGAATTCTTAAATGGTCATGGAGGCTGACTTATGTGTACACGGTGTAGACTTTTTATACTCACTAAAATGATTTTAATACATTATATGTAACATGTCTGACAACCTATACTTCTAACTAATCAGCTGTCCACACAAGGAAATTCTCATTTCTCTTTCCAGGGCCTTTGAGCGAAAAAGGAAACTCGTTGCTTTTCTTGTAACTCAGGCTGATTGCAGACAAATTTGTGTCTTTATGAGAAATAAACCATTTGTCTCTTCTCTCTGTTCCTCTCCCCACCCCACCGTCCTCAAAAGGCAAACAAATAAATAAAAGAAATTGTTTTGCTTCTCTGTCCCAGCTGTCACATTAGAAAGAATCTGATAAATTTCATATTAAGGTATTTTTGATTAATGGCTCAGTGAATGACCTCTCCCATGGATGTTCACATTTTACAGGGAATAATGTCTAAAAAATAAAAAAAGGAAATCCAGTAGTAGCACTTTAGATAGCTTGATGGTTGTTTTTGACTGAACCGTGTCTTCTGAATGAGGGCTGGTTTTATTCATCTTATTTGTTGCTAGAAAATAGAATTAGGAGAACAAAATTAACAGCGGCAACTGCTTTTCATTTCTTGTCATTAAGACCTGAACAATTTTCACCACAGGGACATGTAAAGAAATGTCTCTGGAAGAAAGCTGTGAGGTAATTTCGCTTTTAAGAGAACAAAGATTAATAAAATAGGCACTACTAAAATTAGGACTGTTTTTCATTTTGCCATCTGCCATTTTAGACTACAGGTGTTCCGTGGTCATCTTTGAATTAATGCTTGTGAAATCAAACATTTTAAAAAATACATTGACTAATCTGGGGCGCCTGGGTGGCTCAGTCAGTTAAGTGTCTGCCTTCAGCTCCAGATCATGATCTTGGGGTCCTGGGATCGAGCACCGTGTCGGGCTCCCTGCTCATTGGGGTGTCTGCTGCTCCCTCTCCCTCTGCTTCTCCTTGTACTCTGTCTCTCTCTCAAATAAAAAAATAAAATCTTTTAAAACATATATATTGACTAATTCCTCTCAGTAGTCCTGTGAGTTAGGAAGAGCTATCCAATCCGAAAATGCCTTTACATTTGGATTTTAAAGCAAACCACATTGCTAGCCAGCTCTACCCATCATCCTCTTCGATGTCACTCCCCCAGATCCCTTGTAATTCAGGCGGTTTACTTGACATGCCCATTCAGAGAAGCCAGGAAACCTAGTGCAGCCTGATCGCGTCCTTCTCCTCCATTCCTGCCTCTGTCAACGCACCACCTGTCACCAGCATTTACCTCACTGGGGATGGAGCTACGCACCCCCCTCAGCCTGTTCTGGGCTTGTTCCAGCATTTCCCTGACTGTACCCTGCTGGCCTTGCTTTTCCTTCATTTATCATACATACCGTCATGGATTAAAATGACCCGTGTCCTGAAATATCAGATCAGTCATTGGTATGGCATAGCTTCGGCTCTTCTAGCAAAATGAGAACAGAATTGTGGTTCATACTTCCTGAGAAACTAACGCAAGCAAAATTGCAGACAGCTTTAGGTGAAAGAGTTGAAGATACTCTTTCTTTAAAGATTTTATTTATTCATTTGAGAGGGAAAGAGATGGAGAGAACACAGGCACGGGGAGAGGTGGTGGGAGAAGGAGAAGCAGACTCCTATCTGAGCTGGGAGCTCAGTGCGCAGGACTCGATCCCTGGACCTAGAGCTCATGACCTGAGCTGAAGGCAGATGCTCAAACATCTGAGCCATCTGGGCGCCCAGAAATACTTTTTTTTTTTTTTTTTTAAAGTGGCTACTTTCCTCCTCTTCGGTCAAGTCACTTCGAAAATGTGCTGCTGAGGAAATGGAAGACATTATATTTTTGTCTTTTTCTCACGAAAAAGGTTTACAGGACAACTTTTCAGTCTTTCTTTGTGATCCTGGTAGCAGATCGTGTGTTCAAAAACTACGTAGGGAAAAGAAAGCTGTGTAAAACCCTATCAATTTTAAATGCAAAGGACAGAGAAAAGTAGTGTTCAAATCAGCCACCATTGGAATTTTCAGTTTGTTCCTTACAGAACAATAGGGTGTCTAGCTGAAGAGTAACAGTTGCGTTGAATTATAGAAACAGCTCACCAGTACCAACTTAATGAAGTTTTACTGGATTTGAAATCCATACCACACTAGATAGGTTAGGGAATTTCAAAGCATACTAGTGAATTACTCTACCAGGTTTCAGTAGTGCCTGGTAACACAATCCTAGGAGTGAATTTTTGGCAGGTGGAGGAAATACTTTAAGGACATCTAGACGCATCCAGATTTTTTCTTTGAAAATGCATTTTTCAGTTGCTCTCTTAGTGCCCGTTTTATCCCCCTCCCCCCAGCTTTCCATTAAACCTTTGGCTTTGCAACATATCACTTTACAGTATGTTATATTAAGCTAGGACTTCACTGCTTGATGCAGTGTCGTATAAATAACACAGCAGTGGGTGACAGGAAAGGGATGGACAGCACAGATCATCGGGGGGGGGGGCACAAGTTGTTTTTATAAATTCAAGAAAATTTGGGGAAGCCAAGCCAGTAGAAACCATAAAGTCCTTATTTCTTCCGAGAGCCTCTGCCTCCTCTTTGTCACTGCCCACTCGACCTGGGAAAGTTTCTGGACTCCCTGGTCTCAATTTCCTGCTGCCTGCCTTCACTCTGAGCAGAAACACAAAAGAAACCAATCAGCAAAGCATGCACACATGCTACTAAGTATGGTGACAGAAAATAGAACTTTGACCTCTTGTGGTTAAGGAGACTACAGTCAGTGTGTCTGGCGGCCTCAGGGAAAGAAGCATTTTTCAAATATATGCTTTTAAAGTGCTACTGACCCCATGGGTAGAACAGTAAGCAAGCTCATTAATTAGGGTCCTGTTTGTTTCTGTAGTTTTAGTTTAAATCCTTTGTTCGAACTTTTTAACTCTGAGCTTTCCTATGTGTTAATGGTAACATATTAGACTTTCCCAAGTTGGACATTGGTGATCCTGGTTTAATGTTTTTCGGCCCTTAGTTGTCATGAAACAACTGGGTGTGATTTAAGTTCGAAAATTATCAGCAACAAAGTTTGGAAGGCCTACTTTGGTTGGACACGGTACTTGAAGCCTATCTTTGAGGTACAGAAAGTAGAAAAAAGAATCCCAGGCCTGGAGAAGATTTTGCCATACCTGGAGAGACTAGACACCTACACGTTTAGGAAGCTGGCAAGGTGGAACAGTGGCGATGAATCGCAAATGGGATAGAAACTGATTCAGGAGCATTCCAGGGTAGAGAAGACTAAGGGAAGGGAACGGTCATTTACAGGATGCCATTAAAGGAGAACAGGAGATAATGCAAGGGAAAAGATACAAAGGGAGAACGCACCAGGTGCCCTCCATCACAGATTTGAGGTAGGTGCCGCTGGCATCAAATCTTAGGGCCAAACTGTGATAGGCCTTGAATGCCAGACTGAGACAGTTTTTTTTGTTTTGTTTTTTTTTTTGTTTTGTTTTTTGTTTTTTAACTCAGTCTACAACAAGGACGTGTTTTCAAGAAAGTGAAGTGATAAAAGCAGTGGTTATTTCGTTTGTTCTTTGTTTTTTTGGAAAGTTGCGTTGAGCTTCCAACCCAACAGGATGGTTTGGAGAGGGGGAAGGCTGGATATAATCAGCGGATGTTGAAATAGCCCAGGCTTTCGTTAGCAAGGGTTTGATTTAGGGCAGTGATGGTCCCACTTGAGCATGCAGCAGAACCACCTGGAGGGTTTGCTAGACTGCCGGGCCCGATGGCCAGAATTTCTGATTCTGTAGGTCTGCACTGGGGCCTGTGTGTTTGCATTTCTAATGCATTCCTAGTTGCTCCGTTGATCTGGCGACCACTCCGAGCACCACTCAAGACGAACAGACCTTGATGAGTGACTTGGTATGGAAAGGAGAGAGAAACATGATGGGAGGAGCTGAAAGCAGCTTTGTGTTGGAAGTGCTGCAACTTGGCAAAATCTCAGTGTCACCCGTCACTTCCGTTTCCCTTGATCTAGGTAGATTTGAAAACTCAGTACTCTTATCTTCAAATGCAAATACGTTTATCAAGAACATGAAACCTTTTTATGCTTGTAGTTGTGAAAATGCAACTTGTCTGAAGTGAAATAAAATGCCAGTTTCCCAAATGCTAGCAAATGGCGATATTTCCCCCC
>NC_081575.1:18481770-18642908 GCF_022355385.1 Mustela nigripes | reverse complement strand
TGAAAGCCTCTGCCTTTGGCTCAGGTCATGGTCCCAGGGTCCTGGGATCGAGCCCCACATCAGGCTCTCTGCTCAGCCTGCTTCCTCCTCTCTCTCTCTGCCTGCCTCTCTGCCTACTTGTGATCTCTCTCTCTGTCAAATGAATAAATAAAATCTTTAAAAAAAGAATATTGATGCATCATATCAATTTTTATTGTTCAGAATCCCCCTTTTTTTCCCACCCTGCTGCTGTTGCCCCCTCCCCTCCCCAAAAATACCCTGCTGGATGTAATAACTCCGGACTGCTATTATGTCAAAAAATGCCCATTCGCGGTCCTGACAGTCCAAAGCCAACTTGTGCTTACATATGTAAGGGGAGAGGAAGTTACTTCTGAATCGTTAAGGAAATACCAATTCCTAAATGGCCTTTCTGGGTCCAGCTCTTGCTCTCTAAATTGTTCTCTGTACCTGTCAGATTAATATATTCCCATTTGCCAACAGGTACCATGTAGAGAAGCTCAGAGCTTCGTTTAAACAAAGGATTAGGAATGAAAATAAGAGAAGCAATTAGGGCCTGCTTAAAGAGTTTGCCAACGCCAAACAATGTGAGCAAACTTGATGGTGCGCCTCATTCTTTGGCCTTGGATCTAAATCACTTTTCAATTTCTAAAATGAACCCAAAACCAACAGAAACAAAATTATCCTTCAGAATCAAAGGTTTGCCCCCATTGCCCATGTTCAAAAGCATGCATAGAAGTATACCTCTGAACACATTTAAAGCAATGATTATCATGAAGATAAATTGCTTGGGTCCCTAGGTAACTTGCTCCCCCTTGAGGGAATTCAGTTTCTTTGGGTGTAAAAATTCTGGTACTTTTACCTTATACTTCTTACCTCTTATGTGCTAACTGTCTCTTTTCCAGGGTACTTAGTTACTCTTGTGACCCATTTTTTTCATTGTTCTGGGTAGTAGATTAACTTTTTGTTGAAAATTGATAGGGGTTGTATATATGCACTCACAATTTGTATTGTGCACAAAGTGTATTATTCTTCTCTTCAAGAAGATGAGGCTCAATGTTTGCCTTGGAATTTTTAATCAGCGATATCAATTTTAGACATAACTGTTTTAGAAGGTAGAAAAGTGGGGTATCCGGGTAGCTCAGTTGGTTAAACATCTGACTTCCGACTCAGGTCACAGTCTCGGGGCCCTGGAATGGAGACTTACCTCAGACTCCCCACTCAGCAGGGAATCTGCTTGTTCTTCTCGCACTGCCCCTGTCTGCCCTGCTCTTCCATATAAATGAATAAAATCTTTTTAGAGGGTATGTGCTATGGTGAATGCTGTGAAGTGTGTAAGTCTGATGATTCACAGATCTGTACCCCTGGGGCTAATAATACATTATATGTTAATTTAAAAAAAGGAAAAAAAATAGGCAATAAATTTTAAAACATAGAAAGTAGAAAAGTGCATTGTTGAAATAAAAAATGAATACATGTTAGGATGGTCACTAAAGTCAAGAAGCAGGAAATTATTATTTGGCAATATCATTTAAGAGGGTCTGTGTATAGGGCACCTGGCTGGCTCAGTTGGTAGAATGTGCGACTCTTGATCTGAGGGTTGTGAGTTCGAGCCCCATGTTGGGTATAGAGATTATCTAAAACAATTTCTTTAAAGAATTAAAAAAGTTCTGTGTATAAGGGGAATTCAGTAAAATACATATAAAAATTATGTGCTCAGTAACATTATGATATCCAGGGATTTGCTAAATATATTTTTTTAAAGATTTTACTTATTTATTTGACAGAAAGAGATCACAAGTAGGCAGAGAGGCAGGCAGAGAGAGAGAGGAGGAAGCAGGCTCCCTGCCGAGCAGAGAGCCCGATGCGGGACTCGATCCCAGGACCCTGAGATCATGACCTGAGCCGAAGGCAGCGGCTTGACCCACTGAGCCACCCAGGCGCCCGCTAAATATTTTTATTAGATAGAAAATACTTAGAATTCTTTACCATCTTTCAAAATATTTACTCTAAGGTAAATACGTATATATATGTGTGCCTTTGTCTGTATATGTAACAGGGTTATCAGGATGCAACACATGCTACATTTTTATCATGCCTAGTTCTTTCTGCCTTTACTGCTAAAACTATTATTATTCCTGAAGAAATTGGGCTCACAGCAGTCTGTTCCATATAGGATACAGATCATGGGAAGTGACTTTTAGTGAAATCCAGTACCAGTGTTAAGCTGTTTTAGTGAGTTAGGGTTGAGTTGAACATTATGAAGGACTATATTTATCAAGATTCTCAGTTCTCTGCTTAATTTCTCCCATAGAATAGTTTTACAGAGCGTCATTGCATCAAAGGAATTGCTTAGGATAAATAAATACCAGTCGGTTTACCTGTGAGTAAAATCAGAGTCCTATGGATAGTATGCAAATGACTTCTGGTTAACAGAAACTTGTGATCGTTGTGTGTAAGCTCTTATTTTGAAGCTAAAATTGCTATAGGTACTTTACACTATAGATTCTGAGATGATAGGGAACAGAGGAGATGGGACATCAGATTCTGTTTCAGGGACCAATAAAATCTTGTACCCAGAGAGCTGCCTTTTTTTTTTTTTTAAACTATTTATCTCTTCATGAAAAATGTGGCTGTCATTGAAAGATCTTTTTTCTTCTGTCACAGCTTTCCAAAGGGCACATAAAATGAAAATGTGGGATTTAACTAGTTAAATAATGAATCAGTTTCGAGGATTTAGCATAAGTGACACTCCATGGTCGTCCTTTTGGACTGTGATTTCTGGTAATGGCAAGTGGGAAAAAAAAAAACAAAACTATTAACCGCTGTTGCTATGGTTCTATCTGCTGAGTTTCAGGCATCGTTTTGGAGGCTGCAGTGCAAACCCTGCTTGAGGAAGGTAGAATTTCATAATACCAGAGGCTTCCTGCCGCCTCACGAGCAGACAGAAAATATAGGTGAGGGGAAAGGTGTGGACTCTGGAAGAAGAGAAAGACAGTATTTCCAAGGAAGGGGAGAAAAGTAGCCTCTCGCTTTAAAGATTGCGAATTCTCTCTCTGTTTTTGAGAATGGGAAATTTCTCTACTTTCTGCAGAGAGGAGAAAAAGCTAACAGAAAAGGAAATTGGGGAGGTAATAGTCATTCATTTCTTTCTTGTTGCTTATGACTTCTGTGATAACAGTTACATTTACATAATTGATTCGCTGTGGCAAGGGACCGTATGTAAAGAGTCTTTTGGGTCAGGAGAAAGCTTGGGAAAGATCTGGGGGGGAAGGCATAGGGAGTTCAGCTGCTTTTCTGTTTAAGATGGGCAATTTTGGTGGCATGTGTACTGGGCCAATAAATTGTTTCTAGCCACTTGGAGTCGTTTTGCGTGGCCTTTTACTTTTTTCCTTCTGTAGGCAAAATGAATACCTTTCATTAACAAGGAAAAGCGCTAGATTATCACTGGGTTATCTTTGGCTCATTTGGACTGTTATTTGGGTGGGGCGGGGAGCAAGGCTAAAGAGAAGGAAGCTTTCTTTGAAATGACTGGCTTTAATATTATTGTTACTTTTCCAGTAGGTGCTGGCCTTAAAAGTCTCCTTCAGAGAATGATTAAAACAGTTCTTTGGAGTATTGCGAGGCTGAGTGGCATCTCAAATTTACTTTAAAATAAGTTTGCTTAATGACTTTTTAGCACTATTTGATTTATGTCTTGGCTAAGAGAAGAGTTCTAAGTGGTATGTAATCCAGTTGGTTTTTTTCTAAGAACACTTACTGGTACTGAATACCATGTGTTTCTATTGTTGGCTGTTAACTTCTCAGGAGTTTAAAAGGTATAAATGTTCTCCTACCTAAAAACCCAACGAAGATTGTTTTCTGCTCAGGGATTACAACCTCCCCCCACCCCAGGTTCCCTGGTTCACCTGCTTGCCAAGGTTCTTTGGGAGAGTCCCATCCGTATAACCAGGAGCATTTTCATTTCTCTTGTGTGTCACACAATGATGGTGTAAGTATGATCCTGATTCAAAGACGAAGCACAGTTTTAAATGATTTTTTAAAAAAACTCTAACTGGAAAGATGATCTGTATATTGTGAAAGAATATTTTTATTTCATATGGGCAGGGGGTTCCAGAATTTGAGAATTTAATGATTTTTTTTTTTTCCTGGTAAGACACGAAGTCATTTCCTCCTAGGTACTAGAATGAGGAATGTAGTGTATTCTGTTCCTCTGTACTATGAAACCATGCCTGCATGCCTGTCCTCGAATGTAAAGTGAGATCTGAAACTGTGAGTGTGGGGGATTCTGCTCGGGAGGCTGGACTAGGTTATTGTTTACAAAGATAAAGCATGTGTGACTGTGTATGTATAGAAGGGATCAGGTACCTGTTCCAAACACATTTTGAATTAGATGTAATTAATTTTCTACTGAGGCAATTAATGTGTAATTACTTCGCTTCTGTGTGTAATTATAGTGAGGGCTGTAGTGTTTGGCTTATGCTTTGGACAAAAATTTCTAGAAACTTTTGGAGTTAACTTCCCCGCGTTAAATATTTTTGAATGCCTGTGTCTTTCGAAAATAATAACTATCATCTTCTTCCAGTAGTGTTTTTGGACCTTTGTTAATGTAATGCAGCCTTTCTCAACCAGGGTTGTCATCTGAACCACAAAGCCGAGAAAAGGATTTAAGTTAATGTTTTCTCAAGCTAAGACCATTCTAGATGTGGTAGAGCAGAGTTTATGTATTACATACATCCAGTGGATTCCTTAAAGCAGCTGTCGGAGAACTGTAGCCTAGGGCCAAGCCCCGCCTCCAGCCTGTTTGTGTGTAGCCTCCAACCTAAAAAATATTTTTTCATGTTTTTAAAGAGTCATTGAACGAGACAAGGCATATGTGACAGGGGCCACAAAATGTACCTGGCCCACAAAGCTTGAGACATTTACTGTTTGGCCCTTTACAGAATAGTTCAATGACCTCTGTCTTAGGTTATGGGACCACACTGAAATTGCTGATCTAAATAAAGGAAATGTTTTATAGCATTTGCTCGGAGGTTAGGGATACAGTAAGATAATAGGAAAGTTGCTCTTTATGAAAGTAACTGACTTATGTATTGGTCCCATTACTGTGATGCTAAATAGATAGACATTTTTGTTTTGTTTTCGAGGCAGAAATTTTTGTGGTTGAATTATATGGAAAGTTGTACTGGTAATGATAATACAAATTATATGTAGGTGTGTACATATACAGATAGATTTTAATATTTTTCTTAGTTTCTAAAGCAAGAAAATAAAAGTGGGAGAATTTCATATAGGAACATCGTAGAAGGCACTGATTGCTTTCATCACTATTTTAAATTAAAGGGTGGTATCTGTTAGAGAAAAAAGTGAATAGAGTGCTGAGTGTCAGACATAATCACATTTGTTTCCTCCTTGTACTGAATGAGTGCCTTCACCCTACAATTAACGTCTCAGGTTTGTCAGCAGTAAGGAGAATAGTACTTAATCAAAAATGCATTAAAATTATTAGATCATAGCATATGAAATAATCAGGCTCTACCAAATGCCGCTTAACTACTTGATTTAGTGGGGGAGGTGCTATTGGCCATAAAACATATATTGGTAAATCACAGAATTATCAAGGGAGAAAAAGACTAGCAGGCATTATTTGTAATTTGCTGCTGATTTCTTTTATCTCCATATTCAGTTAATCATGAAGGTCTATGAGGGCTTCCCCCCCTCCCCCAGAAAGTGTCAGACATCATCTCGTCTTTTATCATGGCACTCTAGCCTTTGTCACAAAGTAGGCTCAGGGCTAGGTGCAGACAGGAGGGAGCTACCTAGAACACAGACTTGATTTTTCCACTTGTCTGCTGACAGCTTTGGGTGACTCCGTCCTAGCCTGTCCAGAAATTCCTAGGAATGATGTGTTAAACCAGCCTCCGGGGATGGTCAGGAAAGGCATCCCTGGGTAGCGGAGCCGGCTTTAAGACTGGGTGGGAAGAAGGTAAAGGAAGGGAAAGAAGTTTGCCAAGGCAGGAAAGGACAAAGGGTTAGAAATTTTTCAGAATGTTTTATGGGTCCTTTCGGGGTGGGCAGTGAGGATTTGTTTGGTGAGTGGTACTTTCTTTCTGGTTAGGGCTGTAAGATGATAGGGTACGAGTCAGCTCAAGTTGTAGATCACAGATCTTTTTGGGTAGCACACTGTTCAAAGCATTTTAATGACCTTGAATTGCTCATCAAGCTTATTTTGGCTGTGGCAATACAAGAACTAATTAAGGAACTTTGTCATTTGTCTCCGTCTTGAGGTTGTATGTTTGTTTATTGTCCCTCCCCACCCTGCCCCCAGCTGGAAATCACTCGTTATAAAAATCAAAAACCTAAATATTTTATAAGGGTTCCTCCCAGGTCTAAAATAAAATGACACTTTAACATTCCTAAAGAGACCATATAGCATATTTTTTTGGAGGAAAAACGTTCAGATTTTGTACATGTGTTGAAATTTGGTATTGATGGGGCGCCTGGGTGGCTCAGTGGGTTAAGCCTCTGCCTTCGGCTCAGGTCATGATCTCAGGGTCCTGGGATCGAGCCCCGCATCGGGCTCTCTGCTCAGCAGGGAGCCTGCTTCCTCCTCTCTTCCTCTTTGCCTCTCTGCCTACTTGTGATTTCTCTCTGTCAGATGAATAAATAAAATCTTAAAAAAAAAAAAAGAAATTTGGTACTGGATGTTGATTCTCCTTTTTGGAGAATTGCAGTGTTGTTGATTGGTAAATGAACAAAGGCTATAGATTTTAACTAATAAAATATCCCAAACACAGCTGTGTCAAGAACACGTAAATAGCCTTATGTTTATAATGGTATTCATTAAAAATTAAAAGATTCAACTCATGTTCGTAGTAGCTCATTATGTCAGTAGCATTAACCCCCTGTCTTTGAATATTGAGTTTGTCAAATGTTTTGCTTCGGTAACATGAACAGGTGTCAGCAGGGTCAACACAAATCGGTGGGGGTTCAAACTGGTAAGTTTGTACCTTTAGGGATAGGGATTAGGATATTCACGCGGGGACAGTGGAGTGTAGGGTAGGATGGAGATGGGTTGAGAAATTTCAGTTTGGGACAAGTTTGTAAACTTCAAGAGGAGATTAATTGACAACAAAAAGCAGAAGAGGTCTCCAAGCTGGAATCCTTTGGAGAAATGGAAATACTGTGATAAACAGGGCCTTTTTTTTTTTTTCTTTTGGCAAATGAACTGGTATTCCCTATGCAAGGGGGAAGGAGTAATGGTAATAAAAATCCTCAGTGAGAATGTCGAAATCCAGCCCCTGTTTTGTTAGTGTAACAGGTTTCTTCCCGTAAGCTAATTTCTCATATATGTTGGGTGCACCACAGTGCTGAGCTCAGAGCTAACTTTTATGTTCATTTGTTGTAGCTCTTCTTGCCTTAGGTTTTCAGGTACAGCTGTGACCCACAAAGACACCCACTTTACTTGATTCCTGAATGTATTGTTTATGAATGCACTTCTTCAAATTCTTTAAGGACATAGATATTAATTAAGGTAAAATATGTAAAAATAACAAAGCATTATTCTTGTAGCCCTGCACCCATTCACACACACATAAACAGATGCTCTGATGATATTTCTCACTTTGAGGAACTACAGAGTGGATTATTGAAAATATTACAGACCATTCTTTTAGAGTATTCTAGAATCTTCTCTAGTCTTTGTATTTGTCAGACTTAAAATTCTTTAGTGTTGATACCCATCATCCCATCAGTATGATTTTCTTGGGATCGTAGAATGTTAAAACCAGTAGGACCTAAGAGGTAATTTTCCTTAGTCCTAAGATTCCATTGGGTAACTCCTTGCAAATACAATTTGATTAAATCCGTTCAAAGTATAGATTTGATTAAAGAGAAAAATGTTGGAGGGAAATTATACTGCAGCCACTTTCTCATTAAGAATGAAAAGGTAAGTCTATGTAAAATTCCACTTTTTCAATCAGTGTTAATTTTCTAAAAGAACTCGTGGTGTTAATAATTTAGTACTGTGCTTACAAGCTTCAGACCTATTGATTTTAATTGGAGTTCCCCATCTAGAAGGAAGATAGGCAGTGAGCAAATCAATTTTGTTTTAATCTGATGCATTTTAATAAGTGTGCTAAAGATTCACAGTAATATTATCTGCAATAGCTCGATATTTGCTATAAGGTGTCTCTGCCTTAGATTCTATCCAAAGATGTGTATTTCTGAAAGTACTTGAATGGCATCCTTTTATTTCACCTCCAGGATGGATAGCATAAAATGAGGCTCTCAGCGTCCATCATGTTAAAGTGCCCTGTGTGTGGGTTTGATTAAATAATGGCCTGAATAAATTAGGATACCTGTTTTATCATTTCTGTATTAGCAGAATCTTTGTCTTCCTTTCACTATATGGCCTCATCCCCCTTTCCAAATGAATATTTTATAGTAAGAGCTTGTTATCAATCCCAGGCCATATTTATGTAACATCCTGTCTAGTAAGTAATAATCCCTTGACTTTAACATTCATGCTTAAGGTTAAACCTGATCCCTGATGGAATTGTGTATTTCTATATGTGTTTAGCCCAGGTAAATTAAAAGAAATATACAGCAGAATGATACACCGACTGCCACTCTTCGAGACCTTTAATCTTTGCCTTGGAGTATGAAATTGTGCTACTCTCCAGGACACACAGTCATATGGCTCTCATTAATAGTAATTGCGGATGTGCTTCCAGAATCATATTTGCATATATTAGTGATATGCATCCTTGTGGGTATGACTACTACCTACTCTCCTTTGGGTATGGCTGCATATTAATTAAGAATTGCTATTTTGCAACCTAAAGAGCTCTCCAAGTAAGAAAAAAAACTCTCAAAGTTGTCACTTTGGAAAGTTTCTATTATGTTAATCACATGCAACAATAGCGATTGACACAGAGAATTTCATACCTATTTTAACATCCTTCAAGTGTACCGAATGCACTCTCCCTTGCACCAAAAGTCTGAAATCAAACTACAAATGAAAGGATCGCTTCAATGCCAAAGATTGCAGGTAAGTTGCACACACCTTGCAAATAACCAAGAACTACAGCCAGTGTGCAAGGCGCTGCCCTGGGTGCTGTGAGGGTACCTGGTGCTTACTGAGACAGAGCCCCATCCTTAGTGAGCTTATTCATTTGAAAAAAGAATGATCATGGCAGTGAAAGAGAACACAGAGATAATAAAATGTGTGCTGAGTCCAAGGCTCCAGCAAAGAGCTATGGGAGGGCAGTGGATGAAGCAGTTGATTGTTAGGTGATCAGGTTACCCTGGGGAGTTGGGAAGGTGTTTTGTATGTTTGTTTGTTTTTAAGAGTTGTGGTATTTCCAGAAATGGGGGGAGAGTGAGGGTTGTATTGTTGGCAGAGAAAATGGCATGACTCAAAGCCTCAATAATAAGAAAGTAAGGGGTGCCTGGGTGACTCAGTGGGTTAAAGCCTCTGCCTTCGGCTCGGGTCGTGATCCCAGGGTCCTGGGATCGAGCCCGGCATCGGGCTCTCTGCTCAGCGGGAAGCCTGCTTCCCTTCCTCTCTCTCTGCCTGCCTCTCTGCCTACTTGTGACCTCTGTCTAATAAATAAATAAAAATCTTAAATAATAAGAATGTAAAATTGTTCTCCAATGGAGTATTGCCTTCAGATTTTTATGTCCAAGCTACTACTCACTGAAGCTTTGTGTTCGATATATGAGAAGCTATCCCCGACGTTTTCCCCTTGGGCACTTAGTTTTGTTGGGCGTTCTAGTTCTGTATATGGGCAAGTACAATTATGTTACTTTTCTGAATATTACTTTGGGAATGAATTTACAATGAAAGGAGAAGGCGACGAATATAACCTTGAGTCCTGTGTTAGCTGCGCTTCTGGCTCCCCTGACTTCCTTAGAGCAGTCGCTCATACTCAATGGGACCTGGTCCCTGTGAGAGGCGAGAGGGCAGTCCGGACAGTAACTCATCCTGTTGCTCTCCGTCCGCCCTCGGCTTCTGAGCCTACTTCGTTACAGTATCAGCGAGTTGGGCCCTGAATGCAGTCTGCGAATGAGATTCTGAATTGCTGGCTGCAGCAGTGAGGTAGCGTAAACTTCCCATTTGAGCCATCGTATACCACTACAGAATTGCCAGTTCACCCCCTGCTTTGTTGCGACTTGGCTTTAATACCTCACAGATTCGCAGTGTCAAAACAGGAAGCGATTTAGAGATCACCGAGTCCTCTTTCCCTCATTGTACAGATGGCGAAGCCAACATCTAATCTCTGAGTTCTCATAATTTCCAGGATAAGCAAAATGAGGGCAATTCTGCCTGACCTCTCTGCTTGCTTTACCTCTGCAATCCTTGTAAGAAACCAGACCTCCTTTTTCCTCTGGATAGCTGTAAGGTCACAGAGAAATGAGCTAAATGATGCAATGGCATTTTGCATCCAGCATTTATTGTGATGATAGCCTTAGACTTTTTGGTTTATTGAGAAAAAAATGTGATTGTTTGCAGGATGTCTCCTTCCCCTTACCCGTGGTTATAATTAAAGGCTTAAGGGAACTGCACATCCCAGAAAGTTAGTCAAAAAGACAAAATTAGTTATTTCCTTCCATTTAAGTGGCCTTAGACCTGAAGGTGATTTACCTGGCTGAACAGAATAATCTGATGTTTCTACTTTCAGTTAAGATGGCCGGAATTTCAAGATCTATCTAAGATGGAAATAGAGCTAATAAAAGCGCTGTTTCTTAAGGATTTCGAAGAGGGGAGAAGCTACGGTGAAATTTCTTTTCATGCTTTTCTGCATTTAATTTTTTTTTTTTCTTTAGAAAAAATGTGGTACGTGGGAAAGGGACAGTGGAATCAAAGAGATGTTTTATTCTTCTTTCCCCGATTGTAAATTGAACTGTCTTACCAACATGTGTAAAGAACTTCATTCTTCACATCCCAGAATGTGTCCCGCTTACTCCTTTGTTCTCTCCCTCTGCTCTGAGCTTAAGTACAAAGAAGAAAGCACGTTAGGACAGAGGAAGCTCTTCCCATACCCTCTCTTGAGTAGGAGGAATTCAGATGGAGTATTTTCAATTATTCTTTTGTTCTTAGAGGCGAAGTAGACTCAAAATTAATAAGGAGAAACTCCTCAAACTGCTGTGTTATTCATGCCACCGTGTCAAAACCTTTTGTAATAATTTCAACGAATTTATCCTTTGCTACAATATTTTCCAAGTATTTTTTGCTAATGAGGTACATTTAAAAATCGGAATAATAAACTAAAGGAAGGATGAAAAAGTACTTATAAACTTAATTCTATTTCTGCCTTATGAACACATTCTTCTTCTTGTTGTTGTGCACAAAATTGCTGGAAGTTTAAATTGTTGCTTAAGAGTACAAAATAATACTGTATGAGACCTTCGACTTCGTGCTTTTTGCCAGTGAGACCAGGGCTGCCTCAGCTGTCTCAAAACTTCCTTTTAAGTGGTAAGAAAAGAAGGAGACGCCACTGTGAGTTGATAAAATGCCATGTGGTGACCACAAGGAAGACCGGGTTGTCGTAACAACTTTTTTTTTTTTTTTTACACTACAGTTCATTTATTTTATTGCATATACATAAAACTGGGCAGTTTGACATGTGCAGTATGTTGGCAAAGCAGATCATGACCTTTGAGAGAGAGAAAAAAATGTGAGTGTGGCATAAAAATAGGCAAACTAGGAACATTTTCTGTATGCACTTAGATAAATATTTTGAGCTCTCAGACATGGAAATAAAAATTCAGACGACTGATCACCTCAAGCCCAACTCTCCATGTTTAATTTGAAACACATACAGACATACCAGTTATTACCTTGGTTCTTATTCTGTCACATACAGAATACAGTGAAGCTAAATATTTTACTCCAGAAATCTAAATCACAGAGGTCTCTTAAGAATTCCATCAACTTTGTTATCAGATACTTGTAATATGAACCTGAAGTTGTACAAAGGAAGAAAACACTCTGCTAACATCACATCCTTCTAAAGTCTAGAAAAAATTATGAGTTTCTTTTATTCTCATTATTAAAGTAATCTGAGTGTTCACATAGTCATGTGAACAGTCTCTGCCCTGTATAAAACCTAGCACAAAAATAGTATTTTTATTCTTGGACCATTTCATCAACCTCAGGGTCTTTTTTTTAAAGGAACAGAACTGAAAGCCCTAGTGTTAAGGGTTATGAAAGTGTTAAGGGTTACAGTAAATCACTGATAAAGCTGGAATTGGAGCTCTTGGTTTCCGGACATTGGATCCTGTGGGACTCATGGTATGGAATACCATCACTACCTTGCCTCCCACACTCCAGAGGCTAGCCCATTCCAGATTAGTTATTGACATGGGAAAAAATGGGCCAAATACAGTACCCTTGCCTGAAAGTCAAGATTACATACAGGTTACTTCTCTGTGGAATTGTAGTATAAAATATTTGGTAATCATGCATATCTGCAGGGATCAGTCAATTGCAGAGTAATTCCAAAATTGTAAGAAATCATATCATTTGGAGGAGAGGAAAATTCTACTTTTTTTTTTCCAAAATTTTTGATGTTTAAAAGTTTTCAGACTCTTTAAATGTAGGGATATTCCAAAGTAGACCTTCAACAGTTACGTGCTCTGTGTGATGGAAAATAATTTTGGTTTTATAGCAGAAGAGTATAATTTAAGTTACAAATTGGTCCAAGCTGTAGTGAAGGAACCTTGCGCTTAGAGGAGTCAGGGGACCTGGGTTCAAGTTGGGGCTTTGCCATTAGTTAACTACCTTACATCCTTGAACAGTTTCTGACCTCCATAAGCTACGGAGTTATTTCCCTGGTAAGAATGGATTTTGGGTCAGATGTTTGCTAAGTTCCTGTTCATCTCAAAGATCCCATCATTCTTTTAGTTTCAGGATTTCTGTTTCCCTTCTTAACCTTTCCCTACCTGTGCCATCATTTTGACTTAGGTGGCCTTAAATTTCTTAGCTTCCATTTGGTGGTATTAGCCTGGGACCCAGTGGGCATACGGTAGATGCTTGTTACTAATGGTGGTGATAAGGAGTTGGTGTGCATGACCTACACACTTCCTTCCAGCTGTAAAAGCCTGTGACTGTTCTATCTATCTAGGGAGCAGTCAGCTGTGCCTGGATAATATATAGCACTTTAAAAAGATAGGTAGTGTCCTGTGGTCTTGAACACAAGCAGTGCTAAGAGATGTGTGGCTGTTGATTTTAAATCTTTACATATTTTTTTCTGGCAGTATCTTGACTAGGAAGCATTCAGTATAACTTTTGAGGCAATATTGATAGGTAGTTGACGAATCTTAACATAGGCAGGCATCATAGAACTAACTGCATTTGAGGCTCATGGAGCCCCTAGAAAATGATTTCTATGCATTCTACTTGTTAGATGACAAGTAATAGTGTAGACGTGGAAGTATTCCAGAAAAGCGTTTCCTCTCTAGCTTGGGAGAACTAACCTGAGCAATTTCAATGGGTAGATTCGAGTCGTTAGTATATTGTTAGGCTACAGTTTTTAGTTACCCTCTGTGACTGTCCAGGCTTCCTGAGTTCACTGCAGGTCACTCCTGGTGTTGCACTTGAGACTTTGAAGAGAGTAAGAGGTCTTCTTTTCTAAGCGGATATCATTAGCACATTCTTTGCTCATTATTTCCTGTATACCTGTCTTCATCCGTGAGTCACTGGTAGGCCTCTACACAGATCAGTCTTTGTAAAGTGCAGAAAGTATCATATAACCAAGAGCATCCATAATATGGCTTTTATTAAGGTAGGGAGGCAAGTGCAAACCCTATGTTGAGGTCAGCTTTGCTCAGCTGGGTTCTTAGTTCTTGAAGGTTCTTTCACTTGAGCTCTACCCTTCCTGGTCAAATTCTCCGAGAAATCTACCTTCTCTTCCCTAAATCTGTTACATTTTTACTCTCAGCTGCAGACTAGAGGTTTTACTTTGACTACCTCAGATTCAAAGAAACTAGATTTTGTACCTTTGGGTTTTTTACCGCACCTTTGGGGTTTTTTTTTTACTGCACCTTTGGCTCTCCAGGTCTCCATTCTGTTAAAACCTCAAGGTTAATTCTAATTCTGTCCACAGTTTTCTTGTTTCTCCAGATTCAGTTATTCTTAGTGCCCCTGATGGGGTTCAGGATATGCTACCCCAAAATACAGCACCTTGGCATATTGAATATTTTAAGCTGAAGGTGTTTGAGGAAATAGAAGCAGGAAGGTTACTCTGACTGACTCTCCTCCTTCCATTCCCCCCTGCCCCTCTCCCCTGAAGTGGGTCTTAAGACCCTCATGTTCTCATAGTACTTGGAAGAAAGGAGCATCCATATCTCCAAGGACAAAGGGATGCCAAGAAGAGTCTGAACAAACAGGCCTTGCTACGTTTCCCCCAGTTTGCTACATTTAGTTCATACTCTTTGCCCGTTTCCACATTTTTTTGCTCTTTTGTCAAACCTAGCTTTAAAACACACCAGTTTAGGGGCGCCTGGGTGCCTCATTCCGTTCAGCATCCAACTCTAGGTTTTGGCTCAGGTCATGATCTTAGGGTCATGGGATCGAGCCCCATGTTGGGCTCCACATTCAGCTTGGGGTCTGGTTGTCCCTCTCCCCTCTGCTCCTCTCCTGCTCATGCCCTCTTGCTCTCTCTTTCTCTCTCTCCCAAATAAATAAATTATTGATTCTTTTTAAAAGGACCCACCAGTTTAACCATTTCTTGGAGTCTTCATTTCCTTATGGAGGATCCAGTATCTTGTAAAACTTATATTAAATCAATATATATGCTTTTCTTCTGTGAATCCATCTTTGTGAGTTTAATTTTCAGACCCAGCCAGGGACCTTAAGAGGGTCAAGGAAACCATTATCCTCCCGCCACCCCCTCCACAATTTACCCATTTTCTACTAGCTAAACTCTTTGCCAGACTTGACTATTAACTCAAAACGGTCATCAATTAGATCTGAACCTGTTACGTACCCTATTAATACATAGACCATACTGTGTGTGTGTTTTTTTTTTTAAAGTGTTCAAAGATATACACACCAAGAGTAAGGGAGGTTGCACTTTGGTCTATCCTGCCTCAGTTTTGTGGCACTTCCTGGGGCCCTGGCCTCCAGGTAGTAAAGGAACAAACTGAAGTAATTACCCAAAAAAACCCCCAAAAAGTACAGGATACATTTTGTGTTTTGGTAAATATTACTTTTCTGGCCTTATTTGAGGTTAGACATTAATTTTAGAGATGTGTCGTTAGAATTATTACAGACTAAATTTTTAAAATACAGCTAAGTATATATATAAATACCAAAGTCCCTTTGGTTTACTTTTTATCTCTTAAGTTGTCCACTTTCAGTGTGCACAGTTAGAAGAGAGCCAGAGGTTTGTCTGGGAAAAATAGGGGTGATGAGTTCCCTATAATCAAGGATAGAAATTTCAGATGTCTGCTCAGTAGTTCGCAATGCCGATGTCAAGTCTTGTGCCAGAATGACTGCATAGGAAGCAGTTCAGAGTACTTTAAAACAAGAACTTACTGCTGGGCTCTAAGCTCAGAGATGCCCAAATCAGTACTTTGGGGATGAGGCCTAGGTATCTGCATTTTAAAAGTAACACTGCCAGCTCTATTGTGTAGCCAGGACTGGAGAGCCCTTAGAGAACCCTTAAGAATCTTTCCAGCCCTCTTATTCTGTGATTAAAGTGTGCAAGAAAACTTCTTCCATCTGCCCCTGACTTTCCACGGTTAAGATGTCCCTTTTAGAGATACTAAGAGTATTTCTATACTGAAAGCTTGTTGCTGCCCTTAGTTACTGTTTTAGTAGTAATGACAACTTCTAAGACTTAAATATGTAACACTGTACTTAGAGCCGAAGAGTTCAGATCCAATCACAATTCACTGAAAATCCTGAGGTGGACCTGTGAGGTTCCCATGTGAAAAGACCGGTTTCCGTGGGGTCATATACAAATTGTCTACCATTAGTTGTAAAAACCATGAGTTAACGTAGCCAGTCCTCCTGTTTGCTGCTACTGACCTGAGAGCTGCGTCCTGTGCCATGGCTTTGAGAAGGCAATGCAAATACGGATCTAGAAGTAAACTGGAATTTTGCAGTAGAGGTGGGAAGATTAGGAGATTTTAATATTCTTTGGAAATGCTTAATATTCTCTAATATTTTAATATTCTTAAAATTTGATTGGGATGCAGAGGGAGCCGACTTGGTTTTCTTAGAGACTCTGAAGAAGAATGATGTGAACAAGTGGGCAGTTCCATTTCTTCATACAGGTTTTATCCTACTGCATTGTTTGAGATACTTACCATGTATTTGCTTGATTTTGCCCTTGCACAGAAAAAAAAAAAAAAACAAAACAAAAACAGGAAGAATACCTGTCCTAATAAAGATTTGGTATACTTTGGCTTAAGAAGCTAGTGAGATAGAAGAGGAAGAGATGGAACTTTGGCATTATCTAGCCCAGATTCAGGACTTGATAAGCAGGGCAGGGACCTCTAGCCTTCTGAAGTCAAAGAGGTGAGGTTCTACTCGGGAAAAATTGTTTTCATGATCTCCCCCCACTCTAGATACTGGGGTTCTGTGTGACAAGTTTTCATCTCAAGATAAAGGAGTAGAAAGTGCAAGCTTTGTGTAAAAGCTTTCTCTTTTCCTTTCTCCAATTTGGTATTCCTTGATTTAAAATCCGAAACTATCCCTGAGTGAGGATTCACTTCAGAGCTTGTTTAAAATGCAAAATGTGACTTGATGTTTAAATCTTTGTTTACATACTCTCTGGAACCCATTTTATTATAGAACAGCTGTGTTCTCCCAGGGGTGGATTGTTTCAGTGAAATCCTTTTAAAACTTGAATTAAAGAGATTAGGATTTAATCTTTGTTGCTTACAACAACAAAGAATCTTGTTACAAAGTAAACGAATACACTTCCTAGTCCAGAATGTGTTATCAGAGAGTGCATACTATGTAGTTTTTAATCAGTGGTATGCTTACCACTTTCAGATTTGTTTTGTGATTATATCAGAAAAATAGAAAGATTTGTTCCTTTTATTTTTCCAAATCCACTGTATTTAGCAACTTACAGAGAGGTGACTGTCACCGACCTTGGTGAGTATTTTTGCCACAAGATACTGGAAAGACAAGAACCATCACCAAAAGTATGAAGAGGTAACTGGTGGTTTTGCTACTATGTGATATTAATCACAGCAAAGTATAGTGTCTTGCTAAGAGAACACCAAGGAAATCAGTAATGATGGTACTAAAGTGTTAGAGAAGGTATATAATAAAATGTAAGTAGTAAAAACACATTTGCAGCCTACTGGAAATCTAAATTATTTTTTTTTTAAGATTTTTTTTTTAAAGATTTTATTTATTTATTGGACAGACAGAGATCACAAGTAGGCAGAGAAGCAGGCAGAGAGAGAGGAGGAAGCAGGCTCCCCATTGAGCAAAGAGCCTGATGCGGGGCTTGATCCCAGGACCCTGAGATCATGACCTGAGCTGAAGGCAGAGGCTTAACCCACTGAGCCACCCAGGTGCCCCTTTTTTAAGATTTTATTTATTTATTTGACAGACAGAGATCGGAAGCAGGCTCTATGCTGAGCAGAGAACCCGATGTGGGGCTCAATCCCAGGAGACTGAGCCGAAGGCAGAGGCTTTAACCCACCGAGCAACCCAGGCGCCCCCTAAATTATTTTTAAAAGCCCGTATGGGAAGCTCAACATACATTTGTTCTTTGTGGGTACTGGAGATGGGCAGGGATAACAAGTAGCTCGCAGTATCAAGGAGACTACTTCTTGATGCTGCCAAGGCTACAAGCAACTTGATGAGAGACAAAAATAAACTTCAATGATCTTGTCTAGTAACAGAAAATCTAAGGGACCACACTAACTCTATACTTGTCTCCTGAAATTGTTGATCAGGTGAAATTGTAGTAAATGAACAGATAAATGTCGGTCCAATGTTCAGACTGGATATACAGCTTACCACACCTAGCTAGCAGCATCCTTCTGTATTTTGAAGCATTTAAGTACAAATTAATAACGTGCCTTTTGGGGGAGGTTTGGAAATCCTGTGTTTCTTCTTGATCAGCAGTACGTATTCAGCTATAGGAGTTTTAAGAAAGGATATAAATATTGTGAGTCTTCAGTTCAGCTGTATGAGTTTAAGTAAGGATATAAATACCGTCTCGCGAGAGGAACATTTGAATTCTGAATTGTGGAAGACACAGGATATTTCTGAATCAGGAAGGGACAGTGAATTTTTGAATATCCAAAGCATTGGTTCACCTAAAAAACTATGCTTCATTCCAGATTTTATTGTAGCAAAATGTTGACTTACTCTGGATTTCTGCTGCAAGATGAGTTGTGGGAGCTCAGCCTGTTACCATTGCCAAGTGCACTTCAATGTCATACAGATAGGATCCCATGCTAAGAAAAAAGACTCCGAGATTCTTGAGTCTTTTGCATTCCGTGATTACACGGTGGTTCAGGAGTACAGGTGGGGCGACTAGAATGTCAGAGCTGGAAAAGAGGAGAGTGAAACAGTAATGTTCTGCTGGCAGAATGTTAGAATTTTAAGCAATTCACGTGCTTCCCGCTCAAGTTAGCCATTGTGTCACCATCCCTATCCTTGCATTAATGTACAGACTCTTGTCTAGTCAGCTGCTTTATTCTAAAAAGTACCTGCCCCCCCTTTTTTGGGAGTATATAATTCACATACGATGTTATAGTAGTTTCAGGCTTACAACATAATGATTCATTCATCACTGAGTGCTCACCACAGTAAGTAGAGTCGCCATCTGTCACCAAACAGTGTTACTGTAGGATTGTTGACTCTCTTCCCTGTGCTGGACTTTTCCTCTCTGTGACTGATTTCTTTTATAACTGGAAGTTTGTACCTCTTATTCCCCTTTATCTCTTTCCCCTGCCCCCAAACCCCTTCTTCCCTGGCAGCCATCCGTTTGTTCTCTGTATTTAAGGGTCTGTTTTTTGTTTTGTTTTATTTAGGTTCCACATATAAAGGAAATGATACGGTATTTGTCTTTCTCTGTCTGGCTTATATCACCTAGCAGTATACCCTCTAGTTTCATCCATGTCGTCACAAATGGCAAGATCTGGCTGTTTCTTTATGGCTGTGTAATATTATATCGTATATAACATCTTCTTTGTCCATTCATCTATCAGTGAACACTTGGGATGCTTCCATATTTTGGCAATTGTAAGTAATTCTGCAATAGACAGAGGGGCGCCTATATCTGTTAGAATTAGTGTTTTCATCTTCTTTGGTAATTAACCAGTAGTGGAATTACTAGATCATATGATATTTCTATTTTTTAAAACTTTTTTTTTTGAGGAACCTCCATACTGTTTTCCACAGTAGCTACACCAATTTACATTCCCACCAACAGTGCACAAGAGTTCCTTTTTCTCCACATCCTCGCCAACACTTGTTATTTTTGGGGTCAGCCATTCTGACAGGTGTGAGGTGATACCTCATCGCAGTTTTGATTTGCATTTCCCTGATGATTAGTGATGTGTTGAGCATCTTTGCACTGGTCTGTTGGCCATCAGGATGCCTTTAGAAAAATGTCCCGCATCGGGCTCTCTGCTCAGTGGGGAGCCTGCTTCCTCCTCTCTCTCTGCCTGCCTCTCTGCCTATTTGTGGTCTCTCTGTCAAATAAATTAATTAATTAAATCTTTGGGAAAAAAAAGAAAAATGTCTATTCAGGGGTCACCTGGGTGGCTCAGTGGGTTAAGCATATCAGCTCAGGTCAACATCTCAGGGTCCTGGGATCAGAGCCGGCATTGGGCCCCCGAGCTCAGTGGGGAGTCTGCTTGAAATTCTCTCTCTCTCCCTCCCTACCTGTTTGTGTGTATGTGTATCCGTGCACGCTCTCTCTCTCTCTCTCTCTCTCATAAATAAATCTTAGAAAAAGGTCTACTCAGGTCCTTTGCCCATTTTTAATCAGATTATTTGTTCTTTCTTGGTGTTGGCCTGTATACGTGTTTTAATGTCATTTCAGTATTAACCGCTTATCTTAGGCATATCATTGACAGATCTCTTCTCCTGTTCAGTAGTTCCTTTGTCCCTTGGTTGGTGGTTTCTTTCCATGTGCAAAAGCTTTTTTATGTTGTAGTCCCAATAGTTTATTTTTGTTTCTATTTCCCTTGCCTAAGGACGTGTATTTAGAAAAAAATGTTGCTAAGGCCGTTGTCACAGTAAAAAGTACCCGGCCCTTTGGCAGGCAGCAGAGACAGCATTTGTTACAAGGGACTGTTTGTGGTAACAGGATCAGCTAAGCCCAGTTAGCGTGGGTGACCCTGTAGAATATGGACTAGCTGGCTGTTTGGGATTGTAATTGCTCTAACAAAGCACATGCGGGGAGTCAGGGGAGTTTGTATGCTTTTAAAAATGTGTTATTGTCTTATGTGATTTATTTTCCTTTCATGTAAAAAAAACTTGATGCAAAACATTTGTGTTCTTTCTTTCTTTCTCTCCCCGCCACCCCCCCCCCGCCCCTAGAATAACATAGCTGATCCAGAGGAACTCTTCACAAAATTAGAACGCATTGGGAAAGGCTCCTTTGGAGAAGTTTTCAAAGGAATTGATAACCGTACCCAGCAAGTGGTTGCTATTAAAATCATAGACCTCGAGGAAGCCGAAGATGAAATTGAAGACATTCAGCAAGAAATAACTGTTTTGAGTCAGTGTGACAGCTCATATGTAACCAAATACTACGGATCATATTTAAAGGTAATGTGTGTGTTGTATTATTTAAGTCATAAGGTATTTTCATTAGAAGTTTTTCTTCCTTTTTTTTAAATTCTATTTTTTGAAAGGCAATGTCTTAAATTAGGATTTGGCAGTCTTTGGCCTCCAGGCAGAGTCCAGCTCCATTTATAGTGCCAAATAGACTGTTTTTAGATTTAGCAGCTGTATCCTGAATGCATCCCAGCACTCGGCTGCGCCGTTACTCCACACCTGAACTCCGGGTTGACGGGGGAGCAGAAATGCAGCTGGTCCTTGAGACGTATCCTTTGTCAGGAAAGAGCTTTCCCCCTGGGCTTTGACACATAATTCTCAGTGGTCCAGTCTGTCTCAACCTAGAATTGATGGAATATATAAGTATGTCACTTACTCCGTTGAGCTATGGTGGTTATATACACATCTTTCTCTCCCTCCAGATTATGAGCTCCTCGATGGCAGGGAATTTAGCTCAACAAGGCTTGGTTTTTACATCACTTAGCACAGGACATGGCACATCTTAAGTCCGTGATAAATATCTGTTGAAGTAGAGTCAAATGGAATACTATCTGTTCTCCCTCCCTCCCTCAACAGAAGTTGGAATTTTAAGTTTCCAGGATCATGGAATTAGCAGACACCTGAGGTCACGGCAGGTGGAGATGTGATTGCATAACACAATACTCTGGTTAGTAAAACCCAAGAATTCTTGGGTTCCAGAGTTAGAGGTCAGGATCTGGGGGCGCCTGGGTGGCTCAGTCGGTTAAGCATCTGCCTTTGGCTCAGGTCATGATCCCACAGTCCTGGGATCGAGTACCGTGTCAGGCTCCCTGCTCAGTGGGGGGTCTGCTGCTCCCTCTCCCTCTGCTACACCCCCTGCTTGTGTTCTCTCTCTCTGTCTCAAATAAATAAATAAAATCTAAAAAAAAAAAAAAGGTCAGGATTTGTGAAGAATAAATCGAAAAATCTAGCTTTGGGTAGAGATACAATTACTTTAAAATTAAAAATTTGTATCCCCATATTGTAATTTTTCAGAGGAAGGCAGTATTAGTTAGTTCTTTGCTTTTCAGGGTTTACGGGGCAGGGCAGAGGAGTCTGGTTGGTTGGTTAGTTGGTTGGTTGGTTGGTTGGTTAGTTGTTTTTTTTTTTTTTTAAGATTTTATTTATTTATTTGCCAGAGAGAGAGAGAGAGCACAGGCAGGCAGAGTGGCATCAGAGGCAGAGGAGAAGCAGGCTCCCCGCGGAGCAAGGAGCCCGATGTGGGACCCGATCCCAGGATGCTGGGATCACGACCTGAGCCGAAGGCAGCCGCTTAACCAACTGAGCCACCGAGGCATCCTGGTTGGTTAGTTTTATGTTCACCTATCTCTGGGTCAAAAAGAGTGTATTTATAATTCATCAGGCTACTGGCCTGAATAAGAATTAATGCTATCTTTTTTTATTCTGCTGACCGAATAAACCCTGGAATAATCTAGCTATATTAGTTATTACTTATTTAGAAATCAAAAATTTCACTGCCTTTTTACAAAGCCTGTTTATTCTAGTATTACATGAATTAGATGAATGTGGAATGAATGCATAGTAGAATAAATCCTTAAACAGGCTGTCACTGTGTGTCATACACGGCATTAGGTGCTGGAGATAGAAAAATGAAGAACCTGGGTGGCTCAGTCAGCCGAGCCTCGGGCTCTTGGTTTCAATCCATCAAGCCCTGCGTCTGGCTCCACGCCCAGCCGGAGTCTGCTTGCTGATTCTCTCCACCCCTTCCTTCCCTTCTTCTCACTGATAATAAATCTTTTAAAAAAATGAATAACTCAGTCCTGCCTTTAAGGAGCACACAATCCCACGTTGCACTAACAGAGTGCAGATTTTGTGATTACGTATGTACAACGTACAGACAACACAAATAAGCATGTAGTCACTTTTCTTATTTGGAGGGGAGGGCGGTGGCGGCTCCAAGAGGAGATGGTACCATTCAATTCACTTCTCAGTGTTAGCCTTTACTCTCTCTAATTGTACACACAATGATTGGATTCTTCGTGGCATATTTTGCTTGTGAATTCTTACCTACAAAACTTACTTAGCAGGTCAGATTCTTTTTAAGGAATCCTGAAAGGTCACTCAGTCTCAATATATTCAGGTCTCCCTCCTGATTCCCATAGCACACTTGGTTTGAGGCAGCCTCAAGAATCTGTTGTTGTTGTTGTGTGTTCTTTACAGATTCTGGTTTACTCTTTCTGGATTGAATCCTGGTGATTCCAGATCTACTCTAAAGCATGTCTGGTTTACTCTTTCTGGATTGGACTCTGGTGATTCCAGACCTACTCTAGAGCAAACCTAAAGGTTTGCTATTCTTAGGCACTTGTAACAACAGATAAGCTCCCTTTGGTGACTGACTTAAAATATTAAATAAGCCCTATTCCTAATGGGTTATTCTATATTATATTGAAAATGGGTACCAACATGGTTTTGACTGTTTTCATTGGTTGCTTATAGCCTTTGTTGAATCAGACTCAGTACCCTTATGGAAAATGAATTATAGCTCTGTTTGTATTATTTATTCCTAGAACTTTAAAAAGTTTTTTAAAAATTCCCTTCACAGTGTACATGTACCAGTCACCCAATGACTACTTAATATTTAAAGAAACAGATTGTCATGCCCAATTCTTGATTATAGAATGTTTTCAGACTAGTGAATGAATCAGGGCCATTATCCATGATGTCTTCTTAAAGGATTAAACTGAATAATTTTTATCCCCTTTACCATCATTAATTAAAGTCTACAATATGAAAGACTACTTTGAAAAAACATGTCACTTCTTGATAGAATTGTAGAAATCCACAGCCGGCTGATACTGATTATTCGTATCCTGAATTTATTCACATTAGAGTAAATAAATGCATGTGTATTGTCTGTCTCTGTGCATATATACACACAGAAATAGCCTATGATTTTATAACCTTGTAATATTTATTTAAGTGACCAACTTAAATTGACCGACTTCTTTATTTTCCATTTATTTTAAAACAGTGAGAGTCTGTAGGCTTGCTTTTCTTTAGACTAAAATCACATCAGATGGAACAGGGTTCTGTTTAATGCAGTCAATATAACTCAAGGCTACATCCTCTAAGTACCATCAGGGGCCTGCATTATCAATCGACTTAGGGTTTATTGTGGCGCATCCTTCCATTTCAGAAGACATGGGGGATTTTGTGAGTCAGGTTAATTGAGTACAGTAGGATAAGGGTTTTTCTCAGGTTGTCTTTACACAGGATATTATACATAACCAAGACCGCACTGTAAGCTGGAGGAAAAGTTACTGCATTTGAGAGAAAATTATATGCTCTCTGAAACTGTATGCAGTTGTAGTGATTTCCTTGAAACATGCAGAAATGTACAAGGTATTCATTTTGACTGAGCTCACTGTATAACTTCATTTTTAAAAACAAGAGTAAAAACCAGACAAACATCAGTATGACCACAGTATTTTCCTTTAATTTTAGTTCACTGCAGATTTTCTTGAGAGACAAAGTTGGTCTTTATGAAGAGTGCTAAAATAAGCAAACCCTTCCCTTCTGATCTCATAATATTGGAAAAATCTTTTATAATCTTTAAATATTTTTCTAGTTCGATGTAAATCTTAAAATGAAGCTCACTCAGGCATTGACTAGAATTTGAATCATGCCTTTATTTGCTGCTGAAAATCGCCTTTAGATTTCTGTTTATGTTAAGGAACTATGCCCCCCCACATACACCCCCCCCCCTTTATACCAAAAAAAAAAAAAAAAAATGATAGAAGTAAAATATTCCAGAACAGAGTCCGGTTTTGTGGCCTTCTCACTGTTTTTCCTGAGACTTTTGTGTGTGTTTATTCCCAGCCTATGGTGAATGTTTCTGGAATGTTCCTTAGTTAAAAATTGTGTTTTGGAGTTTTCTTATAAAACTTAAAGGAAATTTAAGAGGGAAAAATGTTCTCCTCCTTACAATGTTTTTTTTTTTTTCTCAAAACAAATACAGCTTTAAGCTTGAAATAACACAGCTCTAAGGAGCCCCCTATTAGATTCAATTTCGCAGACATTTGCTTTTCGAATGCCCTACTATGTATATTCCTTTCATTCTGCATATTTGTCGTGGTCCATCTCATCCACTCTGTTGTGACAGCTTCTTTCTTTTTTTAAGATTGATTGATTTGAAAGGGGGCACGGGCAGAGGGAGAGAATCTCCTGCAGACCCCATGCCGAGTGCAGGCCCCATGTGGGACTCAGTCCCACAACCCTGAGTTCATGACCTGAGCTGAAATCATGAGCTGGATGCCTGACTGACTGAGCCACCCACGCGCCCCTAGGGCGACAACTTCTGAATTCAGGTCTCTGGTTCTAGCCTCTCTACTTAACCCCAGATAGATACATCTAACTTGCTTCATATTACCCACGTATCTATGGGTCCATGAAGTACAGTAACCCTGACAAGGAGGAGTAGCATTTGAACAAGAACTTGAGCGTCATTTTGGTGAGGGTGGAGTATAGAGATGGTCTTCCAGTTTGGAAAAAAGGAACTCAGGGGTGGTAAGGCATGTGGCCAGATGATCTGTCCTGTCCCTCATGGTTCTCTAAAATTTTATGTGCTGTTTCTTCTTTATTGCGGTAAAATATACATCATAAAATTTACCATTTTGACCATTTGAAGTGTACATTTCTGTGGCAGGAAATACCTTCCTGTTGTGTAGCCATCACCACCATCCATCTCCAGAACTTTTTCATTTTCTTCAACTGCAACTCTGTACCCATTAAACTGTAATTTCCCATGGTCTCCTCTCCACAGTCCATTCTACTTTCTGTCCCTATGAATTGGATGACTCTGGGTTCCTTATATAAGTGGAATCAGACAACATTTGTCCTTTGATAACTGGCTGACTTTAGTTGTCCATGTTGGATTATGTGGTCAATGTCATGATTCATAGACCAGCCCATTTAATTCAACATGTACTTAATACATAGTACAATAATCATCTCTCAGATACATACAATGGGTATTCAAAAATTTTTTTTCTATGAACAAATGAATCCCAAATTTCACAGTAGCCCTTCTCCCTCCTTGCTTTGGCCAAATGTCTATTTAGCAGCAAACAGTGGGGTTCGGGGGCCTTCTTGTGGGGTGGCAGAGATAACTTGTTAACACTAGGCTCCAAGTTCTCCCCAGTAAATAGTACGACTCTGGAGTCCTTACGCTTTAGGCATTCTGAATTTTGGATCAGAAAGCCATTTCCTAACCCCTGACCACCCATGTTGATGCAGGACTTTAAACTTACTCCTCCAACCCGTTGTGAAACTGTGTGGGTCACTTTATTAGTGGAGAAGTGGAGTTTTTCCTTCAGGGACTTCCTCTGCTTCAATGTGCCGGATGTACGGGCATGGTTTACAGTCCCTGGCTCTTTTGGAATTTTCGGCCGGTATGTAGATATCATCTCAGCCTTTTAAATTATTTAAAAGCAAGCCAAACATACTGATTTGCATTCTCCAACACAAACATCTTTTCACAGAAATCAAAGGTAGAAGTTGTAGTCCTCCAAAAGAACACAAACAGAGAGTCTAGGCTTTTCAGTTTTGTTTGGTTTGCAATTGGTGTTTTCCCTGAGGCCTGCTGTGGACAAGGAACCTGTCAGAAAACGCTCTGTGGACAAAGCTTCCTTGAGCAGAGAAGAGCCCCACGAGCCTCACTTCAGTCCCCACACCTGCGTAGCAATCTTCTGAAGGGCCAGACCTGTGGCCATCATCTAGTGAGACTTGGTCCCCAGAAGTGGCAATCAGAAGGAAGCAGGCAGAAAATTCTGTCTGGCAGCTCCCCTTCCTTCCCTGCTGTTTCCAGAGAGTCCTGGTCCCACCCAGTGGCTTGCTTGGGAGGAGGAAGCCGCCTTTTTCAGATCTGGAAGTTGCTTACTCACAACTTTAATAGCATTTTGAGCTCTCTGTGAATATGCTTAAGTGGAGAACAGATGGTAAGTTTCTGTTTTGAGTCAGTAACCCCCCCCCCAAAAGGACACACATTGTTTCAGACTCGGAAAACAGATGCTTTCATTCATGAAGAACTGTGTTTAATAAGATCTTTTCGTTTGCCTTGTAAGTATCAGGTGAATGGGAAGCATTCTGAGCTCATGAGGTAGAAGGTAGGGCTGATTAGAAACAAACTGGCAAAAGAAAAAATTCCGCAGGCTGTGCCGCCTTGTGAGAACCACTTCTTTCTTCTCTCGAAAGAAAATCAACTATAAAGACACATGAGGTTGTCAATTTTCAGGTTCTGAGGGCCTGATTCTAGACATAAAAACAAGTTACCTGAAGCACTCCCAGAGCTCTTTCTCCTTCCCCACTGTTAAGAGAACATACTTCCTCTCTTTCCTACCCTAGACACCTCCACCAGCAAAGACTCTTGGCTGCTTCTTCCTTCACTTCAGGTTGGGATAGGGGGGGGGCTGGTGGCTGTCAAGAGGCACGGGGTGGGGGGGGGTGCGCATTGTTGCCGCCCAACCCCCACCCCCTGCTGTGCATCCTACATGGTGTCAGCATCCAGAAAGAAAGGAGGAATCCTTGCATATTAATTTAACCGGAGCCCTTCCTCCCCCGGCCCCAATACTAAGCCTCTTTTCCAGTCCCTTCACTATAGTGTCACCCATCGTCCTATTACTGGGGTCCATTCTTTTGCCATGCTAAAGCCCCAGCCTCATGGGGACATGTAGACATTTTGATTGGAACTCTTGAGTACTTCCTGAGGAGTTTAGAGTTTGATGGCTCCTGGCAGTAGCTCGAGAATCTTTATCCCACAGCTGAGGCTGTAAGGGTAAAAAATGTGTCCCTGGCATCCCAAGTTGAAGCACAACACTGAATGTGTTTTTCCCCTGGAAACATTATGAGGGTGTAAACAGTCATTTCTTTGGCATTCTTTCTGCTACACTGTGGAGACCGTCGTGTTCAGCTCTCTTTTGTGGGGGACTACCCTAGGAACCTCGACATTATTTTTTATGGGAAAAGTGCTTGCTTTTCAAATTTGAAACACCTTACTTAAAATGGACTTTTAGAACACCAGCCATTCACAACTTGGCCCCTTGCCAGGATAGTAAAATCAACCATTCCACTTAGAGTCAAATCTGGGGTCCCACAAAAATGCAGAGAATAACACTCATGAAATGATTTGGGGAGAGAAGTGTCCCTCGTATTTCAGGCTATCGCTGAAAGAGGTTTAATGGTTGATTCCAATTTTTATCTGACAGAGCTGAGTGGTGCCTGTGTGCACATGTGTGTACACCTGATTGAAGTTTACATACTTCAGGTAACTTGCCCCATTCCTTCTGTACAGCTCAGAATGAAGTTAATTCCAGAATAATCAAGTAATTCTATGCTTTTCAAGCTACACACTCCCTTTCTCTTAGCCATGTACCTCGGCAATAGGAGTTGGAGGCCAGGAGGAACAATATCCTTTCTAGGTTCCACATGTGTCCGAAAAATGCCCAGTAATCATGGCTGATAGAAGTGGTACAGTACATGAGAACAAAAGCCAAAAACCGTAATAAGGCAAACTAACCAGTGTACTCAAACTCTTAAAATCACATGGGAGGTACCCAGAAGCTCCATTTAAAACTTCTACAAGTCTCCATATACCTCCTCGTTCCTTAATGTGACTCTTTTCCTTTCAAAGTCATCCAAAATAATAATTTAAGGCTATGGTTTCTTTATTCTGGGTTTTATAAAAATTGCTAATAGTTCAACAGTTAAAAAAAATAATAATTTCTCTGTCAAATAAATAAAATCTTTTTTAAAAAGGGGGGGGCGCCTGGGTGGCTCAGTGGGTTAAGCCTCTGCCTTCAGCTCAGGTCATGATCTCAGGGTCCTGGGATCGAGCCCCACATCAGGCTCTCTGCTCAGCAGGGAGCCTGCTTCCTCCTCTCTCTCTGCCTGCCTCTCTGCCTGCTTGTGAGCTCTGTCAAATAAATAAAATATTTAAAAAACTAAAACTTGTTCTTCATTTAGCCGTATCACAGGCTGAAAAGGTTGGGAGGAAGATCAAGACTCAGAACTTTACTTATATTTGTAATGTTCTATGGAAAAATATATGCTGGGCTTCAAACAACTAATTTTAAACTTGTGTTTTAAGACCAGTACATTAGTATGTCAGATTTAACATATTATGCTAGTTATTAGGCTCGGGTTTACAATGATTAAATTGTTTCATGGATTTTACAGGGTTCAAAATTATGGATAATAATGGAATACCTGGGTGGTGGTTCAGCACTGGATCTTGTAAGTATTTTTAAATAATTATATACTTAACATATCTATACTTTAACTTTTTTCTTTTAACTGGCATAAGCAGTGGCTTTTGGGTGAGCTGAATGGTTGCTCTGGTAATATGTTCAAGTTAAACTCTTACTTCGGGACCCCTGCCCTTATGTAGATTGAGCTAGATTGCAGGATTGAGCATATTGCTGATATTCTTAGCATGTGAATGAAACATGAATATCTTAATAAAATAAAGCTCTGCAAATTAGCAGTGTATGTGGCCATTGCTATCAGTTTAGAGTTTTACTTCGCAAGGATTTCCCTGAAAAGACCGCGTTCTTGGATTTTTAAAAATGTGATTAACCTGGTTCTTGTGTTCTCACCAAAGAGGCCTATGGACCCAGTTCCCTGCAGAACTCTCTGCCCCTCTATAGGCCATTTGGGAATGTGATGGTATTTTTGGTTGTCATAATGACTTGGAAGTGCTAGGGCCATTTTAGTGGGCAAAGATCAGGGTGCTGAAATCCTCCGATGGGCAGGAGAAGTTTCACCCAGTGAAGCTGTGATCACACACATAATCCCTTTGAGAAACACAGGTGGTTTTCCCTAAATTGGTGTGATTCTGTCATTGCTGTCTCCCCCTTTTAAATCTTTATTAATATGACATTGTATTTAAAATTCAGTATGCATTACTAAAGGCAACTTTGTGTAGTAAGATGACCACTGAGCTGGCCTATAGGAGTTTGATCTTATGGGGCTGTCTTCATAACTAAATCTGTGCCTGTGAACCAGACACATAAATTCCTTAGACTTGGATATCCTATAAAACGAAGAAGTTATTTCTAAGTTCCCTTCTGTCTTGAATATTATATGACTTATATTTTCTTAGCATGCTTCTGCTTTTGAAATTATAGAGTGTGATGTTTCTAAAAATAAAGTGTTTTCATGATTAAGATCATCAAGTAATATTTTAACTCTTATTTTCAAGTGGAGATGAGTTTTCCCAACCGTGAGTGATTAAATATTTCTAAAAGGGTTTAATCCTCCCTGCTAATGACTCCAAAGTTTCAAATAATCCTATGAACAGAAATGACGGTAAGAGATTTTCTGTCCTTGAAACAGAACCAAATTTAAAGCTTTCTAAAGAAATGGTAATTAAACTTGACGGAGAGTCTCATCTCCTTCTAGGAATTCATCTCATTGTAATCATTTGCTGAGTTAGGTATTACCCTCCTTGTATCTAATCTAATTCTTACACCCCAAAGCTGGAGTTCGTGTTTTCTCTCTCTCCTCTCTAGTGATAGAACACAACTGGTGTTTCTTTGTATAATAATCCTTCACAATAGTGTTTTCATTAGGGCTACAAGAAGCCTGCCAGTTGCTCCACGATCCTCCTTCTACTTTTCATATAGTTAAGAGCCTTTTTCAAATTGATCACAGTTACCTTATCTGGTCCCCCAAGGTGCTCACCATATCCCTTCCCTGTGCTGTAAAAAATTAAGAAACCTGGGTCCTCGTCCTCGTTCTACGATTGACTAGCTGGCTAATACTGGACAAACCATCATTGAACCTCTGTGCCTTGATTTCCTCGAATACTGAAAGAAGAAATTCAATTAATAATTGCTCGAGGTTTGTTTCTCAATTTCAAGAACGCTGTGATTGAATGATAAAGTTCATGTAACTGGCCTTTGTAAGGAGGGCGCATGATGAGAAAATGTGCTGTACAGATGAAGGCTAGCATTTGGGGAATGGAAGAAAGGATTAGGTGGCAGGGAGAGCACTGCTGTTAGGGACAAGAGGAAATAAGAGGGATGCTGGGCAGAGAGGATTTCTCACTTTAAGGTGGTGCCCAACTAAAGGAGCATGATTACAACTTGTAACTGACATCAACATTTCAGAGTGTATACCTCAAGATTCTCTCCCATTGGAAAAAAAACGAGTTGTGTATGAACAGACTTTGTGCCTATTGTAGCTTATTTGATGGAATTGATCATACCCGACTTCTTTCCAAGAAGAATTGCGGTGGCTTACAACAAAAACTCATACGATAAGGCTAATAGAATAAAACAGGAGCACCAAAGAAAAAAGTTGGAAACAATATGCCAGCCTTAAGAGAAGACATAATACAATGTACTGCCTTGGGACTGGCTGATTAGGACCGGCTGGAAATCTAAAGGAGTGGGGGAGAGCCCCAGGCCCACAAGTATATAGTCTGTGAAAGAGCAGATGTCCCTCTATTGCACACTCTCAGCAGACAATAGAGGCAAAGTACCCAAGGCCGGTATGCGGCCCCAAAGGCATGGGTATTAGCTATTAGAGACATTGTCACCATCTTCAGTCATTGAGGAGAAGTTCAATTATGCACTCCAAGGCCAGTGAACCAAGATTTCATCATGATCTCTCCCAAGGTCGCATGGCCAAAAAAAAAAAAAAAAAAAAAAAAATGTCTCTGTTGCATAGACTTTACCTTCGCTTTCTTTCCCAACTCCCTTTTTTTTCTCCTTTTCCCATTGTTGTCAACATGGCTAAGGAAACATTTTAACCACAAGCCTTGAAATAGTTTTATGTCTGATAATGAACCAGAAAAACTGAACTGCAGCACCCTATTCCCAGTTCCCTGCCATGGAGTCTCCCCCTTTTTGCCTCCCCCAGTAGCCCGTTCATTGAGAGTCTGTGTTTCTTGTATTTTAAACCGGTCCTAAATATACCCAATAAGCTAGTGGGTCTGTAGGACCCCTTTTTTGTTTTTGTTTTTGTTTTATGGAAATATATATTTTTTAATTTCTTACTTAATACACTGACTTACCCAGGCCACTTTTGGAAGTCCTTTAGAATGACAAGTAGTATCCCTTACAGATCTTGCCTGATTTCTTTAACTGAGGATATACGTCTTCTGCCCCCGTCAACATATTAGGATCAGTGATACTAACTACGAATCCTTAGTATGACCTTGGTCTCTCACTTCCTTGGTAGTCCCTCAGAATTTCATTGCTAGCGATCAGTAAAATGCCATTTTCACCTTTGAGAACAACTTTAATCACTCCTGTTTAAATAGAAACTTTTGGGGTGGAAGTTGATAGATTTATAAGTAAATAGATAATGTTACCTAGGAAAGGCACCTATTGAACTATGGACATCCCCGGAGTATACTGTATATCCAGCCCACAGTTCCTATTCAATGGTGAGACTGAAGTACAGAGTCTATTTTAAGCTGTTAAATTTCAACATGAAAGTGCCCTTTATTCAGAATAAATATGGTATTCATGAAAGATGAAATACACAAGGTGCCAAAGAGCTGTGAATCCCTCCCAGTGTGAGGCAGAGTGGGCGATGTTTGATTTTCACCACTTCTTCCCTCCTTCCAGCAAACAGAACTCTACCTCAGCTCTGACTTTAGATTCCCACCCTTTCCTGTAATAATATTGTACAGTCCACTGTTTGTGCTTTATGAGGTACCAGAACTTTAAAATAACCATTTATTTTAAAGAGAGATTTTCAGATATTCCATTACAAGTTCTCCTGAAACCTAATCATTGCTTTCCTTGTATTCCAGTTGGAACGATTGGCTTTGGTACAGAGATGGGGAAAGAAAGGCAAATGTGTTACATTTATTTGAAAAACCGTATCCCTTCACAATTTGATCTTTTTTTTTTTTTTTTTTTACAGTGAAAGTCTGAATAGATTAATTATCATATTCCTGGCTAACTTTTAAATTTCAGTCTCAAAAATTCTCTCTGCTTTCCAAAGTGATTGAGATCACAAAAGTTAAGAACTGTACTCTGGGCCGACTTACCTCAAAATCAGTTCAGTGTAAATAGTTAGTCATTGAAATAGCCAACACCAAAATTTAAGTAGCTAGTACAGAGGTCACACTGCTTATATTATCTTTCGAGATTAAATCTAATCATTTAAAAACCTTTTCAGGGGGCGCCTGCATGGCTCAGTGGGTTAAGCCTCTGCCCTCTGCCCAAGTCATGATCTCAGGGTCCTGGGATCAAGCCCTGCATTGGGCTCTCTGCTCGGCAGAGAGCCTGCTTCCCACCCACCAACCCCCCACCCCTCCGGCTGCCTCTCTGACTACTTGTGATCTCCCCCTCTCTCTCTCTCTCTCTCTCTGCCAAGTAAATAAATAAAATCTTGGAAAAAAACGCTTTCCCTTCGACTTAACTTATTTAGTCTCTTCCCTCACCTTTTAAATTATTTCCCCATTTGTTTCAGTGTTAGCTTAATAAGCAGAATTGCTTCGTATATCTAAGTGATTCCCTGATTTCACAGATAATACCAGGTTTGAACTAGATTGTTCAGTTGTGTATAAAAAGTGTGTGTGTTTTCCCTCCTCAGCTTCGAGCTGGTCCATTTGATGAGTTCCAGATCGCTACCATGCTAAAGGAAATTTTGAAAGGTCTGGACTATCTGCATTCAGAAAAGAAAATTCACCGAGACATAAAAGGTACACAGAAATCTTATATGACCCTGAGAAACATAGCTATATTCTAAGGAAGCTGAGGGGTTTTTGTTTCTTTTTCCCCCCAGCTGCCAACGTCTTGCTGTCAGAACAAGGAGATGTTAAACTGGCTGACTTTGGAGTTGCCGGCCAGCTGACAGATACACAAATCAAAAGAAATACCTTTGTGGGAACACCATTTTGGATGGCTCCTGAAGTTATTCAGCAGTCAGCTTATGACTCAAAAGTAAAGTGTTACCTGTATAAAACTCTTTTGTTTTTAATAATAGCTTTTATATCACATGCTATGCTATGTAAAAAAAAAAAAAAACTGCCCTAATTTTCCTTCTTTTAAAAGTATTTCAAAAGCTAGTATTTTATCAAGTCTTCTGCTAAATCATAAGTTCCTGTATTTGGACTCGATTTCTTCCCTTCAGTAGCCTTCCATCCCACTTAGAATAAAATCCAAGGTCCTTACGATCACATACATAGTGGTCTATGATCTGGCCCTTGTCTGCCTCTCCTGCTTCAGCTCCTTTCACTCTCCTCTATATTCTGTCTCCTTCAACCACAGGGGCCTCACTGCTATTCCTCAAACCTATCAAGTACTACTCCGGCCTCAGGACCTTTGCACACACCCTTCCCTCTATCTGGAATAACCTTTCTTCCAATCAGGTCTCTGCCTAAACCTTACCTCACAGTAGGGGCACCTGAGTGACTCAGTCAGTTGGATTTCCAGCTCTTGGTTTTGGCTCAGGTCATGATCTCTGGGTTGGGGGATCAGCCCCATGTTGGGCTTGGAACTTAGTATGGAGTGTGCTTGAGATACTCTCCCTTTCCCTCTGTCCCTCCCTTCTAAAATAAATAAATAAATCTTTTTAAAAAATTACTTCACAGAGCAGTCTTCCCTAGCCATCCTGTGTAAAATTTCCAGCCCCTTGACCCCATCATTCATTATTCCCTTACCCTAATTTTACTCTCCTTCACAGAACCTAGCACCATCTGACATCATACTATTTATTTACTCATCTGTCTCTTCTGTTGGAACACAAGCCCCTTGAGAGCAGGGATTTTTTTTGTCTGCTTTATTCACCACCTGAATTCTCAGTGCTTAGAATGTGGTATCTGGCAAACCATAAGGAAATTTGGTCATTAAAAAAAATTAATTAATTCAATTAGTAAAAACTTATTACATTACATTGCATTTCTTGAGATACCTTGTTTTGTTTGTTTGTTTAAGATTGATTGATTGATTTCCTCTCTGTCCCCAACGTGGGGCTCAAATTGACGAGCCCAAGACTCATACACTCTTCCAACTGACCCAGCCAAGTGCCCCTCTTAAGACACTTAACGTCTTGTGACCCATAGGCTATTTCATGGCAGTCTGTTGGAATGGAATGTCAGGCTAATTTTTTCTCTCTCTCTTACATCAGGCTGACATTTGGTCACTGGGCATCACTGCTATTGAACTAGCCAAAGGAGAGCCACCTAACTCTGACATGCATCCGATGAGAGTTCTGTTCCTTATTCCAAAAAACAATCCTCCAACTCTCGTTGGAGACTTTACTAAGTCCTTTAAGGAGTTTATTGATGCTTGCCTGAACAAAGATCCGTCATTTGTGAGTATATATTGCTATTGCTACTATTTGGTTTTGATTATTAAATCTGCATTAGCAAACGGGGTTTTTCTGCAGTGAGGAATACAGTGACTGTGAAAATTGCCTAAGATCCTTCTAGGAACCTGATTCGTCCTTCTCTCTTAATAGTTCTGTTCTTCCTTTTCTCCTTCCCCGGTGTCTTTTGCACTTTCTCATGGTCCCTAGCTCCTTCATTCTGTTGATTATTTCTTATTTCAAAGGGAAAGAAATTTGAGAAATAAAGTTCCTGTTATAGGAAGTCATTATTAAAGTACACTTGTAACTATCCACAGTGGTTTTTATTCAACTGTGTTTTCATTTTTCTTGAAAAGTGATGTGTGCATTTCACTTCTTAAAGAATTTAATATTGAGAAATTCCAGCATACGGAGTCATACGCTTTTACTGAAGTCTAGGGGGCTCTACTCATTTACCTGGCAGAATTGATCACAGTTGCTTTACTGTTTCTAAAATAAAGCTGCCTGGTGACTTCTAGAAGCTAGAACTGTACAAGAACTAAGTTCTTGATGTAACTGTTTTTAAATTGAGAGTGAATATTCTGATATTAACAAAGCCCTAGGGGAGAAATAGTCCCTATAGCCCCTGGTATTTGCATTTAGATGCACTTTGAATTAATGGGTGATGGAGAAAGGGTTAATCTGGGGATCATACGTGTGTAGTTGATGATCAAATTACAGCCTTGCTAGTTGTCATCCATTTTTTCAACTTACAGTAAATATAATAAGAGTATTTGAAAACACTATTTTGAAACATTTTTCAGTTTTTAACTTACCTTCAAAATCCTGCCATGTGTTTCTCTGGTTTTGAGAGATTTCCTGCCTGCCAGTTTGCTGGTAGGTAGGCTACCGCCTTGCCCACTGGGCTTGAACAAATTGGTACCAAGGTAGTAAATTTAATTTGGTTGCCTTGAACCACTTCAAAAAGTAGAATTAGCTGTTTATTGCCCTATAGCATTTTAGTTGTCCTCATGTTTGTAGACCTACTTTCCAGGTGTACCTTTCCTGCTTAATGATTGAAATAATTTTTTACCACCCCTTGTAATCATAAAGAGCCTGGAAGTATTCATGCATCCTTATTATTTTTCCCTAGCGTCCTACAGCAAAAGAACTTCTGAAACACAAATTCATTGTAAAAAATTCAAAGAAGACTTCTTATCTGACCGAACTGATAGATCGATTTAAGAGATGGAAGGCAGAAGGCCACAGTGATGATGAATCCGATTCCGAGGGCTCTGATTCGTATGTACAAATCATTTAATTTTTTATGTAGGTAGCTCATTCTAATATTGCCTGTCTTTTAGCTAGTATCCACTGTGCCTTCTCTAGCATAAAATACAAACCTTATTTTAGAGTTTTACTTTAGAAACTGTGGAAGTCTTTTAAAATCACAGTCTGTGAAGTAAGTACAATGAATTTGGAAACTTTTTTTTTTTCTTAGAAGTGAATTGCTCTTGTTTTAAATGGTCTCGGTCTAACCCCTAGTGGATACTTGAGTATATTACAAAATTTGGGGGAAAAAATCGATCAAAAGTGTTACATTAGTTTGCTTCAAGTGATAAGGTGCTATGTCTTCTCATACTTAGCGGTGGTGGGGGGCAGGGAACCTGCAGAATCCTTCTGGAGAGTGACCTCTGGGCTTTTCCCACCCCTTGGCCACATACTAAACTGTGATCAGACTGATACATTAAAATACTCATCTATATATGATTTCTACCCCCCTAAAACAGTTCCACTGTTTTTCTAACTGCAGCATTGACATTCGACATCTGAGATTCTAAGTCCATACTTAATGTAGACCAGGGAAGTCTGTAGGTCACACCAGAATTTACTCTTCTACTGGCTGAATCAGCACAAAGGCAACACGAAATTTCTTTCGATAATATTCTCAGAGTCCTTGCATTTATGAGAAATTGCCCTACTTTTGAAAAGAATAAAAAATAGCAGGCTGATTCTTGTGCCCCTGTTGGTTTGTTGGCCATGGTTGTCCATGAAAGTGGCCCATGGAACTTTAAAAAAGAAGCAAAAGGCACTCCAAGAGATCCTGATCTGGTCAGTGCGGAGGGGGTGGGGGCAGGCCTTTCTATGTGGTGAGAGGTCTCCACATGCCATTCTGATGCACGCTTAGGATTTGAGGATCACTGCCCTTCGTCAGTAAATAGTCTCCACCCAAAACTGAACGCAAATGCTTTTAAATACTGTGATTTTTTATATATCGGAACAACTCTTCAGAGTCTGGCTGCATTGATTTGGTATCTTCACCAAGCTGAATAATTTAGGAACTTATATCAGTATTTTGGGCCATCTCTTTAGGGAATCCACCAGCAGAGAAAGTAATACTCATCCCGAATGGAGCTTTACCACCGTGCGAAAGAAGCCTGATCCAAAGAAACTCCAGAATGGGGCAGTATGTACATGGCGATGATCACTTTCTCTCGATAGGACTCTTGTGGACTAATACAGTGAGATTGTGATGGCCAGAAATTACTAGAATTTAATACCCCTAAGTGCCCGTTTACCTCATTGTGTCCATAGAATGCTTCATGTGCCGTTAGCTTTGGGCTCATTAAAAATTACTCATTATTTAAATTATTAAATTATTAAAAATTATTCCCATTATTCATGGGAGTCATTTAAGTGGCCATCAGTATGTTTTTAAATGCAACCTAGACATGCATAAACCCAGTGGAATCGTGGGTATCTGTTGTAATCCTAGAGGTTAGAGGTCTTCTGGATGATGATGGGAGAGAGGTTTCCAGTTAGCCCTCACTTGTTAAAGAGTAAGAAAACCGTGACTACTTATGTCAGTTTCATCTGCATAATCTATATTGTTTGTTCCAAGGAGCAAGATCTCGTGCAAACACTGAGCTGTTTGTCTATGATAATCACACCTGCATTTGCTGAAGTAAGTACGGATTCATTAGCTTTGGATATCTATGTTAAGAAGTCTGGCGATTTCAAATGTTATTACTATTGATCTTCCACAGCTTAAACAGCAGGATGAGAATAACGCTAGCAGGAATCAGGCGATTGAAGAACTTGAGAAAAGTATTGCTGTGGCCGAAGCCGCCTGTCCTGGCATCACAGATAAAATGGTGAAGAAATTAATTGAAAAATTTCAAAAGTAAGCTTGAAATGTCATTTAAGAAATTATTTTTACATTTTTCTCTGGGATGTTTATTTTACAATATGATTACCTTGATTCAGTCATTTTGGCTCTTCTTCATTATTAAGTCCCTTCTTAATAGTTGTATGCATAAAACTATTTTATTTGTTGCTCATCTTAAACACGAGCTTTTGGAATTGTTATCTTTGGGTATTACAAGGTACTTTTCCCCCTGAAAGAAATGGCCTGTTTTGTCTTTTTTCTCCTTTGCCCGCTAGTAGGGGTACAGACAAAAGGTCATGGAGTGTATTTTTATTTGGGCCCTTATAAATACCATTTAGGAATGCTTTCATTCTTGCCAGTACCCTCATCATACTACTATTCACGCAGTTTGCAGTGCTGAAGTTCTTACGTTTAGCCCCCATAAGAAAAGTTAAGGGAAGGATTGTAGGTAGAGGAAGTCAGTACAGCCTACAGAAGGTTTTTATGATTGACTTTAGTTTCCACACTGTCTCAAATTGTTGGTTTAACTTTGTTCCCATTCAGTAAAGTTCATACATTTAATTTTTAAGTTCTCTTTTGAAACCAGACTTTTGTTTGCACTCACAACCCTGAGATCAAGACCTGAGCTAGGATCAGGAGTCAGACGCTTAACCACCTGAGCCACCCAGGTGCCCCACAGAAGAGATTTTTGAACTTCTTTATATTTTAACTTCTACTTGATAAGATTCAGTAAAAGAATTAGTTTGCTGAATCAGTACCTTTATTGCAGAGTTCATACAGATGAGAAATACAAATGTGTATTTGTATATAGGTTTAAGTTTTTCTTCATTTTATAGGTGTTCAGCAGATGAATCCCCCTAAGGAACTTCTTACTGGCTATTTCATACGGACCCAGAGAAACCCACCAAAGCTACTTCAAGCTTAACAGTGCTTAACTCATGAGCTCCATGTGCCTTTTGGATCTTTGCAACATTGAAGATTTGGAAGAAGCTCTTCAACTATTTTGTGATGGTGTTTATCATTTTATATTTTAAAGAGATTATTTTGTAAGGAATAACTTTTAATACTATAGTTTCACCTGTATTCTACTAAATGTTGAGATACAGTTTTGCTTTTAGGTATCATTATTACTTAAGTTACTGGGATGAATACCTTTCATGTTTTGATCTTTAGTTAACTGTACACTCATGAAACGTACAGGTCTTTCAGAGTCATCCTAAATACCGAATGTTTGCAAGTCATCAAGCATCAAAACTCTTTAAAAAAAAAAACAAGCATATTCTAAAAATGACTTTTGGTGGGGAGGTAGAAACAAGTCATACTTTCTTAATTTTCTTTAATAAGCTCTTAGAAATGAAACCTGAAAAGTATTGACTCCCTTTACCAACTTGGGATGATTTTCTAGGCAGCTCAGTGATGATCGCATTTGAGAGCCCTGTGTTTGAAGCATGTCTAGGCAACATGTAGCAGCGGAGGTACCTCTTGGTGTGTAGTATTGACCTTCTCTTGCGGAAGAGGCGGTTAACCCTTATTCAACATGGATGGAGATTTCAAGCAATGCTAATTAACCAAGGATGGGTTTTTGGCAGTCCTGGAGGAATCTGTCAGGCTTCATTTTTAAAGTCTTCAACTCATATCACATACTATATGCTTGGATTGGGGGAGCTTAAGTAAGAGCTGTTATTCATGTGATTAAGTACCTGATCAACAGGTGTGAATATATCTTAGACACCAGCATATTTTCATTATGGTAGTGAAATGTCCTATAAACTATTTATACATTTTTGTTCTTCGTAATTATCCAGTACAAAAAGCATCATTTGTTCATTTTTGAAAGGGTATTTAAATAAGCATTTTCTAGTTCATGTGAAAATAACCATAGTACGGGATGACCTATGTCCGTAGAGAAGTTGTTAGACTGTACAGTTAATTTTCAGTTATATTTATGGTACTGTTACATGGGTAATAATACCTTTTTTCTTTAAAGCCCAGTATATATATTACGCCTGCCTAAGTTCCAAACTGGGGCTGTATTTCAGTAGTTGTAGAATTATTGATATTAATTAGTTTTGGTAGTTAACGTTTTGTTGTTTGAATCTGCACAGTTTGGTTTTTGCACCGAAGTCATTTCTAAAAATCTGAATGATTGCCAAATATTAGAAGAAAGGTGTTCTTCAAGTAGAGAATACCGTTTTTCCTCAAAGTGGCCATTACCTCTTCTCTTTCTGTAATAATTCAGACACTTGAGTAAGTCGTGGTCATGTCATATGCCAAGAAAGTTCTTTTCATTGGTGCCTATACTGTAACGATTACTTTTAATGCATTGTATTTTGAAGTAATGGTTCAGTTGAAATTTTCACCTTCTGTGTGACTGAAACACAGTTTCAGTTCGTAATCTATTAGAGGTCTAGAAGTAATTTTTCAACTTATATCATGGGTTAAATGAATATTTTTGTAAAAAACAAAAGCAGTGAATTTACAAATGGATTATTTGAAACTTTACAATACAGCTGCATCATGGTTAGGAACCATACTGCTTATTCATTAGAGTTATTAGTCCTATAAACTGTGTCTAGGTGAAGCATACTCCAGTGTTGTGGGGGATTTAAAAATAAATATTTAAATTTCATGGCCCTCAGCGTCTGTTTTCTCCAGGTGGGGGTATGAGGCAGAATTTTTATTGTTTGACATTTTGTCTCCTCTGCCTTTTAATTTGTTGTTGGAACTTGGACACCAACATCTCCATTGAAAACTAGAAGGTATTCTTCACACTGAAGCACTGATGGTATTTACAGTGCATATCTGCCCCCCTGTCCTGACACAATTACTGGTAGAGTCATCTTTCACTCAAAAATGCCCTAGGTTGGACAGTACATTGTATGGTCACCCCAACTATAGTTTTATTAGGAAGTCATACACAGATTTGAACCCTATAGTTCTCTGGGGAAAAGAAATTTCACAGAGACTTCCAGAAATTGAGAGCTTAAAGGAATTTGAGTTTTTCCTAGGGAAAAAGTCAAGGATGAACTTACTGTAGCTCTGAGAATCTATAGGATTAGGGCACCTGGGCGACTCAGTCGTTAAGCATCTGCCTTCAGCTCAGGTCATGGTCCCAGGGTCCTGGGATCAAGCCCCACATTGGGTTCCCTGCGTGGGCAGGAAGCCTGCTCCTCCCTCTCCTACTCCTCCTGCTTGTATTCCCTTTCTTGCTGTGTCTCTCTTTGTCAAATAAATAAATAAGATCTTTCTTAAAAAAAAAAAAAGAATCTATAGGATTAACATATAGGTGACTAGGCTTCAGTATATTCTTAAGTTTAAATCGCTTTTTTATATTCATGTTACTGGGTAGGAGCAGGGAAGAAAGTGCTAGAGTGTGGGAAAGGGCTAGAGAGAGGTGTATTAAAAGGAATTTTTCTGATACAAGAACTAGGAAAGTAATACCATGATGCAAGCTATATATACATTTATATATTGTTACATATAATATATATTTATATTTATTTATATATTACATAAATGTATATTGAGCTTGCATATTGGCACCTGGGTGGCTCAGTTGGTTAAGTGTCTGCCTTTAGCTCAAGTCATGATCCCAGAATCCTGGGATCAAGCCCCACATCTCTGGGCTCCCAGCTCAGTGGGGCATCTGCTTCTCCCTGTCCCTCTGCCCTTCCCCCTCCACTCCTGCTCCCTCACTCATTCTCTCCCTCTCAAATAAATAAATAAAATGTTCTAAAAAATAGCTTGCTTCTATAATTGCATCGTTTCTTTGAAGTTAGTACCTACCATTATCTCATAAATATGTTGTACTTAACATTAAAATCAATAACCAAAAGGGCTCAAATGGAATATTGGACCTTCCAGGGGGAATAGTAGGGAAATTTTGAATGGTTCAAGAATGAATCTTGGTTCATGAACTCAGTCTGGTTTTAGCACTATCCTTTTTCTCATCAACTACCCCAATTCTACATCTTCTCCTTCCCTGACTCTACATTTTCACCTGTCTCCTTCCTTTTTCTTGTTCTCTGTCTCTTCCCTTGATAATAGACCAGAACCAGCCATTTCTGAAATTGACTAAAACAAAATGAAGATCATACTTGCAATTTATTTTTTTAGTAAATGGATTTCCATCACTCTTTATTAAAATACCATTCATCTCATTTCCTTGCCTACATACATGCAAGAGATGGCAAAACAATAAAGTCTTACAGGAGAAAGTAGAGAAACCAACATGTAAACTTTTATCTGTCACTACATATCATAGTTAAGAGTAGAGAAGTAGTAAGTCAAACGTCATAATATCTTCTGGGCATCTATCTGGCTTTAGAAATTGACCGATTCGTGAAATTCCAGGGTTTAGAATGCTTCCAAGTCCCAGATGCATCTGATGGGAGGTTCTATGCCACCATCTTGTTCTTGAGGTATAGGATGGCCATGTTCCCCCTTACATATGTTAAAAAAAAAATTGAAGTCTTTACCATAAAACAGGACCATTTTTACAGGAACCTTTAGTCACAGTATGGCTTAAAAACTAAATGGCCAACACAGTCACAATCTACCAAATCACGAAAAGACATCAGAGGCCAATGCTATGCCAACCCATACTGTCAACATCATACAATGCTGACAGTCACCGATGTCTCTATGGGGAAATGTATAATGCAGATGACCAGTAGCCATCTCGCCCCACCACAGTGCTGATGAGGAGAGGGTATGTTCTAGAGCCCCTTCAGCGGAAACTGAAGAGGGGAGCTTGAGGAATGAGGCAGCAGCTGGATCTTTTCCTGAGCTAGGTGCCCAAACATAGCAGATCCCCTCATTACCAATGAAGGGTAACTAAGAAAATGGTTTGTGCAGAGGTTCCTTATTTTTTACCCAAGTTGACAACGTGGAACTGGCCCAGAAACGTTCACTGAGTTCATACCTTCAAGCTAAAAAGTAATTACATGGTTTTAACAAAGTCCTGTCTTCAGCAGTTGGCGTATTGAAAGAAACACCTTCATCCTCTTCATCAAGCTGTAGACTACCAGAAGACAAGCGGATTCTGGCCATGGGCGACCTGATTCCTTTGCCATACAAAGAGTAGTAGCCTGGTTTAAGAATTTCTGATTCCGAATCACTGGATTCACTAGCTATGTACCTTTCTGCTGCTCCCTGATCCATTAAAACTGTTGGAAACTCCTGCTCTGCAAACATATATGTAAAAAGGTCAGTTTTACGACTCAGAGTAGGACAAGGCCCTAAAGGTCTAAATTCAGACCCAAAAGGAAAACGCATCGTTTTCATGTCTGACTGGCTCTGGGATCGCTTGGGGGTTTGGTCTTGAATGCTGTATGCAAATGCATCTTCTAAATTTGGGTCTTCCGCTTCAAGATCTACATTGATGTTGCTCCTCCCACTAGTCCTGGCCATAGCTTCTTGGAGTTCTTGAAAGTCTTGCTGAAAGCTCTTCATTCTGACATTCCTTGGGCTTCTTTTGGCTGGCTTCATTGCAGTGGGCTCTAGACAGCTGTCTGGCCTTTCCCTTTCCTCTGCCATGACTGGGGACCGTCTGGGCACCTGGGGTGGTCTGTCCACATAAAAAAAGACTTGGGGAGGCATAATATCAACCTGCTGACCCGTGCAAGGAATATAGGGCACATCTGTGTAAGTTAGCTGCTTTGCTGGACTCACTTTGCTTGCAAGGCCAGAAGATGTGCTCATGTGCTTGTCAGCAAACTTACAGCTTGGTTGGAAGGAGCTCAGAGGACTCCTTTCCTCAAAGTAGTCTCTGGGATCCGGGTCAGTACTAAAGACAGGGTCTGTATAAATAAAAGGGAAAGAGGAACTGCTTTGGGACTGGTGTAACAGCGTGGGATCCGCCTCTGGTTTGGAACGCTCCAGCTCTGCTGCAAACGTCACCTCCACTGCGGAGTTCCTCCTCCTACTGTCGAGCACCGGCTCCGACGCGTGCCCTCCATTCACATTTCTGTAATACCCACCGCCGTATGCGAGTCTCAGATCTTCCACCTTGAGAGAAAGGACACGTTGGTGAAAGAAGAGAAAAGCCATTTGCTTGGGGGTGGGGCAAGGATCTCAACTGGCCTTGAATTTCACGAAGGTATTTTCACAAGGTCATCTCAACTCCATGTTCTATTCCAAGTTGATGAATGTATACAGAAAGGGAAATACCTTGTATCCTATCCCAATCCTTGTGCTAAAGACCCACGACAGTCTCCTTTCTCACTGCCATCCCACTCCTTGCCTCTTGAGTTCTCCAGGTACTTCCGCTGGCATGGTACTTCAGGCAGAATGGTTTAGTAGCTCATTTATAAATGAGCCAGGGGTTCTGCTTTCCGGTTCTGGCTCTGCCTTGGGAATTGAGGTGGATCTCCTGACCTTTCTGCTCTAGCTTCCTTCCTATTCTCTGTAAAATGCTGGGAAGGAGGGCTACAAATGGCATCAGAGGGTCACTGATAGACCCTCTGATGGCATTATACCTCCGTGATGCCTTTGAGATAATAACTGCCTACGATTTGAATGAAGACATGAGAGGTGGTGAGAAATATATATATATATATATATATATATATATATATATATATATTTTTTTTAGGGAGAGCAAAAGAAAAATAATTAACATGGTTAATGCTTATAAAACTCAAATGAAGCCATCATCTCACGGTTCCAGAATAGCACTTTGTTCTTAAATTAAGTGACAAAATTACACGACAAGGGTACTTTAAAACATTAACCCAAGACCTTAAAGCTTCCTCTAAGCCTTAAAATTTTTCATTAGGTAAAAATAGAGCTTTTAGTTTAAAAAATTCAAAGCCATAGAAATTCACTTGGATCCGCATTTTATGTGACGTTAGCAATACAAGTTGCAATTTAGAGATGTGCCAGATCCTTTCAGTCCATAAGGTGCACACCAGTGGTAATTTATTAAATGGTCTTCTATTGGCTGGAAAGATTGAGCTAACAGACCTCCTGAGGAGGCTAGCCTACTCAGAGTCACCTTTTCACACACCGGGAGGTTTCTGGCAGAATCAATTCTTAAAAGCATTTGACATGTAGATGCAGTACATTTATCTAAAGAAGAAGGGATTCTCAGAAACCTTACTTGTTTTGACACATCAGAGAGGAGGTCTGGTGAGGACCGGCACTGTCGCTCATGGTACTCAGATGGGTAATGTTTCCTGTAATCCACAAAGGGAAGGAATTGAAATGGTCTGCAGGCACACAGACAATACACAGAAATCTCTACATTCGGCTTCAAATCAACATGAGAGAGAGAGAAAATCCCGTACCTCTCAAAGGGCAAGCTCGTCAATCTCCCTTTCTTTCCATATTCCAAAAGCTGCCGTTGGGTCCTTCCACTGTGATTAAGAATGAGAGAGAGATTTTAATGACACCACTCCTAAGCCAGTAGGCTACTAAAACTCCAAAGCTTCAATTACTATTGAAGTCAAGCGTCCCCATGAATGACATATGCCCTGAATGGCTGACCATCAATCACAATAATGATAACTACCCGCTTTTTCAACTATCAAGCCTAGAGCAACCTCAACTACTCAGAACCCAGAAGATTTTTAAAAGCTTCGGAACAGGACTATATCACAGTTAAAAATTCTGGCCTTGAAAACAAACCGACTTTCCTATAAAGGCCTTTTCCCTACCTGCAAATTTATATACAATTTCTAATAAGGCTATTTAGCTGGTTTTCCAATTCCTGACAAGGAAAACAGCTAACTAAATAGTAGAAGACGTTTGCAACAGCCAGACATACACCAGCAAAGAAAGCCAGCTGACGGCGGGGAGAAACACAAGAGCCAAAAAAGAAATCAGGAAAAATAATAAAACCCAACAAGTCTGAGCCATTTATCACTGAGGTACAGAGACTGACATGTCTCCCCTGCCCCGACCCGGTGGCTATCACTGGACCACAGCTGCCCACAGAGGATCATAAGTGATGTTTATAATAACTCTGATAGTTAAGAAAAGGGCAAAATATGCCCAGTATCATCTGTTTAAGAAGGTGGGGATTTGTAAAAACACATTTTGGAAAGATTCCATCAAAAAATACCTATGTTTTTGAGATCTCAATTCCTAGGAGGGCTTCCACTGTTTGAAAATCCCCTATGGGAAACATTCAGTTAAGAGGGTTTTGTTTTGTTTTGTTTTGTTTTGTTTTGTTTTGTTTTAAATCTTAGCTAAGAGTTTTGAAGGCTTCTTCCAAAGAATTCCTAGGCTGGTGCATTCGTGTAAAAATGAGATCTGATTTTGACCTTGCTTCCATTCCTTCAAAGTGTCACCTGCCACCTCTGCCACCATATAGCTCGGAGTTCGGCCTCCCTGAGCTCCTCCAAGACTGTCTCCCCACCTTTCTTGCCCAACCATCACCAAACAGATACCTTGCACGTAAGTTGCAATATAAGGAAAACTATAGATTCATTAAATACATATTCTTAAACAGCATAAGCCCCCCCCCCATCTTTGCCAATATTCTGATCTAGCCCCTAGACTAGGGTGCTTCCCTTCTCTGGCCTCCCCCTTAGGAAATATGGACGTCAGGTGTGACACAGAGAAGGAGCAGTAAAGGGGATTCTTTATTGCTTCTAGAATTTAACGCCTCCCACTGCCTTCCACGCTACTGAAAAGAAGCTGTGTGTCCTGTTTGCTTATGTGCAATATTTCATTACCTATAGCGGAAACTGGAACCCTTGCTGCACAGTAGGGTTTTGGGCTTGGATTTGGGCTCTTCGGAAAGTCTGAAGAAAGCATGGTACTCCACACAGGTCTTCCAGAAAGCCTTACAGGCATCTCGACTGGCCATGGTGAACTCCAAGGTGTCCTTGCACAACACCTGTGTAAACCAATTTCCATCAAACCAAACATCCTTCAAGACTATCAAAGAACTTTGATTCCTAATGTTTTCCAAACGATTGGTTCAGGGGCCCATGCAGCTTCTGATTTTCCACCTGGCTCCCTACAGTCTTCACACCTACTAAAACCAAACGATTGGCAGCCTTCCGAGGAAAAGACATGGCCAATGCTCAAAAACAGAGCCTTCTCTGAGAAGCCAATCTTGCACTGGAGCCCCCACACCTCAAACGCGTTTTTACCCCCTCTTCTCTGCCAGGAACATTTTTATGAAGTTGTAAATTAGGTTAAAATGAACATCAAAGGACATCCTTTCAAGATGACAAGAAGTTATAAATGACCAACAGGAAAGAGGGGGAGGAGGCGATTTCCTTATAGATGGTAGGCTTTGTAGGATGATTACATGTATAGCAGTCTTTCCAACATACCAGCTAGAAGCACTTCGCCCTCCCTATGCTGCCTTGTTCTGTGATGCTCTGTGTTGCTCATTTAGCATGTCTTCATCTGCTCCAGGGGAGCTTAGCCTTTCAGACCTAAAGGTTAAGTTTTCCCCATACCCCAACCCACTTTATGACCCCCATTTGCGCATGTGTGCATGAAGCCCTGTTTTCTGCTGATTCCCCCCTTCCCTCATTCCTTTCCAGGTTCCCACATGCAGCCCTGGGACACTTCCTGAGTTTTACACTGGAGACAGTCTCCTGAACTCCTCAAATGAACACTTTTGTGTGAGACTAAGATCCAGAGAATGAAGGCCATACTACAGCATCTTCTGGAAGTCAAAAAATGAGCTGATACACATGTTCATTTCCTTTAGAGTCACAAAGCTTCCTTTCTAGCACCTTTGTCTTACCCTGTACAATCCAGCCTTGATCAATAAGAGCTGCTTTTGCCTAATCTATACCCCACCCCCTCATACCGCATCCTGCTTTGGCAAATAAGTGTTCAATTATTTGGCACGTACTCAGTGTTCAGTTGTTTTTGTTTAAGGAAAGGAGACGAAAATATAAAATGGGGCAGGTAACAGCCATTAAACATGTCCGTAGTCCTAGATCTGGTCACTTGAATTTGACTTATCAAATCCCTGGGGGGAAAAACATGGTTTTTAAGGAGACTTGGCTTTCATTTCAGCCACCCCATTTTCCGACTTAGTTTACTCATTCTGAACTGCCAATAGGATTTCTTGGTGTTTTGCCTCGAGTAAAAATATGACTAATGCTCCGGTTTATTTATGTAGAGGCAAAAAAGGGAGTACCTCACCCCTCCGCTTTCACCACTCACATTCAGACCATTTGCTGAAACAACCAAGAAATCCCAAGTGAACAGAAAGTAAAAGAATTTATTAGAAACTACTTACCAAGATGTTGGCATGAAGTTTGATGAGAAAATGCTTTCTCTTAAAACTCAACTTGCGAATTTTAGCCCAGTTGAAAGTATTGATCTTGGTATTGCCCTGTAATGACACGCATGGCAGATTTCAAGGTGAATGTCAGCACAAGCTGGTTTGGAAAACAATGAGAACCTCGTAGAAAACGTACTTCATGCATGGGACCATCGCGCCTCTTGCACGGGATGATCCTGTTGTACTAGGTAGGAGCTGTGGGCAAAGAAGGTATTCCAGGGGGACATAAGGCTGTTCTGAAATGCAAGCAAGAAGGGGTTCACGTGGGAAAGTTCTCTAGCCAGGATAGGGAGACCACGGGAGGAAGGGATGACTACAGTCAGTTCTCTAACTGCACCCCCTTCCTATGTTTCCAGATTCAACGGCCACTGCATTTACTCGAATACGTTCCAGAACTTCTCACTGCAGGCATCATCAAGTCTAAACATGTTTGGCTGGGGTGTCCTGCCTCAGCTGTACTGAACATCCAGCCTTCTATCCCACTGACCCTAGAAAACACCCTTCCATCCAACTATGTGCCTTCCCACCCAGAGGGCTCGTCATTCTCCTTACCCAGAATTGCCTTCTCCATAGTCAAGCTGTCTTGCCAGTGTGCCAGCACCCCCTTCTAAAATATTCTGTGTAACTATCCATTTCTAACTGCTCTGAATGCCTTGGGCTCTTCTGGTCTGCTCAAACCATTTAGCTCTTTTGGGTGGTTGGTTGGTTGGTTGGCCGGTTGGTCAGTTGCTTGATGTTTGTTTGTTTAAATGGTCCAAAAATCAAAGGTATACAAAAAATATACACATCGAGAAGTCTCGCTCCCACCACCATCATTCCTGTATCTGTCCCTCTGTACCCATCTGTCCATTCTCTATGGATAACCACTTTTATTAGTTTGTTAGGTATGCTTGTTGTGCAGCTTCATGTGTGTAGGATAGATTAGCTTTGGATTACTTATGACTGATTACTGATATTGATCACTATTACTCTGGTCTCTCCAAATTGTGAGAATCTTAATGACCTGAGCCATAGGTCATGCTTAATGTTAGTTTGTTGACCGTGCCGTCCTTCCCCCTTCTCGGGGCCTTTGTCTTTGTGCCCTTTGTCTGGAATCCGCACCCCGCCCCCAGCCCCAGCCAACCCTATCTCTTTGATCTGGACAACTTCCTTGGGTCTTGGCTTAAATTTTTTTTAAGTTTATTTATTTACTTATTTTTAGTAGTCTCTCCACCCAACATGAGGCTTGAACTCATGACCCCAAGATCAAGAGTCATAAGCTCTTCCAGCTGAGCCAGCCAGGTGCCCCCTTAGCTCAAATGTTAAACCCTTTTCACATGCGTTACCTTAGCACCCCATACTTCTTCGAAAACAAATACATGGCATTTGCTTAAAATTACTTGCTTCATTGTCTGTCTTCCCCCCTATTAGAATGCAAGGTCCGTGGGGCGCCTGCGTGGCTCAGCCAGAAATCTTGATTTCGGCTCAGGTCACGATCTCAGGGTGCTGGGATTGAGCCCCATGTTGGGTTCTGCACTCAGCAGGGAGTCTGCTTGAGGATTCTCTCTTCTGCCCCTCCCCCTGCTTACATTCTCTCTCTCTCTCTCTCAAGTAAATACATCAATACATCTTTTAAGAAAAGAAAGACTTTGTCAGCATCCCTCCTGTTTACCTCTGCAGCTCTAGTATCCAGCACTGGCTAGCTATACAGTAACTACACCGACAGAAGGATGACAGAATGAAGGAATAGTTGCCGCCAGACTCTGTAAATATACTCAAGCCCATTGAACGGAACAATTAAACCAGATGAATTGTAGAAAAAGTATATCTTAATAAAGCTGTTTTTTTTTTTTTTTAAGAATAATGCAATACCGAACACATACAAAGTACTCGGTACACAAGTATTCTTAGACTGCATTTGGGGTAGGACAAAATAGACTGGCTACTTTATTCCACACTGTCCACAGAAGTGCTTGGGCTGGAAGAGCTCCCGACTAACATGACGGCCTTGCTCCCCTCCCCTTCCCATTCTCTCCCACATAGTAGGAAACGGCTAGGACTAATGGGGGGCAGTTAGAGTAGAATGGGTCAAATTCCTTCCTGGGGGAACACTTATTCCTGTGACCCATTGGGTCTTTTGCCCACCTGTGTGACTCTCGTGCTGCAAAGTTTACAACCCGAAACATGAGAAGACCAAGAAACTTCTAGCCGAGTCTGCACCTGACCTGTTTGGGACTTTCTTCGGATCTCTCATTGGGTCTCTTTGGGTTGTTTCTGGTGGGTCTGGACAAGGTGGGTGTACTTAGTGTCACAGCCAAAGCTTTTAGGATGCCAAAATCCATATTCATATGTAGGGTCTAAGAGTTCCAAAGGGTCTCTTGACTTTCTCCGCCACGCCGGCCCGATCCAATGATCCTCAGAGTCAAATCAGTCCGTCAGAGACCACAAATGGAGACAAAGCCCAGGCAGGCAAGAATCTGGACACGGGACACTCATAAGCATCCCCTCCCTTCCTGGCTGGTGGTAAGACTGAGGGGCAAGGTCACCCAAGTTGGAGCCAAGATAACCCCCAAAGCCGCAGGACTTGGAATGAAATGGTTGTTACCCGTAACACCAGTACTCCCATGTGAGCAACAGCCAGGTGGATCTGCGTGCCTTCGCCGTCGCTGGCAGGGTGAGGCCTGATGCCGTACATATCCAGCTTCCTCGCTACATCCAGTAGCAGGATGTCAGATTCCGCGGGGCTCCTGCCACTGCAAAGGGAAAGAATTTATGAGCTTAATAAATGCAGCAAGAATGCCACCTCCTCCCTAAGGGATCCTGGAGGAGCTCAGTGTTTTCTTGAGCCCGGAGCTTCTCTGACTTAAGGACTTCCTTTTTTTTTTTTTTTTTTTTTTTTTTTAAGACTTCATTTATCCACTCGACAGACCGAGATCACAAGTAGGCAGAGAGGCAGGCAGAGAGAGAGTGAGAGAGGGAAGCAGGCTCCCTGCCAAGCAGAGAGCCCGATGTGGGACTCGATCCCAGGACCCCGAGATCATGACCTGAGCCGAAGGCAGACGCTTAACCCACTGAGCCACCCAGGCGCCCCAAGGACTTGCTTTTAAGAGGCTGACCCCAGCTGTCCCATTCCCTGCTGGTAGAAGTGGGTACTGGTTGAAGGACTCACACGTGCTTCTGATGAAAGTGCACAATCTTGCTCTCTAAACAGTCCTGGTTCGGTAAGTAGCGGGTTTGTGCCAGGTGTTTCTTGTCTGTTTCTTCATGAAAGTCTCCCAGTTCTGCTGCATGATGGAGAAGTGACATTTTTCACATTAGCATTGGGGGCTTTAGCAACGGAGCACTCAGCAGACCCTCCAACCACGCCAACAGCCTTTTCTTTGCAGCCCTAGGCCCCCTACTCCATGCTTTATATGTATTTATGTTTTAGGATGGGGGGGGGGAATTAACTGGGTCTTTTTCCTTTTTTTAAAGATTTTATTTATTTATTTATTTACTTACTTATTTACTTATTTATTTGACAGAGAGAGAGAGAGAAACAGACAGATAAGCAGGGGGAATGGAAGAGGAAGAAGCAGGCTTCCCTCTGAGCTGAGAGCCCGACGCAGGGCTTGAGTCCCAGGACCCCGGGATCATGACCTGAGCTGAAGGCAGACACTTAACAACTGAGCCACCCACGTGCCCCATAACTGGGTCTTTTTCAAATCAGAAGCAGTGGGTTGCCATGAAGTCTCAGTATAGTAAATCATAGGCACAGTGTGTCTTAAAGGCTCCAGGATCACAGATGAATATTTCTTTGGTTCCTTCTTCCACACTCTGTTTCTGGTCTTTTTCTTCTCACCAGTGCATATTATGGGTTGAATGGGTGCCCCCACCCCCTGCCCACCACGGAAGTGGAAGTCCTAAACCCCATAGCTCAGAACGTGACTATATTCAGAGATAGGGCCTATAAAGAAAGGATTAAGTTAAAACGAGTCAGTAGGGTGGGCCCTATGTGAGTTGGACCTGGTGTCCTTAGAAGAAGAGCAAACTTGACCCTGCAGAGAGACACCAGGAACCTGGTACCTGGAGGAAAGGGCGGGTGAGGATGCGTCCAGACATTTCTGTTGTTTAAGCCACCTGGTTCCTGGTGTTTTATTATAGCAACCCTAGCAAACTCACACGGGCCCCTAATCTCACTCTACCCCGATTGTGCATTAACAGAAAAGGAGACTGAATCCCAAGTACAAATGCAAGCCAGCCACAGCCTTTCATCACTGTGGACGAAACGAGTAAAACCCCAGCTATCCAGAATGCCCAGTAAATGAATCATTTTGGAAATCATTCTGGCTTTCCCAAATCACTGGCAGCTTATCCCTGATCATAATCTACTCATTTCTAGATGTCTCTAGCTTATTGTTGTAAACACCTGTCACAGCACAATGCCTACAAAGGTGATTGAGGTATACAGGATTATCTGTTCCTATAGTTAATGGCTTCAAAATCTTTCAATTTTTGAATTACTGGGTCTTCCTTATAATTTTTATGCCTTTTCCCTCTCTGTCAGATTGGTATGAATCACTTCTTGGTTACTGACTTCTCCCGAAAAGGTTTCCACCCTTGGTCATAATTAGGATTCCTAACCAAGATACAGATATCCAAAACAATTGGCATTTTATGAATTGTAAGAGTAAATACATTCTCCATGGAATCCTGTGACTAAAATATATGGATATGGGACACTGATTTTGAGGGCTGGAAACTTACTTCCTCTTTTCTCTTTTTTTCTATTACATTTCTTTAAAAGATTTTATTTATTTATTTGACAGAGAGAAACACACAGCAAGAGAGAGAACACAAGCAGGGGGAGTGGGAGAGGGAGAGGCAGGCTTCCCGCTGAGCAGGGAGCCTGATGCGGGGCTCGATCCCAGGACCCTGGGATCATGACCTGAACGGAAGGCAGAGGCTTAACAATTGAGCCACCCAGGCACCCTTGTATTACATTTTAGACAGATGACATGTTCACCAATATGCTCATGACAGATGAGGTATGTATGTATATAAGTCGCATTACATAAAAATCCTCATAAACAAGTTCTTTTTAAAAAGGCCATATCAGTGGCTTTTTAATTTACTTTTTGCCAAAATTGATAAATGTACAAATCTCATTAAAACACAATCAGGCCCATATGATTTCACTGATTCATTCTATCAAATATTCAAAGAAGATATGAAGACCAATTCTTCACAAACTCTTCCCCAAAATAGAAAAAATACTTACTAATTCATTCTATGAGGGCTGTATTACTCTGATACCCAAACCAGACAAAGTCATCATAAGGAAACGACGGATCAATATACCTCATGAATACAGAGGCAAAAATCCTCAACAAAATACTAGTAAACATTTGATTCTTGATTTCAGCTCCGGTCAAGATTTCAGCGTTGTGGGATCAAGCCCAGTATCCAACTCCATACTGGACCCGGAGCCTGTTTAAGATTCTGCCTTTCCCTCTCCCTCTCTCTGCCCCTCACCCATGCTCCTGCTCTCTTTCTTTCTCTTGCTCTTTCAAGAAAAAGATAATAATAAAAAATTTTTTAAAATCCAGGAAATACAGAATAGAACGGAACTTCTTCAAACTGATAAAGGTTATCTATGAAAAACCTACAGCTAACATCATAATCCTACTAAATGGTGAGAAACTGAATGCTTTCTCTTATGACCAGAAATAAGACAAAAACATCTCTTCTTGCCACTTCTATCCACCATTGTACTGGTGGTTCTAGTCAATCCAATTAATAAGCAAGAAAAAATATCAATAATTTGCACTGAAAAGGAAGAGATAAAACTGTCTTTACTTGCAGTCAACACAGTCATGTGTGTGGAAAATTCTGGGGAATCCACAAAAAACGTCTAGAATATAGGAGTTCATCAAGTTAGCAAAATAGATCAATATACAAAAAGGACTTGTATGTGCATACACTAGCAATGAACAATCCAAAAATGAAACTAAAAAATTTCCATTTCCAGTAGCATCTAAAAAATAAAGTGCTCAGGAATAAGTTTAATAAAAAGATGTATAAGGCTTGTATACTGATGATTACAAAACATTTTTAAATTTTTAACAGATTGTATAAATGGAGAGACATTTCGGGTTCATGCATTATAAGACTCAATATAATTAAGGTGGTAATTCTACCAAAATTGATCTTTAAATTCAATGCAATTCCCACCACATTTTTAAATAGAAATTGATAGATGATCTTAATTGATAGATTAATTGATAGAAATTGATAGATAATCTTAACATGGAAACACATGGATGCAAAATAACCAGAACAATTTTGAAAAAGAAGAACAAAGTTGGAAGATATACACTTCCCTATTTCAAAACTCAATCCAAAGCTACAATAAATAAGACAGTATAATAATAGCATAAGGACATATAGATCAATGGAATATTGTTAGGAATCCAGAAATAAACCTTTACATTAATGGTCAATTGGTTTTTTATAAAGACACCAAGACAATTTAATGGGGGAAATGATAGTCTTTTCAACAAATGGGGGAAAATGGACAACCACACGAAAAAAAGAAGTTGGATCCCCACTTCACAACATACACCATACAAGCAGACAAAAAAAAAATAAAATAACTCAAAACATCATATAACTAGACCTAAGAGGTAAACCTGCAAAGGCTCTAGAAGAAAACAGGAAAATCTTTGTGACCTTAGGTTAGGCAAAGAGTTTTTAGGTACACTAAAAGCACGATCCACTAAAACATATTGAGAAAGGGGAATTCTGGCAAAATTAAAATCTGTTCCACTCCAAAAACCAGGATTAAGAAACGGAAAGTTAGGTCACCAAGCTGGGGTAAAAATTTTTCAAATTACATATTTCACAAATGATTTTTAATCAGAATATATAAAAATCTGGGGCCCCTGGCTGGCTCAGTTGGGAAAGCATGCAACTCTTGATCTCAGGGTCATGAGTCTAGGCCCCACATAGAGATTATTTACAAGAATAAGCAAACTTAAAACAGAGTATATAAAAATCTCTCAAAATTCAATAAGAGGACAACAATCCATTTTAAAATGGGCAGAAGATCTGAAAGGCATTTTGCCAACAAAAAGGGACTGTTAATAAACAGATGAGAAGGTGCTCCACATCGTTACTCACTAGGAAAATGCAAAGTATAATTGCAGTGAGATAGCTCTTCATATCCATTAGAATGGCCACAACCAAATAAACACCACACACACACACACACACACACACACACACACACACTCCAAAACTCAGATAATACCAACTACTGGTGAAGATGTGGCATGTTAGAAATGTGATACATTTCTGGTTTTATTGTTAGAATTTGGAAAACAGTTTGGTAGTTTCTTACCATTTTTAACATAAATTTACCTTAAGATGAGGCAATTACCCTCCTGGGAATCTATTCAAAAGATATGAGAACGTGCCCAAACAAAGACTTGCACACGAATGTCCATAACATTATTCATATTAGCTAAGCTGGAAACAATCCAAATGTCCACAGCCAAGTACAGAGATGAACAATATGTGGTATGTCCATAAAATGGAATACGACTCAGCAAAAGAAAGGAAGAAATAGCTGTGATTCATGGTGTAACATACATGAATTTCAAAAATATTATACTGAGTGAAACAAAGACACATAGATGCAGAAGATCACATATTCTATCATTCTGAGTGAAATGTCTAGAAAGGGCAAATCTATAGAAACAGAAAGTAAATTAGTGGTTACTGGGGCTGAGTGTGGAAACAAGGTCTCTCAGCATGATGGACTGTGGCCATGGTTGCACAGCTTTGTAAATTTATTAAAAACTGTTTAGTTGTAGCCTTTAAAAGGGTGAGTTTTATGATAAGTAAATTATACTTCAATAGAGCTGTTTTTAAAAATAAATTAGAGGGGGTGCCCGAGTGGCACAGTCAGTTGAGTGTCCAACTTTTGATTTTGGCCTAGGTCATGAACTCAGGGTCCTGAAATCAAGCTCCCCACTGAGTGGGGAGTCTGCTTCTCCTTCTTCCTCTGCCCCTCCCCCCACTCATGCTCTCCTGCTCTCTCTCTCAATTAAATAAGTAAAACCTTTAAAAAATAAATTACACACACACACACACACACACACACACACACACACACCCAACCCTACTATTTATTAAGCACATGACCCTGACCCTATGTTGACCCTTGGAAAACACAAGAACACATAAGACTGCTAGTTTTTCACTCCATGCAAGACTATGACAATCTAGGAAGAGACCTATGAAACTCACATGAGTAAATATCAGCAGTACAAGAAGGTAGCAAATGTTATGAGCATATTCACTGTTACCACGCTGGCCCAAAGTACCATCATCTCTCTCTACTGCTACAGCCTCTTCTCTGTTCTCCCTACTTCCACCATTCCAGAATAAGGTTTTCACCCCGGCAGCCAACAAGTTCCCGTTAAAACCTAATTCTAATAATCTCATTCCTCTGCTTAACATGCATCAATGGTTTCCCATCTCACGTAATGTTCTAGTTCTTTAGTAGGTTTTTAAGGCCCTCCATGATTACTTTTCCCCCAGCTCCAGCCAGCCACAAAGTCTGCTTAAATGTTTCTGAACACTCCTGGCACATTCTCACCTCGGGCCCTTTGCACAGGATGTTATCCCCGCCTGGAACGACCTTCCAGCAGATTTCTGTAAAGCTTGCCCTCTCACCTCCTCCAAATCTTTGTTCACCTGTCATGTTCACAGTGAAGCCTACCCTGACTACTCTATTGAAAAATTGAGTATCCACTCCCTGGATTCCCCATCTTCCTCCCATATGTGATTTTTCCCCGATGCACTTACAACTTTCTAACATACATGCTATATTTCCTCATTTAGGTTGTCTGATTGTCCTTCCCTGCCAAAAGGTGAGCTCCATGAGAGCAAGGCTTTGTGTTTGTCCAGCTCACTGCCCAGTTCCCCGTGCCTATAACAGCACCTGCCATGTGGTAGGCACTCAATAAGTTTTTGTTGAATGAATGACAAAGAAGTTACTAAGAGCGTTCATAAAAGGGATGTGTAAGAGAGACTTAGGCAGATGAGGTCAGCATGTGGAGATTCTGGAGTGCCTATGATGTAAATATCAGATGAATGACTAAATGGGCAAAAGAACGAGCCACCTGCTGATGTTCTGCACACTGCCCTAGCTTCCAGTGACTTGCACTGGGAGGATTGGGACTCACTGAAACTTTAGATTTTTCCCTATGGAAAGAACTTGTATTGACAAAGTATTCTCTAGAAAAGCAAAAGTCCTCAGTGCTATGCCTCAAATGGCCACTAGGGAATGCCCAAATCCATAATGCTCAGCTATTAAAATTGAAATGGGGCTCCCCCACAGCCATGAGAGGCTGCGGGGGAGCCCCAGTCATTAACAGGCTGATAATGAAAAAGGAGAAGTCTTCCAACATTGTTTTGTCTATGCGCCTTACCCCACACCCCACCCCACCAGCCGAGCATTCTAAGCCCACCCATACAACTTGTAGTTCTCTGTTACTTCCCCTAAACAGACCCTGTGCTTGACCTATACCTGAGCTGTGTCTCTGCCTATCACTACCTATGCGCTCCTTTAAGGTCCAGCACAAAAGCCACCTCCTCCAGAAGCCTTTCCTGATTACTATTGTTCTCACTGCCCACTGCATTCCTGATACCCTGGGGCTGTGGTCACCTATCCCAGGCAGGCATCCCTGAGATAAACACCGATTTAGACAATGTCTCTCTCCAAGCACTTCATCCTGGTGCTCCCAGTGAAATCAGAAATCGACCAGCTCTGGCCTGTCAGAATGGTCAGGGACAGAGGTCAACACCGAACTTGTAAAACAAGCCAAAAAATGATGTTACGATTCCGCAAAAGTGGTAAAGAACAGCCTGTTCTTGGAAGGCCTCTCTAGAAAAGGGAGAGAGTCCACTGGCCATAGGAGATGAAATACTGTCTCCAGCCGCCTCGACCCCGCTGTTAGGGGCGCAGGAGAAGACTGGCTTGCCTTGCTTTACCCCCTCCCAAGCAGGCCCCCGCGGTTCCCCGGGTCTCCTTCTCCCTGCCTTCATTATTCAGCCTAGTCCAGCTACTTGGCTGCCAGCAAATGGGGGACCCTAGTAGACCCCTGGGGCCTTTTTTCCTTTTAGCCTCTTTTACTTGCTGTATTCTGTGCTTGGTTCCCCAGACTCAGGATAAAGAGCAATGCAGAAATCCCATCAAACATGATGGTGTGCTACAGAAAGCACATACCAGAAATGTATCCCGGGGCAAGCAGAGGAGGTGGAGCTTGCCTGGCAAAATCCATGCCTGGACAGATGAGTCCAGCCCAGCTCCTGGACAGCAAGCCCCAGGTGGGGGTGGGGGGTGGGGGTTGGTGAGGGTGGAGGTTACACCATGATGGAAGAAAACCCGCATTGACTTTTATAATCTACATAACCACTCTATGAGAAGCACCTCTTGTCACTATTGTAAAGACTAGGAAACTGAGGCACAGACAGGTGAGGGGACTTCACCCAAGCCTACAACAGCTAGAACATAGCAGGGACTGGATCTGGAATTCAAAGCTGAGTGGCTATAATGGTCAGCCTCTTTGTACTGGTCCATGCGGGTTCCGGACACTTTATGCAGGCTTTCTCTCCTCTGTAAGTCCTACCACAGGATGGGCACAGGGAGGGTGCTCGGCTCCCTTGCTTGGCTCTCGCCCCGAAGCCGCCGTCTGCTACTTACACTGTAGGATGTGAGATACCATCAACGCAGTACAGTTCTCACTGCATGGAAGCCTTCCTAGAGCCAAATCCTTCTTTATCTGAAGAGTAAAAAGATACCTGAAAAGAAGTTGGGGGAAAAACTCTTGAGAAAGAAACAGGAACAAGAGAGAATTATTTCCTTTCTCCCCGATCCAAGATGTTTCAAGAAAGAAACGGCGACCCCAAGACAGTGAGATGCCTTTTTGGGAGGGTGACTAAGGCAGAGGTCTGGTGCAGCATTTTGGCAGGCCTCCCTCACCCCGGCTAAATCCTTGTGCCAGCCTGGGGGAGTTGGCCAATCATCCTCTCGTGGTTTCTGCCACGGAGCAAAGCCACAGACCCAGGCCGAGAGAAAGGGAGATTCAGCAATACAAAGCTGGCTCGGGCCGCTCTGTTTAGCAAATGCTTATCAAGCCCTCTCTATCAAACAGCTTAGGTTGGTGGGGCAGGATCGATCAGACCCATTTTACAATTATAGAAGGGCAGAGGTGAAGGGATTTTAAGCAAGGTGATTTTGCCCAAAGATAGCAAAACTGCGGCCAGATGTCAGGTCACCCACTGAGTTGAGGTCTCCTCCTACCCAAAAGATTGTGTTGTGGAAATCAAGGACGTGAGGCTGGGCTTCACCTGTACCACTTTTTCTGTATCCTCAGAGCCTAGCCCAGCACTTGCCACGGGGCAGGTAGGAAATGCCAATGTTCTGAATGGAATGAAGCCACACTGCCCTTTTGCTCACCGAAGGCTCGTCAGGGACCCAGCAAGTACGGGTAGGTATCCAGCATTCATGAGTATCTACTGTGGGCATTTCCCAATATAAGATGAGCCTTTCTAAATAACATTTTTATCTGGACTTTTTAATTTAAATCAATTAAGCCTTGAAAACAATGTGGTAAATCAAAATTAATTGCAGGTGATAGAAAAACAGGCAAAATTAGTAGGTGATTATTCAATTTTAAACGCACTCATCATTATAATCCTTCAAATTATGAGCTCCTCTAATGGGCTAAAAATGACTCAAATAGAAAATTTATATTTGCAGACCACTCTCAGAAACTCACAGATTGGCCCCAAATGAGGCATCTTTGTGAAGTCAGCTATGGTTAAGTATCTTCAATGGACCACCAAGGAAAGAATAAAGGAAGTCTAACCTTTGCCATTGCCTGCTTTCAAATATAGATGTGAATGAGAATAATAAGCCTCAATTGCTAAAGGGAAAGAGAATCTCATTTTGCTCCTAGCAAGCGAGAAAGGAAACTTCTTGTCATTTGACACGTTCCTCGCTATTAAGAGGGCAGCTGCCTGCTACAAATACCAAATCCTCACTCTGAACAGCTGATGAATCATTTATCATCACATTGATTTTCTCATTCCTTTTTTTTTTTTTTTGGCGGCCGGGGGAGAAAGTTTATCTCCATTAAAATTGGTCATAATTTGAGACTCAAATGGGTTAGCTAGTGCAAACCGATACAGATACCAAGATATCGGGTTATCTGGGAAAGTGGCCTACAACTCACACATGTGGGGCGAGGGGCGAGCCAGTGACAGACTTGTGAAAGGTGACGTCTGCAGAGACCCCTCAGAAAACTAGGGCCCCTGTGCAGAAGGGGCGATCCGTGTGGTGGGTGGGGGTGGGGGGAGTGGGGGTGCGGAAGGCCCAGCCAAGTCACTCTAACTCCCGGAACTTTCTCCTCCTCTATAAACCAGGAGGGTTGGGCTAGATGATAACATGCATCCCTTGTAGGGGAAGATTCTAGAGTCTAGCAAGCACATTCAGGTTTGGAAGAGCGTTAGGTTGACAGTGCATTTTTGGAGAAACAGGGTTACGTTGTAATAATGAAGGGCATTGTATGTAAGGATAAATATACTTTTAAAAACTGTTTTATACTGGTGACTTTTTAACTTTTTTATTTTTATGAGTATAAAATATTTTACCTATCGAAAATTATGAATAATGTATAATTATAAATGGTTGTTAAAATGATATAAAACAATGAATAATTTATAATTATTAAAGAATTATAATAAAATTATCAATGATTTATATTATATATGATAAATAATTTATTTAAATCATTTTTTAGACTTTTAATTTTTTTACTTTTTAAATTTTTTATAAGTACACGTCATCATCACTCTCTACCTATGGGATGCACGCGCATGTGCACGCACGTGCGTGCGCGCGCACACACACACACACACACACACACACACATACACACACGGTTTTCAACATCTACGGAAATTAGCTGGTATCACACTTGTGCCATCAAGCTGCCCTCTGACCGTAACACAGATGCACTGAAGGCGAGTGCTCTTATTGTTGTAGCAATTAATGGCAGAACCCCCAAGTGGGCACCCAGGCCGGCTACCCTGCTAGAATGCCACCCTTCCTTCTCCCTGAGGTCCCCACTCTTTGCAAAATTAACGCTTTGGGGACCAGCTAGGCCCACCTTCTCTCCAGCTCCTCACGATCTCCCAGAGAGAGTGAGAGCCAAGCTTTCCAAAGAAGTCTGGAAGCCCGTTCTCTGATAAATGGAGAATAACAATTCTTAAGTAACAGCATGCAGCAGACACACAGGGAATTTACTCTACCTTGTAAGCTCTTCTCGAAGATGTCCGGGGTCCACTGGGAAAAATTTCACCATAAATTTGAAAACAACCTCCTTAGGATCTTAAAACACAATATCTCCATAAGTTTTATTTAAATGTCCATCACAATAGTTACAGGTTTTTACACACACACACACACACACACACACACACACACACACACACACAGATATGCTTCCCCCTGTCCTTTCTGCACCCACGCCCCATCACTCCCTCCCTCAGACTTCTCTTCTAAATTTCAATTTTCCACTTTTCTAATATGGTGCTATCTCTGGATTGCGTCTTCATGTGGCTAGCAATCGGGAAAGTTCTCCTGCAGCCCTCTTTCTACCCTCTTTCCCTCTGAGTTTCTTTCTGTAAAGTTGGCGCCTCTTTCCGGAGCCCTAATGGGTCCTCTAAGAAGTGTCCCATTTAAAAAGATATACACCACTTGCCCCTTGGGTTTCTGCATTCCCGGCTGAGAGAAGAGCTCAGCTTTAGAAGCAGGTGATTATCATCTGGCATCAAGCATCTTATAAGGGGAACTAGAAGTGGATGGATGCTGCTTCTTTGTTGCTTAAAATCTGCTTTAAGAAAACACATCAACTTGCCTTCACTCCTGCTCGGGTTTGAAAAGAAAATAAAAGAAACTCTTTGCATCAAAAGCAAACACTTCCATACACCATTAACACCATTCGTTCAGCAAATATTTGTCAAATGCCTATTACAGGTCAGGCATTGTACTAAGCGGGCACAGGCACCGGGAATAGAAAGGCAATTAAGCCCTCAGAAGAGGCAGCCTGGCGAACGGCGGACGGTTGAGAGCACAGAGCACCGAGCAAGCACGAGAGGGAGGACAGAGGGCTCCGGTTAGATCGAAATTGGAGATAAACAATCATAACACAAGGACATACTTACACCGAGAAACTTTCTTTCTTAATTTGAAATTCCAATTTAGGTGGACATGTTTTCTTTTCTCTGAGGGCCCTACACCTGAAGTTAGTTTTGCCACAGACAGGAGAGGTAGGCATTCGAAGGGGTCAGTGGCAGAGGGAAAACTAGACCGGCAGGAGCTCTTCGTGGCTCAGGCGAACAAGTTTGGACTCCATTCTAAGGGCAATACGGAGCCACAGAAGCCTGTTGAGCCAGAGCGTGATGTGGTCACCTTTGTATCTGCAGTAGTTCCCTTGGGAAGTAGGGTAGGTGACGGATCAGGACAGCCAGTTAGGAAGCGGTTGGAGTAATGTGACAGATGATTACAATGCGGTGGGAATAGACAGAACCAACATGGAGAGGGCAGGTGAGCCAGGGGACACCATATGACAGCATTTCTCAAAAGTGTTCACTGAAACCCCCCTGTGTCAGAAACACCTGTGGAATTTAACACGCAGGTTGCTGGCCCCCCAACCCGGGAATGAGGCCCGGGAATCTGCATTAGAACAAGTGCTCCTACTCCCCACTGGAATCTCAGAACCGCCGCACTAGGTGCTGAAAAAAGGGGCGGGGGTGGGGGGGGAGATTTCGTACACTGCGGGCACTCGAATGTGAACTGAAACAAATGGACAATGTCTGTAACATGATAAAACTAAAACATCTTCAGGCCGAGCGTGAATGGCATTATAAGTAGCAAGGTCAGATTGCCTAAAATGGGCCAGTTGGGAATTAAGATTATGTTGCATTAAGGAGCACCTGGGTGGCTCAGTCAGTGAAGGGTCTGTCTTTGGCTCAGGTCATGATCTTGGGATCCTGGGATCGAGCCTGGTGTCAGTCCTCTTGTCCCTTTTCCTCTGCTTCTCCCCCTGCTCATTCTCTCTCTCTCTCTTTCTCAAATAAATAAAATCTTTTCTAAAAAGAGTATTCTGAATTAAAAGCAATCAAAACCCAGACAGTTCAGGAAACGCTCTTCACCGCCCAACCCCAACAGGCTAAACCTACATTGCAAAGGAGAGCCTGTACCAGGAAGAGAGCTATCACCTTAGATAACTACATTATAATATGAACTAGGTGTGGTAGACAGGGAGGGACCTCCCAAGGTCTGTTTGATCAAAGTCCTCCTGTTCCATTGTTTCTGAGTGGCCCAGCAAACATTTGTCTACCAAACATTTACTTCTCCCTTTTCCCTGCGAATTGCTTTCTTTGCTCAGGATGTCTGACTGTCTTTTAATTTCCAGGTCTGTGTGGCCTCCCCCTATGTATGAGATTAAATTTGAATTTCCCCTGTTTATCTGTCTTGTGTCAATTTGATTCTTAGTCTGACTAGAAGGACCTTGAAGGCCAGAGGAAATTCTTCCCTCCCTGGGAACGTCAAGGATGCTCCCAAGATCTGAGCCAATCCCCAGGATGCTGTCATTACCAGCATTCTTCCAATCTCCCCAAAGATCCAGCAGCATGATTTTTTCTTCCATCTCGGACAACATTACAGTGATTTTTTAAATTGCTAAATTCACTGGACTTGTGAAGGATTAACACGATGCTTCGAAGCCCTTTTCTCCGCTTATATTTGGTGAGGAAGCATGGTGTCACTGAAACATTTTCAAGCTGTAACTGGGAATTAGATGCCTTCGGTGATTTCCCATACTTACTTTTCACTTGCTTTGTAATTGGCTTCAGCAGTTCCAACCAGACCTGTGATAAGAGTAATGAAAAGAAATTGGTAGAACATGGCATTGAGTACAGCTTTTTTTTTTTTCTTTGTCTCTTTTTTTTTTGGTAACAAACAGAAGTCAGCACAAAATAATCAAATACCAAACTATTTTGGCCCCCTTCTAAAGAAAGTTAGAAACAGCCGTGTCAAAGAGCTGACGTATCTCCACCACACTCAGTTAGCCCCCTTGTATTTTTCCAGTGACAGTGAACGTTGTTGATCTATAAATTCTTTGTTGTTGACATTTGAATCACTGCTCCCTTGCCTAAGTAGGGTGACAAAGGTGTCACATCCAAGGCTCATTAGTTACTACAAAGACTAATGAAGGCATTTGGCTCTGCATTTGAATCCTATATCCCCCAAATGCCAGCTTAATCGATCTAATGAGCCTTTCTGGGAAGGTGCCAGATAACAGATATGCCAAGGCAGGACACAGGAGGAAGAACTTACAGAGAAAGCAGGGAGCTGAGAGAGGAGTGAAGAATTCACTGAACCCTCACTGGTGAGTTAGGAGTCTTCCTGGTAGAGGCTGAGGTCCAGCCTCTGGGAAATCAGAACCGATAAAGCAGAGCTTCTAGTTCTCCGGGTGACGAAAGAGGAGTAGAGGGGAGAAAAGTTTGGGAAACTGAGGTGATTTTAGATAGGCAAGGAGGGAGGAGGGGAAACTTCATTATTAAATCCAGGCACTTTGCAAGGGTTCAAACGCTTTTTCATACTTTCAATCCGATTTGAGCCCTACATCCCTAGCCGCAAACAGCGTTTTAGAGGCTACACACAAAAAAAACCCTGTAATGAAACCAACTTACATTATTTCCAGAATGGCTACAGAATTCTAATCCGAAATACTCCTTTTCAGCGAGATTTAGGTGGCTGCAACTCAGGTTAAACAGCGCCTTCCCGGATGACTTTTGCTAAACAAAACAGAGAGATCATAGCACAGTCTGTGTTCCTAACCCGAGATTGTCAGGCCACGTGGAAGAAGGGGTGGAAGCCACCCACCTCTTGGCAGACACCGTTTCCTCTAAGCACCCTTCAGCCGTCCTGCATCCTCTCAAACCGCGAAGTTTTACGGATAAATACATGCATCTACCTGTAGCTTGTTTTAGCCCCCCCCCCCCCTCCAAAAAGCCCCAGACTCATCACAAACCCTCTTGGAAAAAGAGAGCCTTGCATTGAACTATGTTGGCAGTGTTACCCTTTCAGTGGAATTCTTTAATCAATTCATCCCACGGGCAATTTGAATGATTTCCCCCAAACTGACAGACAGTTTAGTCAAGAAGCAAATCTGACCTGCTTAAAAATCCTTCTGTGGCTCCCCTCAGTTTACAGTCTAGGCTCTCCATCGGGAGGCTGGGCCCTCTCTCCCTCCCTTGGCCCTGCCCGCCCCTCCAGCCTCTCCTCTTGCCCCTCCCCCTTTCTAAGAATCGCAGCCCGCTTGCCCAGGTTCCCCACACCTGTCAAGTGGTTTCGCGCCTCGTGCTTTTGCTCCTGTCATTCCTTCTCCACAGACCGCCCTTCCCACCTTTCTTCGGTTTGGCTTACTCCTACTCAGCTTAAAGGCTGTCTTGCCTGGAGAACTTGCCCTGATCCTATCGGCGACAGGTTGAGACAAGGGCAACCTCTGTGCTCCCAAGCACCCTCGCTTGCCTCACACGTGATACTCTCAACTCAGGATGTGTGTCTTCCCCATTGGACTGAGTCCCTTCAGAGAAGGGACCTCGCTTCATTTCTCCTGTGACTCACCACGTCTAACTCAGAGCCTGGCACCTAGTAGGGACTCTTGAATGTCTGTTGCTCTGACGTGAAACTGACCCAGTGACGCATGGGAGCTCCTTGAGCAGACTTCACTTTGCAGCCTTTCCCACCACATCTCCCAGCAATTCGTTCCCATAACGCCACACATCATGTTTCCTCCCCTAAAGCCCGCAGACTTGTGAGCACAAAAGAGCCCCTTTCCCAGGTTTCTCTGAGAACAGGAGCTTTGAAGATCTCTTTGCAAATCTCTTTAAGCGGAGCACAGCTTTAAGCGGAGCATCAGACCATTCCATCAGAGCTGAACCCGAGGGTGGCTGTTGCAGAGACACGCCACTGAAAACCCCTAGTTAAAGCCAAGTCACGCAGTGCCCATGGTGCTGCTCAGGAAGCCCGGCGAAGGGAAATGTAGCTGGAAATCACCGACCCGTAGAACTCACGGCAACCTTGAGAGGTCAGAGAGTCTGGCCACCCTCCTCCGACCCCCTACCGTCTCCCTCCAGGCAGTGCCACGCTGAGCAGGGGGACCACATCTGGGATTTAATAGCTTCCAGGAAGGTGGCCTACCCCACTCTCTTCCCCCAGTGACCAAATATCCTTCCTTCTCCCCTGGACCTCGCTCCGCTTGGTTTCACCCCCCAAAGCTGCACGGACTCAACCCCCCAAAGCTGCACGGACTCAACAGGCACGTGGGTTAACCAGGGTCCTATTTTGAAATGCAAAGAGGCCGCCAGGGGCGACACCTACTGCATCCCCAGCACCTGGACAGAGCCCCCCCCCCCCGGGGGGGGGCACTTGGATTTTTATGTTCGAGGTCACATTGGAGCTGCGGTCCTGGAGAGGGGGGTCAGCCCACACAGAGTTGGGGGTGGAACACAAGGGCGTGAAAGGCCTTGGGGGGCGGTGGAGGAGGGGGCGTCTGGGAGGGAGGAGGGAAGGGGGAGTTTTTGCCTCTGTGGCAACCTTGCCTAGGGCAAATGCTGACACAGACCATTCCAGACAGATGAAATCGCTCCTATTTTTAAAGTCGTCCAGACAAGGAGCTGCCATGGGATTTTTATTATGAGAAAAAAAAGAAGAAGAAGAATTTCTAAAGAGAGATACGACAGCAATACTTTTTCCGACACCAAGGAAACATTTCAGTCATGAGGACCAAATTCCGTCACAGACTCCAGTTTCTTTGCAAACAATTTAAAAAACTCAAGATTTTCCTTTCTCCTCCTCATTTTTGGATTCTTTTTTTTTTTCCATTGAAGTATTTAATCCTCCCCATCAAGGCTGCCACATTCCATGTGTTTGTATATTTAAAGGTTTCTGCTGTCACAAAGAATATATAGCCCTCTTGTAAGGATGCCAGTCAAGGCTTCCTTTTTGCTCTCTTCCATGAGATTCCCATACCATGTTTATAAGAATAATCTCCTGATTCTTCTGTCCCTGCACATGTTGCCAACTGGCTCTAAAAGCCTTTGGCAATAATGCATTTGGAGGTCAGTGCTCACGTGGCTGGGGCTCTCCACCCCCACCTCGGGAGAGGCATTTCCCTTCAGCCCTCCATAATGTACTTCGAAATTGGCCAGCCTTGTGGAACGTGTTGCATAATAGGCAAGCTCTTGGTTCTGTCTCAGCGTGCAGACTTTAATATTGTTTAACCGTTACAATCCAATTCTGTGATTTTTACGTTGCGATTATTTTTCTCATAATAACTCTTTACACGCAACTTTTCAAGACTTTTTTCTTTTTTCCCTTTCTGGACTTCTGATTCTCTTTTCTATTGCAAGTTCTTCTTTAAGCTGACATTGTCAACATTCTAACCCAGTTCTTTCGTCGATCTAAAGTCTTTACTACCAGTCCTCCCACTCAAGGAATTGGAACTACAATCCTGAATCTTGTTTAACCTTCTCCCCTGATTTTAGTAGAACAGCATTTGTCTTAAAAAAAAAAATAAATACGCACACACACACACACACACACAGCACAGAACATACAAAATCTGCATTGTGTTATTGGTAAAGCTTCTAGTCAACAGTAGACTATTAGTAGTTAAGTTTTGGAGGAGTCAAAAGTTATGCATGGATTTTCAACAGTGTAACTCTTGTGTTGTTCAAGTATTGTAGCTATATCTATAGATATAATACTTATATATATAATTATTATATATATTTTTATATATTATATATATATATAATTTAGAACTTTTTAGAACTTCTATCTATAATTTCCAATTTACAAACTGTGTTTTACTCATAACGATTTCTGGGGGCTCCAAATATTCAAGGTGGTTTCCCATACAAAACAATCTCCCACAGCCTTTCGGCAGCTATACCTGTCATATAACAATTTGTTAACTCAAACCCGAATTGTAATCCTGCTCTACCCACTTACTAACTGGATGAATTGGGGAAAATCTTTTAGCTCACAGATTGACCTGCCTTTTCCAGGTACCTGAAGACACAGGCCATGTGTTTGAATACCCGGCAGTACGTACAATGCCTGGTAAAGAGCGCATGTTCAATAAATATTTGCTGAATAAATGGACGGAGCCAAACGATTAACTTGATTCCTATGCATCTGTAAGACAGCTCTTTCAGGAGGAAGAACAAATTAGTCACTATGTGACCTAGGGCAAATTACTGACTCTTTCTGAGCCTCAGTTAACTCATCTGTAAAATGGAGATAATAGGAGTATTATCCCATAGACTTGTGAGAATTAAACAAGATAATTCACATCAAAGCCTTTAGTACAGTGCCCAGCACATCATACGACTTAAGCAATGCACATATATAGATAAATGCATAGGAGAGTCTGGAAAGATACACAGTAAATGGAGGGAGGATAGATTAAAGGGGAATTTTAACTATTTACTCTGTGAATATCTCGATACGTTTTTAACGAGCACTCAGTGATGCACTCAGAATGTTTTACAGTCCCTCTTTACTTATTTTTAAGCTTTTATTTTTAAGTAATCTCTACACCCAACATGGGACTTGAACCCACAATCCTGAGATCTAGAGTCCCACGCTCCACTGACTGAGCCAGCCAGACACCCGTACATTCCCCCTTTAAAACACTGACAGGAGGGGCGCCTGGGTGGCTCAGTGGGATAAGCCTCTGCCTTCGGACCAGGTCATGATCCCAGGGTCCTGGGATCGAGCCCCACATCGGGCTCTCTGCTCAGCAGGGAGTCTGCTTCCCCCTCTCTCTCCGCCTGCAATTCTGCTTACTTATGATCTCTCTCTCTCTGTGTGTGTCAAATAAATTAAAAAAATGTTAAAAAAAAAAAAAACACTGACAGGACCCTATGTCATGATGAAAGCCCATGACCAGTAGGCTACTCTAAAGGTTGTGTACTTCTGCACCCATCAGTTGAATTCCATGCTCAATAATAATTGTTTTCTTGAAAGCATTTTTGAGAATTCTACTTGTTAATGTAATCACACCATTAAATTGCATGGACCCAGAGAATCATTAAATTGTTTTCTAAAAGCAAGCATTGTTTCTATAAAAACTAAGTTCATCACTTTGCAAAAACTCAATAGAGGGGAATCCCCCAAACTGTGCTGTCAAATTAGCTTTAGATATGACAGCAGTAAAATATGGGGGAAGAAAATACCGGAAAGATTCTGTACTCAAAATGCTTTGCAAACATCCACATTCTTTCTCCACACTAAGTAAGCAAACGCTGGAAATCATAGAGGATGCATCATGGGGGTGCTGTATAGAAGAAAGACAAAAGGAATCAGAAGTCCTTACTCAAAAAACTTTGACCCTTGAGCAAAAGATTGGCAAATGAATAATGATGTATATGTTTTATGTCAAAATTAGAATTTTAAGGGGCACCTGGCTGGCTCGATTGGCAGAGCATGAGAGTCTTGATCTCAGGGTTGTGGGTTTGAGTCCCCTGTTGCATGTGGAGATTACTTTAAAAAAATAAAATCTTTAAAAAATAGAAGTTTAAGGTGTTTGTGTGTGTGTATTTATGATTTTCTGCTTTAACAAACTTTATTGATTAACTGACCAACAATCACCTTTGACGACATTAGGTAAAGTAGAGTCTAATGTTTTTACACCTGAATGTGTACTTTAAAAAAATATACACTGTCATTAAGGTTTTGGAAAAGAATGAACTGGAACTGAATACAGCATATTTTTAACACTAGCATAATCAATTATTTTCACGTTTTCCTTATAGTTGTTACATTTTTCAGAAAGATGCAATAGACAGCATAAAATCTAAAAGTGTAGTGCCGTACAAAAAGTCTTATAGAAGATGCTTTTCCTGTTTCCAGGGCTGATTCCCACATTCAAAATATTTCTCATTTTCCCCGCAGGAAATTGTTCTTGAAGTCACAGATGGTTATCACTCATTCTCCTGACTCTATGGTTATGTCTTACTTTTATCCCCAAATATGACTGGATTAGATCTGGCTGCCATCACAAAACACCATAGACTGGATGGCTTAAACAACAAACATTTATTTCTCATTTAGTTCTGAAGGCGGGAAGTTTGAGATCAGAGTACCAGCATGGTAGGGGTTCTGGGCGACCTCTCTTCCTGGCTTGCAGATGGCTGCCTTCTTGCTGTGTCCTCACCTAACGGAAAGGTAACTGTCCCCTCCCCGCCCCCCTCCCCCTCTACTGCTCCCCCTCCCTCCTCCTCCCCCCACTCCCTTACCCTCCCCCCCCCTCCTCCTTCTCCTCTGACCACCAGACCCATTGGATCTGGACCCCATCCTTATGATCCTATTTAACCTTAATTACTTCCTTAAAGTCTTATCTCCAAACAGGACCACAGTAGTCCCATTGGGGTTAGGGACTCAACAGACAAATTTGGGTGGGACACGATTCTGTCCATAGCCTTGACCCAGCTGGATGCTGGAGGGCCCACTTTAGTTACCATATCCACTCTTTATGACTTTGGCTCTCTCCGAACATTAAATCCACTCTCAAATAACGAAGATTTATGAGGCATTTGGGAAAGAATGTGCCCGGTTACAGAAGGCCAAAACAGAGTTCCAAGACTGTGCTGAGCACCTGTAATAAATACGAGGAGGTGGCTAAGAATGTGGGCCCTGGAGCGGCCAGCCCTAGCTCTGCCCTCTACCTGCTGGAGGGACGATCTCCGACAGGCTATTTCATCTCTCTGAATTTCAATTTCCTTAATTGTAAAATAGGATTGTCAGAAGCCAAACACAAAAGGCCATATGTTCTATGATTCCATTTATAGGAAATGTCCAGAACAGGCAAATCCATAGAGACTGGGGTGGGGGGGGGGGGAATGGGGAATGACTGCTCATTAGGATGGGGTTTCTTTTGGGAAGGATGGAAATACTCCAGAATTAGGTAGTTGTGATATTTGCACGACACAGTGAGTCTACTAAAAACCACCGAATCGTACACTTTAAAAGGATGACTCTTATGGCATCCTAATCGCCTCTCAATTTTTAAAGATTCATAGAGAGCATTTCATGAGAATATTGACATTGAGTGCTTTACATAATGTCAGGGCCGTAGGAAGAGCTCAAAAAGAAGTGTTAAGTGTCGGAGGACCGTCGTCCAAACTGGCACACTCTCAAGGGTTGACAGGGCTACTAATTGTTATATTGTCACAACAGCTGCAAACCAGGATCGTCCTGGACGAAGCCTGGTGGATGGTCACCTAGCTGTTAGAATCTGGATCACCCAAGGGGTCTGGGTTTTTTTTGTTTTAATATTTTATTTATTTACTTGGAAGAGAGAGCATGAGAGGGGGAGAGGGTCAGAGGGAGAAGCAGACTCTCCGCTGAGCAGGGAGCCTGATGCGGGACTCACTCCCAGGATCTTGAGATCATGACCTGAGCAGAAGACAGTTGCTTAGCCAACTGAGCCACCCAGGTGCCCCCCAAGGGGTCTGGTTTGATGAGGGTGGCACTGAATATTCAAGATCTGGAATATTAAGGATCACCCACGTAAATGTAGGTGTCATAGAGGCCAGTGCCAGTGGATCAGACCTTCGTTGGCAAGTGAATGAGTTGCCTTTGGGGCCTGTTAACCCTCTGACTCCACAGAACAGCCTCGCAAAAAAAAAAAAAAAAAAAAAAAAAAAAGACAGGAAGAGAATGCCTTCATCAGTCTTAGCCTTCTCCTTAATAAACCCTCTAAAAGCTAATCCCTTTAGCATGTTTTTCTCCATTCTCTAGACTCTTTATCCAATTCTTTTTTTTTTTTTCTATTGTAATCATCCCCCTTCCCCTGGCCCCAACTCTGGGCTTACTTCTCATGCCCTTACCTTGGTCCTTTTATGTATGCCTTTATTCTTTTGTGACCTTTCTCCCGTCTTGTCAATGTAACACACATTACTGAGCACCTGCTCTGTGCCAGGTACTTTATGGGGCTCCAGGGATCCTGGGGTGAACTGGACACAGGCATTCCCATGAAGGAATACAGAACAGGCTGGCAGGCCAGTCAGGCACTTCAACAGGTAATCGCAGTAGCTGGGGCTAACTGCCCTTGTGGCAGTATGTAAGCAGAGGGTAATAAAAGATCACATCCAATGGGCCCCTAACCCAGAAAGATGGGAAAGGGCATAGCATGATGGATTCCGATTGGAGTGGACACCTAACCCAAGACAGAAAGCAAGAGTTGGAGGATATGAGAAGGATGTCAGAGGCAGAGCCTAGAAAGCCTGGTGTGAACGAAACTGTTAGCAGTGAGGTGTTCGGAAAGGAGAAATTGAGACACGGGGACTGGAAAAGTGGGTGGGAGCCTTACCAAGATGGGCCTTTTGTGCCAGGGGAGCCATAAACCGGAAGGCGAGGCTCAAGGTGGGGATCGCTGAATGACTTTAAGTGGAAATTGACATGGTCAGAGCTGGGTTTCCGGAGCACCGTCTGGACAGTGGTTAGGGCAGAGGCTCCCAAACTGTAAAGTGCATATGAATCACCTGGGGATCTTGTTAAAATACAGATTGCGATTCGATGGGTGGGAGGAGGGGCCTGAGAATCTGCACTTCTCGCAATTTCCCAGGTGATACTGGTCCTTCTGCTGCTCTGTTACCAACACCTTGCAGGATGAGGGTGTAAGGAACAGAGGGAGTGGGGGGCAAAAGAGGCAACAGACGGAGCCGGGGTGGGGGCTCCTTCCACAGCTTGGGTGAGAGAAGAGAGATGGTGGCCTGGACTTTGGCAGCCAAGGAGGTGAGGTATGAGACACGCGTCCACGGCCGGCGCACTGGGGCTGGGGAGGTCAGGGAGAGTGAGAGGCCTGGAGGTCCTGGTGTTCCCTTCACTTGCCCCCCTTTTGCTCTCGGCCAGGGCCAGAGTTTGCATCAACCATGGCCGAGCTTCTGCTGCCTTTTATTCGCCCTTCTGCATCACCCTGCTCTTTCCTGACATCTGTTTCTTTGCCGGGTGCCTCACCGACCACATGCACAACAAGGGGCTACCGCCCCCCCCCCCCCCCAGAAGCTTGCCTCCCTCACTTCCCACCACTCCTTGCCACTGAATTCTTCCCAGACCCACCTATCTGAGAGTGGGGATGCTTGGAACATTCCTCACCAATGTCTGCACATACTTGAGCCCCTCCTTGGACACTCCCTACCCTGTGCGTCAGTCTGGAAAGAAAATCATGGTTTGTCATACCCAAGTTTTCTGCCGATGTACACTTACAAAATATCTTCTTGACACTCCGTCTCTCTCTCTCTCTCTCTCTTTTAAAAGATTTTACTTCTTTATTTGACAGAGAGAGCACAAGCAGAGGGAGCGGCACACAGAGGTAAAGGGAGAAGCAGGCTCCTAGCTGAGCAGGGAGCCTAATGCGAAGCTCGATCCCAGGACCCTGGCATCATGACCAGAGCCAAAGGCAGATGCTTAACCCACTGAGCCACCCAGGTGACCTTGACACTCTGTTTCTGATGTTCTCACTGATTCCTTCTAAAGTCATCCACTTGGAAATTTTTTTTCCTGGTCTTTTATGTATTATCCCATTTGCAACTTACCCCAGTCACCCGCTCTGTAACTGGCTGAGAATCAGGTCTGTCCAGGATAGTATAAGCACATTGCCACTCGGCATCTTTATGTAGACGACTGTGAGCTAGTCCCTTCTGGCCAACCTGATGGCTAATTTCCATCTCTCCTTTTCCTCTTCATGTACCGAACTCCGAATGGCATTTCAGAACCCAGAACCACAAAGGCACTCTAGTAAGAGTATCTGATTTGTACTGAGTAGAATAGTCTGGAGATACTTCTGGACTTGGGTACCATTTGGTACAGATCCAGGGCTAGAATGTTTTCAGTGACGCTGGTTTAGTTTCAATGATGGGAAACCCTCCTTCACCTCAGTCTAGCTCTTTGTTTATAAACAGCAACAGGCATACATCTCATTTACAGAGAGTGTGGGTCCCTCCAGAGGTAAATCTTTTTGTTTCCCTGTCATGCACAGGCTATATCCAAAAAAATCTCAGAACCCCTTAGGGATTAAACCCTGAGATGATTAAACCCTGAGATGGCCCCTTTTAAAAGGCTATTTCACTTTTCATTAAAACTGAAAATATCCTGGGGTGACTGGGTGGCTCAGTCAGTTAAGCTTCTGCTTTCCACTCGGGTCATGATCTCTGGGTCTATCTCTCTGTCAAATAAATAAAACCTTTTTTAAAAATTCAAATAACCTGAAGTTGCAAAAAATAAAAAATAAAGTAAAACAGCTAAGCCCATGTCTCACACATTTACCCATGGAGTCAGACGCAACCAGTTTTCTAAGAAAGAAATTGAACATGATTTCAGAGTATGCACTAGGTAAACTCCCCAGGAACCTAGGAAATGGAGCTCCTTCAGGGCAAGGCAGAAGAAATGATTGGCTATGCTGTAACCCTTCTGTGGGGGGTTGAACTCCTGGTAAAAAGAAAGAACCACTGAGAGGCTGATTTCCAGGTAGCAGCCATTCATTCTAAAACGGAGCCCTCTCTGCAGGCATCCGGTGGAGAGCAAGGTGCAGTTAGACACATCAAAGAGCAGAAAATAAGTAGGAAGTCAACCAAGGCCTCTTCCAAGGAGCACAGAGGCTCAGCCATAAACCCCGGAGGGAAGCACAGTTTAACTGGGTACTTACGATTTCCTGGTGGGGCTAAACGGAGAGAACGCCCCTTGTATTGGCTTGTGCATGTGTGACCTTCACACCGAGCTACAACTGGGTTTTGTTTCATTTCTGAGAACACAAGGCAGTTCAGAGTACTGCGTGTATGATAGATGGGCGCTCAGCGTTGTTTAAGATTAAGTGCTCAGCAGGATTTCCAGCCCATGTGGCGGCCCCGGCAGGGAGCGGTCTGGGAGAATCAAGGAGAATCAAAGTGAGTGGCCGCCTGACTGCCGCCCTCTTTACCGGCCGTATTGATACTGACCAAACCAAGTTCGGGAGAGAACTCTGGAGACAGAGAGCTAGTCTAGTACCTGATAGATACTTTCTGGCAGACACCTTTTTGAAGCTACCAGAAAATGGTTGGTGTTATTGCCTGAGGCCTTACGGAGGCCTGGCAATGATCTAGACAGGTTGCAACTGATTCACACTCTTTGCTGGATGGTGGCTCATTGCTCAGAGTTAGCCTTCGTACTAAAGGAATAAAAAGAAAAAAAAAAAAAACCAAGAGTACCACTCTAATAGCAACCTTGCCCCCACTCCTGGGACACTGTTATTACCATGCCTATGTTGGAAAGGCTGTTGAAAAGTGACAGGGTAATAATAGCGTTTTCAAGACAGTGCTCCCAAGTCTTGTCGAAATTGCTAGCTACTCCGGGTAATTAAAACAATGATAATTGTTTGTTTCCATGTAATGCTTTAGCACTAAACCCGTGTGGTGTGCGTGATGCACAACCAGATTCCAAATGCTAGCAGGAGTTTTCTTTAAATCTGAATTCGATAAAACATTCTGTATGTATGCAGCAATACGGGACACGCAGGGCACAAGAGAGACCATCAGATGTCATGTAGTCTGGCCCCTTCATTTTCTAAGTGAGGAGATTTGGATCTAGAGCAAGGAAGAGACTCGCCCAAGGGCTTTCAGCAGGTTAAAAGCAAAACTGGGGTTGGGGGCACCTGGGTGACCCAGTTGGTTAAGTGTCTGCCTTTGGCTTAGGTCATGATCTCCAGGTCCTGGGATCGAATCCCACATCCAGCTCCCTGCTCAGCAGGGAGTCTGCTCTTCCCTCTCCCTCTATCCCTCCCCCCTGACCATGTGCTCTCTCTTTCTCTCTAAAGTAAATAAATAAAATCTTAAAAAAAAAAATAAAAGCAGAGCCCATTGCATTACACCAGGCTGTCCATGGAGGACAAGAAAGAGATAAACACCCAAAACGCCTTCCTTTGATCCACTCTTCCCTTTCATGATCACTCTTTTCTCCTAACCTCATCTTTTTCTCACCTTTTGACTGTACTGTTGACTCCTGTTTCTGTGCTGCTTACAACTCCAACGTCTCTCCATTTCTGTCTCTTCCTTCCTTGAATTAGTTTTATTGCCTTTAGAAAGAGTGCTCAGTATGTCACCCAGCGGGGCTCTGAACTGGTTGGAAGCCACTCTGTTCTGACAGGTTGTGAATTTCACAGAAACTCTATAAAGAAGCCATTAAAGAATAATGCCTTTTAAAACATCTACTTAATAAGAGGCCATGAAACACAACGTATTAAGGTTACTGTGGAGAAGCTGTGCTGTCTGAACAGAGAATCTTTTAAAAATATATCCAGAAAAGTCTGCCAAACTAAATGGAGTGGGGGAGGCACATGTGAAGTTTGGGGATCCCTAAGAACATAGTAGATCAGTGTATAAAATATATACCAAAATGTTAAAAATCTAGGTGGTGGAGTTTTATTGGGATTTTACTTTTTTCTTTTTGTTGCCAGAATTTTCCAATCTTTCCATAACGAATGTATGTCTTATCACGTATTAAAGCTGGATGTGAAAGTGGAAAAATAATAATGAATTTCTAAGGGCTTTTAACTGATTAGCAAGACGTGAGGTCATATGAACTATCACTCAGGCTAATTTCCCTGCCACCGAGCGTCTCGTTCCCACACCCCGTCAACACCCCCACGTTAGCCAGGTGTGCTGGCGTTTTCGACACCTGCGGACTACACCAAGAGACCAGCTCTGCCCTGCAGCAAGAAGCAAGTAAGGGGCTGCTGACTCAGACCCAACTTGGCATCTTGCCAAGCTCCACCCTGAAGGTTTTGTTCCTCTTTCCCTTCTTAGACGTCTGTCTGAGTTCCTGACCCTCACTCGCCTAGTCTCTGACTTGGGCTGCTGCCGTTTGCTGCTGGCTCCCGCCGTGGCAGCTGGCTCGGTTCCACCAGGCTCCGCCCTCCTCTTGCTTGATCTTCACCTTGCATCATGCACACAGGTGAGATTTGCTGAGCCCGTGGCTTAGCGGTATCACCGAACTCCTGGGCCTGCGGGCTGCATTCTGCCCCTTTCCTTCTAGTCTACCCTGTGTATAGCCATCCAAGTCCTGAGTGCTGACTCACCCATGCATGTGGGTCTTGCGGCAACCTGGGCTCTGTCAACCCAAAGCCTGGTGGTTACATATTCTTCTCAGTCGGACTTAGTCGGGGGCTGATACCAGGTTTGCAGACCTCTGCCATCCTCCCTCCTCTGGGCTATTTCAATATGGCAGATCTGTTGTCGTTGGGATGTGCAGCCTAACTCAAAGCGGTTGTCTGGGATTCTCTTACTGCACGCAGGGACAAGCACGGCCAAGCCCAGAACAATTTGCATTCATATATATTTTTAACTACTGGACCTCTAAAGTTCTAGCATTCAAGAAAGAAAGACAAAGCATGGTTTCACTTGCAAAATGTAGAATTGGGGGAAGCTGGGAAGGAAGTAGCGGCAGGAATTGTCACGAGCCATCCTCAGTGGGAAACGGGGGTCCCAAGAGATATTAACCTTTGGGTCTTAAAATTAGTTGCACAATCCCAAATCCCACACTCCCATACCTTGCTCCTTATTTCTTAGGTGCGATTATCTGTGCAGAAGGATCTGGTGAAGTTGACTCATTGATGTTTATAAATCAAAACCAAAAATACTCCTCCTTTCTGAATGTTGAACTTGACATCTGCTCGTCCTGGCTGAGGAGGCTCTACCCCACATTCCTACAAATGTGGAATCGAACAGGCATGTTGGTGGCATCTCCAAACAGACTTGGAGAGCTTATGCAGGCTATCAGGAGAGGACACGACCTCTCCTTTGTTGAACTTTGGGGAAGCCCAATCATAGCATTTCTCATCTCTGGCAGTCAGTGACGGTTTCCCGTGACCACATGGTTTTACCTGGGTGCAGGTTTAGTCCAGGGAAATTTTGTTACTGTAGTATATGAAAGGTTTGTTCCACATCCCCCCTGACTTAAGACTTGATTTCCTAGAAGGTTTTCTTACCTGACATTTTATCAGTGAGCTCATCGGAGCAGGGATTAGCTGCCTGGCAGCTGAGAACAAGAAGACAATTCATTCTTTCATTGATTCAGCGGATAGTTTTTGAGCATCTACTATGTTTCCAGGCTGGTGCTGACCATATACTACAGACAGTCTCTGACTTCACCAGATTAAGACAACTAATGGTGCCCTTTTGGAAGGATACCCCCCACAACACTGAGCCCCAAAGAACGACCTGTCCTGATTGCCTCATGTAATTCTCAGACACCCTAAACCTTGTCTCTCTAACCCTGTCCATTTGTGAGAACTGTTTCCATTGTCCATCTGTCCCACGAAAGCCCCTGATAACTATGTCAGGTCCTGCTTACCCCCAGTCAGTTTCCCCTGAAGCTGCTGAGCTGGTTTTCTGCATCACCTCGCCGAGCACACACACAAGCCCTAACCACTGAGGAGGCATCAATACCAAGATAACACCAGCACAGTGACTCCTGAAAGACAAGCTGTAAAGACTGGATATGGTAGTCAACTGAATGAGTTCTTAACCCAGAAGTCCCGTGCAAATTCTGTTTCAACCACTCACTATACTTCTCTGCCCAGATTGCTCATCTGTCAAATGGGGATATTAATAGCATCTACTTCACCGAGGATTTCAATGAGCTAATATGTGTAAAATACTGATACTAGTGCCTAGTACATAATAAATGTTCTTGTAATGTGTATTAGCTTTTATGATTACTTTTTAGATTGGAAAGGAGTTGAGTAGTAACTGTGGACTACTGGCAATGGGGTTGATACTTTGAGGCAGGTGTGGGTGTGAGCAGATTGGAACATGTGACCCAGCCATTTTGAAAGAAAATCCCTAATTTGATTGCTTATGAGGGAAATGGACCTCATACAGCACCATTATTATAGAAATGAAGTTTCTTTCATTGTTTTCTTTTTAAGTGGGATCCCCGCTGGGCCCAACGTGAATTCACCATCCTGAGATCAAGACCTGAGCTGGGATCAAGAGTCAGACACTTAACTGAGCCCCCAGGCACCCTCTTTTCATTGTTTTTTTTTTTTTTTTTTTTTTTTTTAAGATTTTATTCATTTGACAGACAGAGATCACAAGTAGGCAGAGAGGAAGGCAGAGAGAGAGGAGGAAGCAGGCCCTGCATGGAGCAGCGAACCTGATGCGGGGCTCGATCCCAGGACACTGGGATCATGACCTGAGCTGAAGGCAGAGGCTTTAACCCACTGAGCCACCCAGGCGCCCCCCTTTTCATTGTTTTTGAGGGTTCTTCTCCACCCCCATTCAGAATCAAAATATGCTCATTTAAAAAGCAGGGTAAAAAAGAAGCAGAAAAGCTAGAGGAAGAAATAAAGTATTTATAATCTCATCCATCAAAAGACAGACAGTATTAGGACCTTAGGGTAAAGCTTTCCAGATAACTCCCAATTCACGTGATATAATAACACTTTCTGGTCACTAGATTTTTAAAAAGTTAGCATTATATTATAAATATCATCATTAGTAGGGGCACCTGGCTGCCTCGCTTGGTAGAGCATGCAACTCTTGATCTTTGTGTTGTGAATTCGAGCCCCACATTGGGTGTAGAGATTATTTAAAAATAAAATCTTATATAAAAAAACTGAATACCATCCTTAGTTACTGTATAGGAAACCACCTACATGATGGACACATACATCGTTTCCTCCTGTTAGCTATTGCAAACACTACGATGATGTACCTCCATCTTGGAACACAACCTTAATCATTCCTTAGGAGACGTTTATCCAGCAGTAGAGTTCCTCGGCTTATTCAGGTTGCCTTGTTGGCTGTTTGTCTTATTTTTGTTTGAGACTTTCTTTTTTTTAATTAATTATTTTTATTAATATATAATATATTAGTAGCCCCAGGGGTACAGGTCTGTGAATCGTCAGGCTTACACACTTCACAGCACTGACCATAGCACATACCCTCCCCAATGTCCATCACCCCACCCCCCTCTCCCCCACTCCCCCCCCTCACCCCGCAACCCTCAGTTTGTTTTGTGAGATTAAGAGTCTCTTGTGGTTTGTCTCCCTCCCGATCCCACCTTGTCTGGGACTTTCAGTGAAATATTAGAGAGTTTAACTTCTGTATCAGATTTTAATTAAATACCGAAATACAAATACAAATCGTGAAAAAGATCATGGCGGCGTCGCCCTTGCTGGGTAAAGCAGCGAAAGCAGTTTGCGAACCCAGACTTGCTGCTGGGAAGTCTGGAGGCAGCAGGCTGTAGGGAAAGGAGGGGGGGGGGGCTCTACAGTCAACACAAGTACTTACTTGCAGTTGTATGAACTTGGGCTCGTTTTTAACCTTGTTGAACCTTAGTTTCTTCATTTGAAACATCCCTTTGTATGACTTGGCTCATGCTTCTCTCTCCTAACTCATCTCTGCCTCTCATGGCTCTCAGAGAACCCTCTGCCCTCCGCGGCAGGATCCGGTCAGACTGAGCTCCTCCCCGGGCCTTTCCCTGTGTTTCTCCCTTTGTCTGGACCAACCTTCAACTCTAGTCCAACTCCCTCTCCGCCGCGCAGTAATTAGTACTAATCATGATGGCTTAAGACAGAGATCATCTCCGTCAAGGAAACCTTTCTGACCGACCCCTCAACACTCACACTTTGGTCTGGGTTAGTTGCCCCTCTTCTTTTGTGTCATTCAAACACCATCCTTGCTGCTGTCATTTGCACATGTCACACTGTAGTGTGGGTACCTGTTTGCATTTCTGGCTCTTCCATGAGTCTTTGAGGCCAGGCACTATTTCTTACTTTTCTCTGCATCCTCAGTAGCCAACACGGTGCACGGACGCAGGGAAGGCTCCTAAGAACTTGTCAACTGACTGATGAATGAACAAAGTCGTGTAATCATACCTATTTACCACACTTATTAACTCACAATTGAATGGCATAATGTAAGTGGAAATTCCTGGAACACAGGTCAGGAAATGGTATCTCAGAGCACCAAAGGCAATTGACAGTAACTTTGTGATGGATCTCTTGCAATCACTTAAAACGTTCTGGTGTAAAATTCTGGAGAAACTTTGTCTTTGTTCAAGTCTGTTGAAAGGTGAATTTCATAATCATAGAACGAATCTCAGAGGACAAAGGACCTTTTGTTTAAGACAGCTAAGCCCGGCGATTAGTGGTGAGGTGCCGCGCGCCTAACTGCTTCCAGGGCCTGGGGTCAGCTCACCCAGACAGACCACCCCTCTCTGGCCCCACACCTTGGACCCCGAAGAGAAGGAGGAAGTGGTTAAAGGAGAAGACAGGGAATAGAGCAAAGAGGGCTGGAATAAGATCCTGTGGGGGTAAATAATTGCAGCTTTTGCAGAGCAGCTGTGTTTAGAACAGACAAGTTCTACATCAGAGAGTTCCACGGCCCCCGGAGAAGTGCCCCCCTGAACGCCTGTCACCTTCCATTCTTCCTGAGCTTTGCAGATCTTCCCCGTGCTGCCTCGCCTAGACACTTGATTGGCCAATCCCCCAGGACCTCCCCAGGTGCAAATGATCAGCTAAGGGTGGATCTCTCCCACGGTAGAACTGGTCTAACCGAATGTTCTTCCAGATCTGACAGTCTGGGAAAAAGTGTTTCGTCTCCCGAAGGCCAGCACTGCTCTCAGCAGCTGGGATGACAGGACCCGGGTCCTTTTAAGGAATTGCTGGCTCAGTCAGGCCACCTCACAGGTGGTTCTGCTCCTCAGGCCGTCCCCTTTTGATCCCCAGATGGCACTGGCAATTCGAAGAATTGCTATGGGTGCAATTGACAACAGCCTTGGCTTAAAGCGCCAGTGAGGGCTGAGCTCTTATTCGCATAATAGGTTCGGATTCGTGACAGGCCGATAATGCAACTGCGCGGTCAAGGGCATTTGAAAGAAAGAGAGAAAATCCTACAGAATTCAGGGGAATCTTGCCCTTTAGCGTTGCATTCAGAGAAGCCCCCAGAGGGCTTTAGCTGCGGGGGGGTGGGGGAAGCCTAGGCTAGTCCTCCCTGAGATGGGGCGGGGGTGGTGCACACGGTGGGCCGGGCCTTGCACCCGGATGAGAGGTGGAGTGGCAAAGCCCCAACTCACTGAAACTCTTTGCAGAGATTCCCACGAGTGCAGACTTGACCGAGCACCCAACCACCACCCACCAGCTCCAGAGAGAGTTCCCAGTTCCCGCCCCCAGTGCCTCCAGCGCTCTGGAGTTCAGGTTCCCTCCTCCTCTCAGATGCAGGGATGCGGGGAGAGGGGCCTGGCAGCAAGCAGCGGGGGGTGGGAGGCTTGAGTTCAGGCCTCTTCTCTGAGATGGAGCATCTAGAGGGAAGGCTGGCAGCCAGGTGACAGCAGAAGGCCTGGGGCCCCTAAAGGAGTGGGTGGGGCAGCACCCAAACCCCTCTTGGCCTGCTGCTCAGCCTGGCCCGGGGCCAGACAAAGCACAAGCACTTTCTTTCTTTTTCAGTTCAATTTATTCTCTGAATCAACAAACCTTAGGCTATGAGGGGCAAAGCAAACTCAGTAGTTTAAACAAAGGCATTCATCAGGCAGCTGGGGCCCCCTGTAATGACAAATAAATCCCTGGCAAAGAAACGGCCTCCATTGGCTAGGCTGGGATGCTATGAAGATTGCAGGATAGTTTTTCTGACGTGGTTTGGATGCTCCTCGGAGTTCTTTGCACAGGCATGGCGTGGTATGAGTTGAGACAGGCAGTCTGTCATCTGGCACCGATGGAACGCTTGCCTGGGCCAGGCTGCTCGAACTAGAGGGTACATCACGAGGTTCTGGAAAACCAGGAAGCTTCACGACTCCTACAGTGACCCCACTTGAGCTGTAAACCACACCTACAGTGACCCCCCCACACACCCCGACTTGAGCCCTAAACCAAACCTAGAGTGATTCCGCTTGAGCCGTAAACCTACCACCTAAAGAATGACAAGCCAAGGTTTTCAAGCTACGCAGACTGGGGCTTGAACCCTGGCTCACCCATGAACTTAAACAGCACAGTGACCTTGCCTAAGTTGACCTCTCTGTACCTCACTTTACATGCTTGTAAATTGGGGATTTTTATTATTTTTATAATAGTCCAGGCCTTATCCTCATTCCAAACCTTCCTCCTGCTTGGACATAAATATCAGTACATGTGTTCACCATCTAAATTTGGAGCCAGGTTCCATAAGGCATTGGTGTGGCAAACACTTTTATAGCACTTACTGGTGTTGTTCTAAGTGTTTCATGTGTATTAATTCATCCAACCTTTGTAGCAATCCTATGGAGTGGCTAACTAATGTTATCCTCATTTTACAGATGAGAAAACCCACTACAACAGAGAGTTATATAATTACCCTAGACAGTGCTCCTTCGTTGATTTGTGTAAAAATTACACACGATAGTCCAAGCAAAACATATGTACAATGTAGGCTGTGAATATATCAGATCTGTGGTTATTAGCCAGGGGTACTGTTATCATGATTAACTATGAGTAGTGACCACAGACTAATTTAAAATGTAGGTAAACACAAAGGGTTTGGCAATTTCCATCTGCTTCCTTAAAGGAAGCCTAACATTATTTTAGGTAACTCTAGACAGTTCTTAGGGACCCTCCCAGGATTAATGGTTCCAGGGGGAAGAGCAAATCCCCTCCCCCACAGTGGCTGCTGACTAAGCAAAGGGCAAACTGCTAGAAAGGCGGGATAAATTAACCCCAGGAAGTCCCAGAGGAAGGCAGACCTGGGGAAAGAGCTATTTGCCTGGAGGTAGGCTGTAAAATCAGGGCTGATCCCTGTCGATTTGCCAAGTGTAGAAGTCCAAAGGTCTGTAAGCAAGGGCAGGGTGGGGGTGCAGAATTAACATGCTTTGACTCTGTACTTTGGGTCAGGAATCTGGTCATTTCATTTGTCTTCACAGCGACTTCATGAGGTAGGTGCTATGATTATCCCAGAGAGCTAAGGGGACTCACCCCGAGATCATGACGTTCCTCTGCTTAAGGCTGCCAGGGCTGGGACCAGAACTCTTTCTTTCCATAACGCCATCGATAAATCCAAACAGAACTCATTATTGCCCACCCTAAACATGCTCCTTTCATTCTGTTCTTCATCTTGGTGAATGGGGGCCCCCATGCAACCGGTGGCCTGAGGCAGGAATTTGAAGGTCATCTCCTGTATCCGGACCAGCATCATTTGCTTCTAGAAATTCTACCTCATTAGCATCTCTGTATCCGTCCTTCCTGTCTCCACCATTCCCTATCAGGCTGGAATACTGTGATAGTGGGCAGTATGGGTTAGCACAGAGGCTGACTAACATTGGCACCACTGAACTTGAAACTATCATCCAGACTCTCCCTGGCACCTCCAGCATGTAGAGAGTGAGCATGATCAGGGGAAGGGCAGAGGGAGAGGGAGAAGCAGGCTCCCCGCCAATCAGGCAGCCCAACAGGAGTCTTGAGCCCAGGATCCTCAGGTCATGACCTGAGCTGAAGGCCGCTGCTTAACTGACTGAGCAACCCGGGCTCCCCAGTCCAAGTTTTCAGAGTTGACAGAACTCAGTTTCAGATAGGCCAAGTGACTTGCCCAAGGCCACACAGCTTATAAGGGGCAGAGTCTAATTTACCCTGTTTTATGAGATTCCAAATGCACATTATATAATTTCTATGACTTCTCACAACAGCTCAGGGAGTTAAGGGGTTAAGTGACTGGACCAAGATTACACACTAAAACCATGCAGTTCTTGTAGCCCTAAATCCAGGTACATTCTACTTACACTGGCGCAATTCCATCTCATTGGGAGTTTGCAAAGCTTTGCCTTCGGAAGGGGTGGCATGTCTATTGACATATAACATCTAACTGTTGACAGAGGTACAAAAGATCCCTCATCATTATAAATTGAAAAACCACCTCCTGGACAAACAACCAAAGGTAAATACCACTACCAAAAAAAAAGAAAAATTCCTGGACAGTTCTTTGCTTTCTTATTTAGCTTGAACAGTGCTTAGTCCTGGCACGGCCTCCCCTCTGCCTCTTCCAGAGAATGAGGCCCGGTGGACTTTTGAGGGGTTCCCAAGGGATTGAGGTAAGCTGACTCGTTACCTTCTCTCCCTGGGTAAGCCACGAGGTACCCACTGCAGTGGTCAATGCTGTCACTTAGCAATCGGGTAAAATGTAAGATCTGAGAGGTTTCAGACCTCTTCTTTGGACTTTGGGTTCTAGAAACCATTGAAACAAAGTGTGCTTTTGGAAATTCACCAACAACAGCTTTTCTTCCCCTCCACCATGCTTCTACCAAGGTAGAACTGTGTCAGGTTCAGGGAGTGGGGTGCAGGAAGGTGGGGGAGGTATCAGACAGAAATCTGTCAGATATGGTGATGGGATTATTTACCTTGAAACTCACGGTCTAACCCAGAGATAAACAAACATTAGGCTTAAAGGAAGGTCAGCCTCCAAGGACACAACTGCACCTGGCACCTGTGGGTGTTGGGATGATTCAACCTCGAGCTGGACACCTGACCTCCTCTACTTTTTCTGAAAGCTCAGAAGGCCTCAGCTTTGGTCTCATCCTCCATTTTTCTCTCACGAAGAGTCCTGGTCCTCATGTTGAAGAGGCAAAACTGAATTTACACTAAAATCTGAAATTATTTTTAAAAAGTAATGACCTTGTTTCATTTCTCCTCCTGACTGTCTACTCCCATCATCATTCTGTAGATCGAGTCCTTCTCTGTCATTGAAGGATCAGTGCGACACTAGGGATGGTGTCGATATTTGAAAATGATCGATTTTATCAAATAAATATGACACCTTGAAAAGTAAGATGAGATTTCTTTTCACTAAACACATTTTTCCTCATTGGATTACAGTTTAGTAGGCACATGCCAGCAATTCTGAATTGTATCTGTATCTACCCTGCATCGCCCCAAATACTCTTGGAAATGCATAAAGGAAAAGTTTGACTAATATTTTCAGAGAGTTCATCTATAAAATCAACACATAGAACCTCAGAGTATAGATATGCAAAGAAACTTCGAAGAGCCAGGCTGTCTCAGGGTCCAGAACAGAGACTAAATGAATGAATGGGTGACTGGAAGGTCTCAGTGACAGGGCCTTGGAGGAAATGGCTGCCCTATCAGCTCATCAGGTATTAGCATCACGGGTCCGATTCCTTTAAATCGGACTCTTCTGATACTCGGCATCAGATGTAACTGAGGGGGGATCCTAGCGTCCCCGGTCCCACTGTAAATGGTGCCACTGGCATCCCAATTGTAAATATCAAGATAATGTTGTGGGGGGGGGGTAGGAGTAAAAAACAGAGGGTTCTAGATGTCAGTTAGTCTCATCCGGGAGACATTATTCTACCTGAGCATGCATCCTTGTTGTATTTCTACCATGCTACTTTCTATAAAATCAACACCAGTGCCCAAGACACCATTCTTTTCCCCCGTGCAGCCAATTCTTTTCTTAAATTCCATCTTAAAGAACAATTCTCCCCGGGACTGATCCATGCCTCTTGAGACTTCAACTTTGCTACCAAAAGCCCTTCTGCGTGGCTTTCTGTCACTGTTAATGGTTCTCTTTACTATGGGTCCAAGCATTTCTTCACCTGTTTTAGATATTAGTACTAATGGGGACACCTGGGGCACTCAGACTTTAAGCTTCGGGCTCTTGATTTCAGTTCAGGTCATGATTAGGGGGGCGGTCTGTGCTCAGTAAGTAGTCTGTGCCTCTCTCCTTTCTCTCTCTCTCTGCCCCTCCTCCCACTCACACTTCCACTCTCTCTTTCAAATTAATACATAAAATCTTTAAAAAAAATTTTATTAGTACTAATGAAAGAGGATGTTTAGGTTGCTTTTCCCCCCCTTTTCCCACTTGAAGTCTCCCAACGTATGGTGCAGGGGTGCATTTTAAGGAATTATTAATAGGATTGAGGGACTTTTAAAAAAGATTTTATTTTTAAGTAATCTCTTCATCTCATGTGGGGCTCGAACTCATAACCCCGAGATCAGGAGTTGCATGTTCCACTGACAGCCAACCAGGTGCCCCTGAGGGACCTTTTTAAGCTTCTGAGTCAATGAAAAAAATTCACACCAGGGTCTTCCTGGCCTCTAGAAACCACTCTCTCTCATAACTCCTCAAATATGTGTAAGGAAGGAAGGATCTACTCATTGGTTTACAATTGTCATAAAAGGCTCACTGTAGGTATGAGCTTTGAGGGCAATAGAAAATAAATACTGTGCATGAGCAGTAATACAGGACTAGAAGGCTACTGACAGATGAGCCTTCCAGATAGAACACTGTGTATGAACTAGTGGAGAAGACTTCTGCATTGGAAGTCCCCACTCTGCATTTATCTGCCGCGTAATCTAGCACAAGTCACTTCAGCTCCCGAGGCTTTACCTGTTAATTTGCAAAATGGGCAAAGATGAACTTTCCCCCTACCCTCCCTCACAGGGTGGAATGGAGGGTCCAGGGAACTAATGGAGGCGAGATTGCTTTATCTATTTTAAAGTGTTCGCCACTCGTGACTCGATGCTGTTGCCGTCATCCCCACCATCATCGTCAGCATCATTACCGCCCCCTTCTCATCAGTCTCCCGTCGTTAAGGAGAAAAGACGGTGTTGGACGAACGGATGCTAAGTTAAGGTTCCACGCCCCTCGGGACGAAGCTGCCCGTGGGACTGCCGTCAGTGCTCTTGCCACTCTGGGAGACACCACGATTGCTACTTACAGAGGAGCCTTCCCAGGGCAGAAGGGATCAGATGCTCTGACACCCGAATTGCTGGGTATCAAATCTCTCCCATTATCTTCCCAAGGAACACAATGTGCCGCAGCTGGAAAGAGACAGACCGACTCGAAGCAAAGTCAGGCTGGCTTCCAGTTGCTGTTACTGGTTCCAGTTCCCCAGAAGGTGAATTTTATAAAGCTCTGGTGCTCTGTCCCCCGCCCTCCCCCCCCCCTCTCATTTAACTGGATCTGAATTTAAGCTACATATTCAGAAAGCTCTTCTGTCATTTTTGGTCAAAGATTTCTCTTTGAGTCGCTTGAAATCTCTATTAAAAACTTAGCCTAAAGCAATGTCTTTTGAATTCCCAGCTCACTCATTCAGGTCCGGGAGCACGACGAGCCTACACCACCAGCCTGCAAATGGATAAACTACTCAAAAGATATTTTCCACCCTTTAAATAGAGTTCCAAGAAAGACTAGGAAATGCCTCATCCCTATAATGGAAGCTATGTGCTACAAAAACAAATCATTCAGGTCCGTGGACCTAGAAATGCCTTTTGCAAATAGAAGTGAAAGGAAGAGACGGCCATGAAGTCATCACCCACGAAGCACATGATTCAAATAAAAATGAAATACTCATTTGAAAAATGGGTTACCCACACACCCAACAGCCGTTGTTAGTTTGTGTATAAAAGAAAACAAGCGGCGTTTTGTACGAATTTCAAAGAACATGAACTGCTTGTTCTTTGTTAGTAGCTAATATAAATATGAGAGCAAAATAGCATCTTTTGTTCCAATAAAATCACAGAACATTTCAAAATGCTCCTACATAAATCCTTACATCAAAATGTACGAATCTTAAGATTCTGGAAGACAAGCCCCAAATGATGTGCTTAATACATTTGTTCTTCCTTGAAGAGATGAGGTATAATTGTACGCAATCATCTCGTAGCTAGGAATTATATTAAGAACCCTGAACTATAAGTACTAAATCAAACTAAATAGTCTCTTATCCTATTTTTCTCTTCATACTTGTCATTACTTCCTGAAGTTCTCATTACGACTGCATAATTCTACTCCCCCCCCCCCCCCTCCCCCCCCCCCCCCCCCCCCCGCCGAACCCCCAGGTTTCCTTCAGAAAAGGAGGGTAGCCTTCGGCTTCTCCTTTCCCTCACAACCATACTTTTCTCCCCACAAATGTTCCTGGGGTGAGACTCACAAGTTATTTCAGTGAGCACTAATACCGTTCAGGGTAAGACGAATAAGTTATTGCTGCTTTGTCTTTTTACAAATATTTAGCATCTCTTCCAAACTCGCTGTTGTTGTCCCTTGAGGAAAGAGAACCTGTTCTAGAAGAAAGGTTAATGGGAAAACACAAGCTACACTGTGATATTAAGCACAGATTTCTTTTTCCAAAGCTAAAAACCACAGTCCTCCTTCATTTGGTCCTAAAGAAGACATAACATCGCCGGCTAATGGGCTGTCCACAAATGACCACTATTGAATGAATAATAAAGGAATAATAGCAATGTGATTTCCACTTACATCAACCACAAAAATCTTCTGGGAATCATCCAAAAACTGTACTTTTAAATGTAGCATTCTCGGCGAGGCCGTTGGGCTGCAAGCAGGCTTGGAGTGCTGTGGGAGCTGTGACAGGAAGAGGGGCTTTCTCCAGCTGGATGCCGTGCGCTTGGGGGCCCCCACCCCCCCCCAGCCCCCCCCCATCCCAGCAGGGCGTTTGTGCTGCGCCGCGCTGGTGATCGATAGCATCTGGGCAATCTCGTCTATTTGGTCAACATCAAATCCAACTGGACTCTCTCTAGCCCTCTGAAACTAGTTCCTTTCTTCAAAGGAAAAGAAAAAGAGAGAAAGCATTCGCAACCCCTGGGGATTTTCTTTATTTCACAAGAGCACGGTCTGAAATCCTGAGGTGAAGCTTGAATAAACTGAGAACAGCTCTTCTCCAAAGTCAAGGGATTAGGTACTCACCTTAGTCTCATAGGGCACTAGAAAGCTCATGGCCAAACTAGGAAGCTTTATGTAGAATGATTTTATTTATTTATTTATTATTATTTTTTTTTATGTAGAATGATTTTAATTGTTTTGAATTTACATGATCTAGAAACAAAAACCATGTGAAAGGGAATATACCGAAAAGCTTCGTTTTCCCCCTCTGCCCACCGTGTTCTGGGGGCTTCCCATGCACCCCTATCAGTAACCAATTTTATTACGGTTTTTTTTTGCTGTTAGTTATTTAGCTTTCAGTGTTTCTTTAAGCAAATGCTGTACAAGCACATCCGAACATATTTCTTCTATGTAGGTAGCATGCTATTACACTGCTTCGTGTCTTCCTTTTCTTCGTATATCGCTTTAGCCGTGCACGGAGAGAGCTTCCTCGTTTCTATTGACAGCTCTGTGATTTTACACCACGGAGGTAAAACACAGTTTATTCAAATGGTTCCTCATCGGTGGCCGTGGGTTGTTTTCAACCTTTGGCTATTATAAACAAGGGTGAAACGAATATCCTCATCCGTATGTCATCTTACATGTGCGCAGCTACAGCGTTCGGATAACTCACCGGAAGTAAGATGGCTGGCCAAGAGTTACATGTTGGTAATTTTGATAGCGATTTCAAAGTTTTCCTCCATAAACTTGTTATGGGTTGAATTGCATCCCCCTAAATTCATGTGCTGAAGTCATAACCCCCAGTTTCTCGGAGTGTGGCTGTATTTGGAGATAGGGTCTATAAAGAAATAATGGAACTGAAATAAGGCCATTAGGTTGGGCCCTAATCCAATCTGACTGGTGTCCTTCTAAGTAGAGAAGATGAAGACACAGACACGTACAAGGGAAAGACCATGTAAGACATGGGGGAGAGAAGATGGCCACCTACAAGCCAAGGAGACTGGCCTCAGAAGGAACCAACCCAGCTGGCCCCTCAATCTCAGACTTCAAGCCTCCAGGAATGGTGAGAAAGTAAATTCCTGTTGTTGTAAGCCACCCACCTCATCTCTGATGGGAGACCTACCAAACTAGCACACGGTTTGTAGCAGGGCACAGTCCCACCAACAGTGTATGACAGGGCTTCTTTTCTCCAGGCTCACCGACAGAGTGTGGTGTCAAACTTTGGGGTTTCTGCAAGTTGTTAAGTGAGAAAAAGAAAAAGAATCCCAATCCAGTTCTTTTTTGTTTTGTTTTGTTTTTTTTTTTTCTAAATAGTATACATGCCCAGGGTAGAGCCCAACGTGAGGCTTGAACTCATGACCCATGATCGATTCCTAAGCTGAGATCATGAGTTGGACACTCAACTGACTGAGCTAACCAGGAGCCCCTCTCAGTGCCGTTTGAAGTCTGAATTTTAATTTTTCTTTTTATGAGAGAAGCTGAGCATCTTTTCAGGTGCTTAAGGGCTGTTTAGATTTCTTTTTGTGTGAACTCTCTGTTCACACAGTTCCATAGACTCTCTTTAAAATATTGGCTATTGTCCTTTTCTCTTCAATCTCTAGGAACTATTTTAACACTAGCCCTTTGCCCATGATGTGAGTTACCAATATTGTCCCCTATTCGTCCTTTGTCTTTCAACTTTGCTTGTGGTGTAGGTGTGTTGTTTGCCATGGCAAGTTTTTGATTTTTCAAAATTAATTAATTAATTAATAATTTAATTAATTGATTGATTAATTATTATTTTTTATGAACATATAATGTATTTTTATCCCCAGGGGTACAGGTCTGTGAATCACCAGGTTTACACACTTCACAGCACTCACCATAGCACATATCCTCCCCAGTGTCCATAACCCAACCCCCCTCTTCCGACCCCCCTCCCCCCAGCAATCCTGTTTGTTTTGTGAGATTAAGAGTCGGATCACTATGTTTGTATCTTTAGGGTAAATACCCAGTAGTGCAATTGCTGGGTCATAGGGTAGTTCTATTTTCAACTTTTTGAGGAACCTCCATGCTGTTTTCCAGAGTGGCTGTACCAGCTTACATTCCCACCAACAGTGTAGGAGGGTTCCCCTTTCTCTGCATCTTCGCCAGCATCTGTCCTTTCCTGACTTGTTAATTTTAGCCATTCTGACTGGTGTGAGGTGATATCTTACTGTGGTTTTGATTTGTATTTCCCTAATGCCGAGTGATGTGGAGCACTTTTTCATGTGTCTGTTGGCCATCTGGATGTCTTCTTTGCAGAAATGTCTGTTCATGTCTTCTGCCCATTTCTTGATTGGATTATTTGTTCTTTGGCTGTTGAGTTTGCTAAGTTCTTTATAGATTTTGGACACTGGCCCTTTATCTGATATGTCATTTGCAAATATCTTCTCCCATTCTGTCATTGTCTTTTGGTTTTGTTAACTGTTTCTTTTGCTGTGCAAAAGATTTTGATCTTGATGAAATCCCAATAGTTCATTTTTGCCCTTGCTTCCCTTGCCTTTGGCGATGTTCCTAGGAAGATGTTGCTGCGGCTGAGGTCGAAGAGGTTGCTGCCTGTGTTCTCCTCAAGGATTTTGATGGATTCCTTTCTCACATTGAGGTCCTTCATCCATTTTGAGTCTATTTTTGTGTGTGGTGTAAGGAAATGGTCCAATTTCATTTTTCTGCATGTGGCTGTCCAATTTTCCCAACACCATTTATTGAAGAGGCTGTCTTTTTTCCATTGGACATTCTTTCCTGCTTTGTCGAAGATTAGTTGACAATAGAGTTGAGGGTCTATTTCTGGGCACTCTATTCTGTTCCATTGATCTATGTGTCTGTTTTTGTGTCAGTACCATGCTGTCTTGATGATGACAGCTTTGTAATCGAACTTGAAGTCTGGAATTGTGATGCCACCAACTCTGTCTTTCCTTTTCAATATCCCTTTGGCTATTCGAGGTCTTTTCCATATAAATTTTAGGATTATTTGTTCCATTTCTTTGAAAAAAATGGGTGGGATTTTGATAGGAATTGCATTAAATGTGTAGATTTCTTTAGGTGGCATAGACATTTTCACAATATTTGTTCTTCCAATCCATGAGCATGGAACATTTTTCCATTTCTTTGTGTCTTCCTCAATTTCTTTCATAAGTACTTTATAGTTTTCTGAGTATAGATTCTTAGCCTCTTTGGTTAGGTTTATCCCTATGTATCTTATAGTTTTGGGTGCAATTGTAAATGGGATTGACTCCTTAATTTCTCTTTCTTCTGTCTTCTTGTTGGTGTAGAGAAATGCAACTGATTTCTGTGCATTGATTTTATATCATGACACTTTACTAAATTCCTGTACAAGTTCTAGCAATTTTGGAGGGGAATCTTTTGGGTTTTCCACATATAGTATCATATCATCTGCGAAGAGTGATAGTTTGACTTCTTCTTTGCTGATTTGGATGCCTTTAATTTCTTTTTGTTGTCTGATTGCTGAGGCTAGGACTTCTAGTACTATGTTGAATAGCAGTGGTGATAATGGACATCCCTGCCGTGTTCCTGACCTTAGCAGAAAAGCTTTCAGTTTTTCTCCATTGAGAATGATATTTGCGGTGGGTTTTTCATAAATGGCTTTGATGATATTGAGGTATGTGCCCTCTATCCCTACACTTTGAAGAGTTTTGATCAGGAAGGGATGCTGTACTGTGTCAAATGCTTTTTCAACATCTATTGAGAGTATCATATGGTTCTTGTTCTTTCTTTTATTAATGTGTTGTATCACATTGATTGATTTGCGGATGTCGAACCAACCTTGCAGCCCTGGAATAAATCCCACTTGGTCATGGTGAATAATCCTTTTAATGTACTGTTGAATCCTATTGGCTAGTATTTTGATGAGAATTTTCGCATCTGTGTTCATCAAAGATATTGGTCTGTAATTCTCTTTTTTGATGGAATCCTTGCCTGGTTTTGGGATCAAGATGATGCTGGCCTCATAAAATGAGTTTGGAAGTTTTCCTTCCATTTCTATTTTTTGGAACAGTTTCAGGAGAATAGGAATTAGTACTTCTTGAAATGTTTGGTAGAATTCCCCTGGGGAGCCGTCTGGTCCTGGGCTTTTGTTTGTTTGGAGATTTTTGATGACTGTTTCAATCTCCTTACTGGTTATGGGTCTGTTCAGGTTTTCTATTTCTTCCTGGTTCAGTTGTGGTAGTTTATATGTCTCTAGGAATGCATCCATTTCTTCCAGATGGTCAAATTTTTTGGCGTAGAGTTGCTCGTAGTATGTTCTTATAATTGTATTTCTTTGGTGTTAGTTGTGATCTCTCCTCTTTCATTCATGATTTTATTTATTTGGGTCCTTTCTCTTTTCTTTTTGATAAGTCTGGCCAGGAGTTTATCAATCTTATTAATTCTTTCAAGGAATCAGCTCCTAGTATCGTTGATTTGTTCTATTGGGTTTTTGTTGTTGTTGTTGTTTCTATTTCATTGATTTCTTCTCTGATCTTTATTATTTCTCTTCTCCTGCTGGGTTTAGGCTTTCTTTCTTGTTCTTTCTCCAGCTCCTTTAGGTGTAGGGTTAGATTGTGTATTTGAGACCTTTCTTGTTTCTTGAGAAAAGATTGTACCACTATATATTTTCCTTTCAGGACTGCCTTTGCTGTGTCTCACAGATTTTGAACTATTGTGTTTTCATTATCATTTGTTTCCATGAATTTTTTCAATTCTTCTTTAATTTCCTGGTTGACCCATTCACTCTTTAGAAGGATGCTGTTTAGTCTCTATGTATTTGTGTTCTTTCCAAATTTCCTCTTGTGATTGAGTTCTAGGTTCAGAGCATTGTGGTCTGAAAATATGGAGGGAATGATCCCAATCTTTTCATACTGGTTGAGACCTGATTTAGGATCCAGGATGTGATCTATTCTGGAGAAATTTCCATGTGCACTAGAGAAGAATGTGTATTCTGTTGCTTTGAGATGAAATGTTCTGAATATATCTGTGATGTCCATCTGGTCCAGTGTGTCATTTAAGGCCTTTATTTCCTTGTTGATCTTTTGCTTGGATGATCTGTCCATTTCAGTGGGGGGAGTGTTAAAGTCCCCTACTATTATTGTATTATTGTTGATGTGTTTCTTTGATTTTGTTATTAATTGGTTTATATAGTTGGCTGCTCCCACATTAGGGGCATAGATATTTAAAACTGTTAGATCTTCTTGTTGGATAGACCTCTTGAGTATGATATAGTGTCCTTCCTCATCTTCTTTGGCTTAAAATCTCGTTGAGCTGATATAAGGATTGTAACCCCCCCCCTTTCTTCTGATGTCCATTTACATGGTAAATTGCTTTCCACCCCCTCACTTTAAATCTGGAGGTGTCTTCAGGTCTAAAATGAGTTTCTTGTAGGCAACATATTGATGGGTTTTGTTTTTTTATCCATTCTGATACCCTATGTCTTTTGATTGGTGCATTTAGCCCATTAACATTCAGGGTAACTATTGAGAGATGAATTTGGTGCCATTGTACTGTCTGTAAGGTGACCATTACTGTATATTGTCTCTGTTCCTTTCTGATCTACTACTTTTAGGGTTTCTCTTTGCTTAGAGGACCCCTTTCAATATTTCCTGTTGAGCTGGTTTGGTGTTTGCAAATTCTTTCAGTTTGTATTTGTCCTGGAAGCTTTTTATCTCTCCTTCTATTTTCAATGATAGCCTAGCTGGATGTAGTATTCTTGGCTGCATGTTTTTCTCATTTAGTGCTCTGAATATATCATGCCAGTTCTTTCTGGCCTGCCAGGTCTCTGTGGATAAGTCTGCTGCCAATCTAATATTTTTACCATTGTATGTTACAGACTTCTTTTCCTGGGCTGCTTTCAGGATTTTCTCCTCGTCATTAAGTCTTGTAAATTTTACTATTAAGTGACAGGATGTAGACCTATTCTTGTTGATTTTGAGGGGGGTTCTCTGCACCTCCTGGATTTTGATACTTGTTCCCTTTGCCATATTAGGGAAATTCTCTCCAATAATTCTCTCCAATATGCTTTCTGTTCCCCTCTCTCTTTCTTCTTCTTCTGGAATCCCAATTATTCTAATGTTGTTTCGTCTTATGCTGTCACTTATCTCTCGAATTCTTCCCTTGTGGTCCAGTAGCTGTTTGTCCCTCTTTTGCTCAGCTTCTTTATTCTCTGTCATTTGGTCTTCTATATTGCTAATTTTTTCTTCTGCCTCATTTATCCTAGCAGTAAGAGCCTCCATTTTTTATTGCACTTCATTAATAGCTTTTTAAATTTCAACTTGGTTAGATTTTAGTTTTTTTATTTCTCCAGAAAGGGCTTTTATTTCTCCAGAGAGGGTTTCTTGTTGATCTTCTGGGGGAGGGGCCTGTTGTACTGATTCTCAAGTGTCTTTGCCCGAGGCAGAATTGCACCACCCTTACCAGGGGCCGGGCTAAGTAATCCGCTCGGGTTCGCTTTCGGGAGCTTTTGTCCCAGGAATGCTTTCCGGAGTTCCAGAGGACGGGAATGAAAATGGCAGCCTCCCAGTCTCTGGCCCAGAGGAGCTGAGAGCTGGGGGCCCCACTCCTCAGTGTACCCTCAGAGAATAGCGCCCAATCACTCCTGTCTCCCTGCCCTCTGGCCATGCTCAGAGCTCACCCAGCCTGCGACCTGTTCAAGGTAACCCCGAGCTGAGAGCTCACTCCTCGGCTCTGTCTCTGTAGCCGGCTTCCCCACTCTAATAGCTGCAAGCTCTGCAACACTCAGACACCCCTGATCCTTCCGTGACCCCGCGGGACCTGGGGCCACGCTGACCCCAGTTTAGCCTCTAGAGCAATGTCCCTCAGTGGAGCAGACTTTTAAAAGTACTGATTTTGTGCTCTGTTGCTCTGCTGCTTGCCGGGGGCTGGCCCCTCCCCCCACGATCTATCTTCCCGTTGCTTTGGATTCACTTCTCTGCAGGTCCTACCTTTCAGAAAGTGGTCAATTTTCTGTTTCTAAAATTGCTGTTCTTCTTGTCTTCAATCCCCTGTTGGATTTGTAGGTGTTTGCAATGATTTGATAAGCTGTCTAGCTGATCTCCTGCTACCTGATGTAGTTTCAGCCTGCTACTTCTCCGCCATCTTGACTCCTCCCCCAAGTTTTTGATTTTTGTGTTGTGAAATTTGTCTTTCATTTTCTAAATGGCCTCTAGATTTTCAATCATAGTTAGAAAGGTCTTCTTCACTCCAAGGTTTTCTTTTAGTACTTTTATGGTTTTGTTTTATCTTGATATATGATGTGACTTATGGATCAACTTTCACCTTTTTTCTAAATGGATACCTAATTGTCCTGATGTCATTGATTGGAAAGTTTGTTTTCAACCCTTTTATTTGAAAATCTACCTTTATCATACATTTTTTAGAGATTTATTTACTTATTTGAGAGAGAGAGAGTGTGAGAGAGAGAGCGAGCACAGGTGTAGGGGCAGAGGGAGAGGGAGAGACAATTTGGAGCAGACTCTGTGCTGAGTGCAGAACCCAATATGGGGCTCAACCTCCAGCCGCTAAGATCAGGACCTGAGCCGAAACCAAGAGTCAGATGCTTAACTGACTGCACCACCCAGGTGCCCCATGCCTTTATCATACACTAAATTTCCATATATATTTGGGCCTGTTTAGAGATTTTTATTCTCTTCTGCTCATGCACCAATTCCACACTGTTTTAATGTTTTTTACATTGTTTTAATTTTTGAGGCTCTAGAGTGTGTTTTGTTTTGTTTTTAAGTTTTTAAACTAATTAATTGATTTTTGGGTAATCTCTATGCGAACTTGGGGCTCAAACTTCAGACCCTAAGACCAAGAGTCACGCACTCTACCAACTGAGCCAGCCAAGTGCCCTTCTGGCCTATGTTTTGATATCTAACAAGGCTGTTCCACACCACATTGATCTTCATTTACAGAGTTTTCCTGGCTTTTCTTGTTTACTCATTTTGTCTATACAAGCTTGTTAAAAATTTGTTAAAATGATAAATTTACTTGTGGAAAGTTGGTATATCTTAGATGGGAGGTCCTCTCATTCATGGGGTGTGTATGTCAATTTTCTCAGTTGGACTTTAATGTTCTTCTCTTCTGAAATGTTGTAAATAAATATTTTTCAAATATACACAAACCCGAAGAGTTTAGTACAGTAAATTCCCATACACTCATCTTCCAGATTAAATAGTGTTATGAGATGAATTGTATTCTTCCATAATTTATACATTGAAACTCTAACCCCTGGTTCCTCAGAACGTTACTGTATTTGAAGATAGGGTCTTTCAAGGGATAGTGAAGTTAGAACGGGGCCTATACGGTGGGTCCTAAACCAATCATACTGGTGTCCTTATAAGAAAAGGAAATTTGTACCCACGTGTACCAGAGATGTGTGTTCATAGAAGAAAGCCTATGCAAGGATATAGTGAGAGGGGAGCCATCTTCAAGCCAAAAAGAGAGGCCTCAGAAGAAACCAAACTTGTTGACGCATTGCTCTTGGATTTCTAAACCCCAGAAGTATAAGAAATAAATTTCTGTTGTTTATGCCACCCAGGTTGTGGTATTTTTTTATCCCTGCCCTAGAAAACAAATATAAATAGTATCAAGATTTTGCATTTTTTCTCTCTGTCTGCCTCCCAGGAATTATTATTGTTAATATTTTTTAAAAAAGATTTTATTTTTAAGTAATCTCTATACCCACCCTGGGGCTTGAACTCACAACCTTGAGACCAAGAGTCACATGCTCTACCCCCTGAGCCAACCAGGCTTCTCTCCTAGGAATTATTTTAAAGCAAATGCCAGACATCACATCATTTCACTCCCTTCATATGCTTACTATTCATCTCTTAAAAATAGGGGCTTCTTCTCATATAACCCCAAGACCATGAACACAACTAAGAAAATTTTCTTGTCATATTGTACCCAGGCCATATTCAAATTTCCCCAACTGTTCCAAATTTTTTTTAAACAATTGGTTGGTTTGAATCAGAATCTAAACAAGTTCCATATGTTGCATTTAATTGTTACATCTATTAATTTTCTTTTAATCTATAACAGTACCCTTGCTCTCATTCAATGCCTTTGATTAAAGAAACTTGGCCAATTGCCCTATGGAATATTCCATGTTCTGGATCTGTCAGCTTGCTTCACTGTGTTGTCATTTTACTTGTTATCCTACTCATATTCCTTATAAATGGAAGGTAGCTATAAATGCATGATGAGATTCCCATCCAAACTTTTCTGGTAAGGAGACTTCATAGTTGATACTGTATACTTTGTATTTCATCATATCAAGAGGCATATGTCTGGTCGTTCTTAGTGAGACCAGGATTGATTAATGGGTTTAACTAATGAACATCAAAAGCGTTCAAAAGCATTCCTCACATAGGTTTTGTGCATTTCTTATACATTCACTCCTAAGTATTTATACCTTGTGGTTGCTTTTTAAAATGGGGATCTTCTCTTCTGTTCCGTCTTCTAACTGGAAGCTGTTGGCACATATGAAGGGTATTTTTATATATTAATTTTCTATCTTGTTAACATATTGAACTTCTTTTGTTTTTTAATTGTGTTATATTAGTCAACATAAAATACATAATTCGTTTTTGATGAATAATTGTAGTCATTTTTCATTTGATTCTTGAGTTTTCAGATACCAGACAACAAGGGGTGCCTGGGTGGCTCAGTGGGTTAAGCATCTACCTTCAGCTCAGGTCATGATCCAAGGGTCCTGGGATCAAGCTTCACACTGGGCTCCCTGCTCAGCGGGGAGCCTGCTTCTCCCTCTTCCTCTGCTGTTCCCCCTGCTTATGCTCTCTTTGTCCAATAAATAAATAAAAGCTTTTTAAAAATAATACAATAAAATTCAAGTTTAACTGAATTCTAAACTTTTGAACTGTTCAGTGAGGAGTCTGCTTCTCCCTCTCCCTGCTCATCTCCTCCTGCCTCTACTCTCTCTGGCAAATAAATAAAATCTTTTTAAAAAAGATATCAGACAGTTATATTGTATGTGAATGGAAATGGTTTCTCGCTTCCTCTCCAATTCTTACAACATTAATTTCTTTCTTTTCTCTAATTGGACTGGCTAATAGCTCCAATGAAATGTGAAATCATAGTGGCAATAGTGAACATTCTTTTCTTTCTTCTGACGTCAGTGGGAGTGCTCCCAGGGTTTCCACATTAGGTAAAACACTGGTTTTTGAAGGATACATTTTTAAAAGTGCATTTCAACCTGATTGGGCAAGATTCCCCCAAAACACCGGCCTTTGTCTATACTGAACTAACTTATTTTATGTCACTAAATAAATAGGCTGGTAAAATTAAACCAATGAAATGCCATCATCTGATGGACAAGAGTATATACCTTTGCTAGTATTTTGACAGTTCACAGTGCCATCTCCACAATAGCTCCAAGTGGGGAGGCAGCTGCAAGATTCGTGGAAAAAACAGTAGCTTTGGTGACCAAAGAATCTATTTTAAATCTTACCGACGATGTGACCCGAGGCAGGTCACTTCAGCTCCCTGTACCTCAATTTTCTCACCTATAAAATAAGGTGACAGTTCTAATCCATAGGGTTGTGAGAAAGTGCCTAGTACTCAGTTGGCACTCAACAAATGTTTGCCAAGCTGGTGAGTATTAAGGAAATAAATATGAATAAATCACTCTTTGCTGAAGTTTCAAATGGTAAATGAAGAAGGAGTTCTCTCTTTTCCTCTCTTTTTCCACCTAGACTTGATTCCTTCAGTTATTGCTGGCAACGCATTATTAATAGACTGTGATCCAAAACAGGAAACTGTCCTAAAGGAAATTTTCAGATTCTACTTTAAAGTTAAAATCCAAAGTTGAGCTCACCCTTGGAAAAATTAGCCTGGCCGGTCTGTCTTCACTTAGTTCCCCCACACATAGCGAGGTGGAGAGGGAGAGCTGGGCAAGGGGCCAGAATAAGAGGGAGTGGAGACTGGGAAATGGACTCCAGGGTTTGTGAGCTAGGATGGAAATCAAAGACTATACCTTGTAGCGTTTACTGTTATCTTGTTGAAATAAAGAGAATGAACCAAAACCAAAAATAAAAAGCAGCCGTACAATGCCTTTCACCTAAGATTCAAACAATGATCTGTGGCATGACTTAAGGGACAGAAGTTAAGAATTCTGACCAAAGGGGCGCCTGGGTGGCTCAGTGGGTTAAGGCCTCTGTTTTCGGCTCAGGTCATGATCCTAGGGTTCTGGGATCGAGCCCCATATCGGGCTCTCTGCTCGGTTGGGAGCCTGCTTCCCCTCCTCTCTCTCTGTCTGCCTCTCTGCCTATTTGTGATCTCTGTCTGTCAAATAAATAAAGAAAATCTTCAAAAAAAATTTCTGACCAAAATTATGGCCCCAGTTCCTGTCATTTCATCATCAGTGCCTTATTTCTCTGGGGCTGTTATTCTTTTTTAGGAGTCCCTTATTTTTCCCCGGGTTTATTGAGATATAATTGACATCTACCATTGTGTAAATTTAAGGTGTACAACGTGATGACTTGATACACTTACATATTGCAAAATGATTATCTCAGCATTACCTCACTGAATAACCATTTTTTTTTGTAATGAGGACATTTAAGATCCACTGTCTTAGTAACTTTCAAGTATACAATACAGTATTGTTAGCTATAATCACCATGTACATTGGATTTCCAGAACTTACTCATTTTCTAATTGAAGGTTTGTACCTTATGACCCACATCTCTCTACTCCACGTGCCTCACAGCCCCTTGCAGTGACCACCATTTTTTCCGTTTCTGTGAATTTGGCTCTTTTAGATTATATACATAAACAATATTATATAATATCAGTCACATTCTGTCTGGCTTATTTCACTTAGCATAATGTCCTCAATGTGCATCCAAGTTGTCTCAAATGGGAGTTCCTTCTTTCCCATGGCTGAATAATATTCCATCATATATATATATATATATATGATGGAATATATATATATATATACACACAAACATATCTATATATATCTAGATATATCTAGATATATGATATATATATATCATCATATATCTATCTATATCTATATATGATGGAATATATATATATATATATACACACACAAACATATCTTCCTTACCTATCCGTCTGTAGATGGGTACAGCCAGAACATAGCTATTCTGAATAATGCTGCAGTGAATATGGGAGTTGCAAAGTCTCTTTGAGATCTTGATTTCATTTCCTTTGATAAACCCAGAAATGGAATTGCTAGAACATATGGTAGGTCTACTTTTCATTTTTTGAGGAACCACCATACTGTTTTCTATAGTGCCTGTACTAATTTTCATTTCCACAAGTAGTACACCAGGATTCCCTTTTTTCCCACATTTCTGCCAACACTTGTTATACCTTGTCCTTTCGATAATAGCCATTCTAATAGGTCTGACATAATATCTCACTGTGGTTTTGATGTGCATTTCCCTGACGACTAGTGATAGTAAGCATATTTTTATGTACCTGTTGACGATTCATAAATCTTATTTGGAAATATTTCTATTCATTTCCTTTGCCCATTTTTTAATTGAATGTTTGTGTATGTGTGTGTGTGTGTAGGAGGGGTTTTGCTATTGAGTTGTATGAATTCCTTATATAGTTTGTATATTAACCCCTTATCAGATATATGATTTGTAAATATTTCCTTCCATTCTATCAGTTGTCTGCTTGTTTTGTTGTTTCTTTTACTCTGCATAAACTTTTTAGTTTGATGTAGTTTCACTTATTTATTTTTGTTTTGTTTTTGTGCTTTTGGTGTCATATGCAAAAAATCATTACTAAGATTGATGTCGAGTAGCTTTTTCCCTATGTTTTCTCCTAGAAGTTATATGGCTTCAGTCTCATCTTTAAGTCCATTTATTTTTATTTTTTTTTTAATTTATCTATCTTAGTGAGAGATAGATAGAGAGAGAGAGAGAGAGAGAGCACAACCCAGGAGAGGGGCAGAGGGAGAGTGTGAGAGAGAATCCCAAAGAGACTCCCTGCTGAGCATGAAGCCCAGTGTGAGGCTGGATCCCAGGACCCCAAGATCATGACCTGAGTAGAAATCAAGAGTCAGGTGCTCAACCTACCGAGGCACCTGGGTGCACTTTATTCCTGAGTCCATTTGAAGTTAATTTTTATAAGTGGTGTAAGATAAAGGTCAATTTCATTCTTGTGCCTGTGATTATCCAATTTTCCCAACACCACCAGTGAAGGTATTCTTTCCCTATTGAATATTCTTTTTTTTTTTTTAAGATTTTATTTATTTATCAGAGAGAGAGAGGGGGAGAGAGCGAGCACAGGCAGACAGAAGCAGAAGCAGAGGGAGAAGCAGGCTCCCTGCCAAGCAAGGAGCCCGATGTGGGACTCGATCCCAGAACGCCGGGATCATGGCCTGAGCCGAAGGCAGCTGCTCAACCAACTGAGCCACCCAGGCGTCCCCCCTATTGAATATTCTTAACTCCCTTGTCAAATATTAGTTGACTGTACAGGCTAGGGATTATTTCTGGTCTTTTGATTATGTTTTAATGGTTTATGCATCTGTTTTTATGCCAGTATCACACTGCTTTGATAACTGTAACTTTGTAGTATAATTAAAGTCAAGAAGTTGGATGCCTCTTGCTTTGTGTTATTCAGGATCATTTGTGTTTCCATATAAATTTTAAGATTTTTTTTTCTTTCTGGAAAAAATGCCACTGGAATTTTGATAGGGATTGCATGAAATCTATAGATGGATTTGGATAGCATGGATATTTTAACAACACTAATTCTTCTAATCCATGAACATGTAGTGTGTTTCCATTAATTTGTGTCCTCTTCCATTTCTTTATTCAATGTCTTATAGTTTAAAGTTTACAGAGCATTCACCACCTTAGTTAAATTTATTCTTAAGTATTTTATTATTGTAGGTGCTATTGTGACTGTGACTGTTTTCCTCATTATTTTTTTAGATATTTTATTGTTCGTGTATCGAAATGCAACTTTTTTGTATGTTGAGTTCATATTTTACAACTTTACTGAATTTGTTGATCAGTTTAAATAGTTTTTGGAGTCTTTAGGAGTTCTCTGTGTAAGATCATATCATCTGTGAACAGTGACAATTTTACTTTTTCCATTCTGATTTGGACACTTTATTCCTTTTTCTTGCTTGAGTGCTCTCGCTGGGACTTCCAGTATGATGTTGACTAGGAATATGAGAGTGGACCATTTTTTTAAAAAAAAGATTTTATTTAATGATTTGACACAGAGAGAGAGACAGTGAGAGAGGGAACACAAGGGGGAATGGGGGAGGGAGAAGCAGGTTTCCTGCTAAGCAGGGAGCCCTATCCCCTGAGCTAAAGACAGACGCTTAATGACCAAGCCACCCAGGTGCCCCCACTTGTCTTATTCTTGATCTTAGAGGAAAAGTTTTCAAACATTGAGTATGAAACTAGCTGTGGGATTGTCATATATGGCCTTTAATATGTTGTTATGGTCCTTCTAAACCCAAGTTATTGAGAGTTTTTATCATGAAAGGGTGATTTCTTTTGTCAAAAGCTTTTCTGCCTCTATTAAGATGATCAGATAATTATTATCTTTCATTCTATTAATATGGTGTATAACATCTTCTGATTTGTATATGTTGAGTCAACCTTGCACCCCAGGGATCAATTCCACTTGTGCATGGCATATGATCCTTTTATTGTGCTTTTGAACTCACTTTGCTAACACTTTACTGAGATTTTTTTGCACCTATATTTATCAGGGATATTAGCTTGTAATTTTTTGTGGTGGTTATCTGGCTTTGGTATCAGGGTAATGCTAGCTTTGTGAAATGAGTTTGGAAGTGTTCTCTCCTCTTCCATTTTTTAAAAGATTCATTTATTAGAGAGAGAGAAAAAACACACAAGCTGGGGGAGGGGCAGAGGGAGAAGAAGAGAAATCCTTAAGCAGATTCCCTACTGTGCATGAAGCCAGACATGGGGCTCAATTCCAGACCATGAGATCATGACCTGAGCCAAAATCAAGAGCCAAATGCTCAACAGACTCAGCCACCCAGACACCCCTCACCGCTTTAGTTTTTTAGAAGTGTTTAGAAGGATTGGCTTTAGCTTTTCTTTAATAGCTTGGTAAAATTTCCTGGGAAACCATCTGGTCTTTGTTTTGGGGGGGAGATTTTCTTTCTTTCTTTCTTTCTTTTTTTTTTTTAAGATTTTATTTATTCATTTGACAGAGAGAGAGAGAGAGAGATCACAAGTGGGCAGAGAAGCAGGCAGAGAGAGGGAGAAGCAGGCTTCCTGCTGAGCAGAGAGCCCGATGCAGCGCTCGATCCCAGGACCCAGAGATCATGACCTGAGCCAAAGGCAGAGGCTTAACCCTCTGGGCCACCCAGGCACCTCTGTTGGGGAGATTTTCCATTACAGATTGAATCTTGTTACTTGTTATTGGTCTGGTCAGATTTCTATTTCTTCATGATTTTGTTTTGGGATTTTGTTTCTAGAAATTATCCATTTCTTCAAGTTTATCCTATTTGCCTAGTAATCTCCTATGATCCTTTATATTTCTCTGTAATGTCTCCACTTTTATTTCTGATTTTAGTTTTTTTTAGTTTTTTAAGTCCTCTCTCTTTTGTTATTTAGTCTCACTAAGGTTTGTCAATTTTATTTATATATTTTTTTTAAAAAGAACTTTTAGGGACACCTGAATGGCTCAATCAGTTAAGCGTCTCCCTCAGCTCAGTTCATGATCTCAGGTTCCTGGGATTGAGTCCCACATTGAGCTTTCTGCTCAGCTGGGGAGTCTGCTTCTCCTTTCCCTCTGCCTGCCCTCTGTCTGCCACTTTGCCTACTTGTGCTCTCTATCAAGTAAATAAATGAAATCCTTAAAAAAATAAATAAAAATAAAAAATAAAAAGGAGCTTTTAGTCACATTGATCTTTTTTATTGTTTTTCTGGTCTCTGTTTCCTTTATTTCTTTTTTTTAAATTTTATTTATTTATTTGACAGAGAGAGATTGAGATCACAAGTAGGCAGAGAGGCAGGCAGAGAGAGAGGTGGAAGCAGGCTCCCTGCTGAGCAGAAAGCTCAATGTGGGGCTCGGTCCCAGGACCCTGAGATCATGACTTGAGCCAAAGGCAGAGACTTAACCCACTGAGCCACCCAGGCGCCCCTGTTTCACTCATTTCTGCTATAGTCTTTATTTCCTTCATTCTACTACATTTGGGCTTAGTTTGTTCTTTTTCTAGTTCCTTCAGGTATAAAGTTAAGTTGTTTGAGATCTTTCTTTTTTCTTAATGTAGGTATTTATTGATAGGAACTCTGTCTTAGAAGGGTTTTTGTAACATCCCATAAATTTTGGTATATGATGTTTCTATTTTTGTTTGTTTCAAAATATTTTTTCTTTTGATTTCTTCTTTGACCCATTGATTGTTCAGAAGTGTGTTGAATTTCTGCATATTTGTAGGCTTCCCAGTTTTCCTCCTGTTATTGATTTTTGGTTTCTTAGCATTGTGGTTGGAAAAGATACTGGGTATGATTTCTGTCTCCTTAAATTTTCTAAGACTTGTTTTGTGACCTGTGATATGATTGATCCTGGAGAATATTCCACATAAACTTGAGAAGAATATCCTGGTGCTGTTGAATCAACTGTCCTGTGTATATCTTTTAGGTCTATTTGGTTTAAAGTATAGTATATGTCCAGCATTTCCTTATTGGTTTTCTATCTGGGTAATCTATCTACTGTTGAGAGTGGCATTTTGAAATCCTCCACTATTGTTGCATTGTCTATTTCTCCCTTCAGATCAGTTAGTATTTGCTTAATATATTTACATGCTCTGAGATTGAGTGCATATATACTTATAATTGTTACATACTCTTCATGAATTGACCCTTTTATCACCATATAGTGACCCTCTTTGTCTCTTGTTATAATTTTTTTTTTTTGCTTGAAGTCTATTTTATCTGCCGTAAGGACAGCCATTCCTGCTCTCTTTTGATTTCCATTTTAATGGACTACCTTTTTCCATCCCTTCACTTTGAGCCTACATGTGTCCTTATAGTTGAAGTGAGTCTCTTGTAGGCAACATATTCTTGGGTCTTGTTTTTAACCCATTCAGCCACTGTATGACTTTTGAATGGAGAATTTAATCCATTTACATTTAGAGTAATTGTTGATGGGTAAGAACTTACTAATGCATGCCTTCTTACTGTTTTCGGGCTGTTTTGTATTTCCTTTGTTCAAGAGTTCCTTATAAAAGTGCCAGTAGTCTTTGACGTTAATCACTTTATTACAATGGATTTAATAGAAAGTCAGAGCTGAAAGGAACTTTCTTAGGTGTACTGATTTATCATTTCCTGTATCTCTCATGAAAATAGTTTTTATGTACATACAAAAATAAACGCTCATTTTTTCCAAAGTTAAGCAACATAAACAAAGAAGGAATTAGAGTCACCTGAATTTAATTAAACCTGAGATAATCTCCATTAACATCTTAGTAAACCATCTTTTAAAAAAAATTATAGTAGCAGTTCTGGTACTATCATTTGCCTGCTGGGTGATGGTTGATATTTTCTGAACCTGTTTCCTCACCTATAAAATGGAATAACACACACTGGGTAGCAAACATCGACAGTGTGTCAGTGCTTTGCACCGATCCCACCTTTTGCTACTTTTGTGTACCCATCTTCCTAGCTTCTGTGCATTTTGCTCTTAAAGGTCAGCACTTAAAGCTCTTTTTTAAGAGAGTTTCCCTTTGGTCACTAGTGCCACTTTCCCTAAAAGAGCAGAAAATGGGAAAAGCCTAGGAGTTTACATCGCCCCAGGACAGCTCTTAGCCTGTGGCTAGTGCATAAATATAAAAGTCCACCTCCGATGGGTAATTTACATGCCAGAGCTCGCCTGAGGATAAAGCTTAGGCTGGGCCTTAGTCCAAAATTGCACCATTTTTGGCTTCTTCTGTATCCCACTTTCCTTATTCTTTCTAGTTCTTATAGGAGAAATTGCTTAATAAACTACATGAATGCATGAGAAACTTCATCTCCTTATCTTCTTGTGGCAAATCCTAATCTAAAACATCCCAGTTGCTTACCTCATATGTTGTTGTCAAAATAACTCAAGAAAGTGAAAGTGACTATTCTTGCTAGGTTATGGGTGCTGCCATGACCATCCTTTCTGTTTTCCTCTTCAGGGATGAATTCTATGTAGGACTGACTCTCAGGATCCATGCAGAACTACCTCTCTCGAAGTGAATCTTTCCCTCTGATTTGAGTTGAAGAAATGACCACTTTTTCTAATGCAGTCTTTCTTCCCAGGCATTTTATTAATTTAGCTATTTTTAAAGATTTATTTATTTATTTGAGGGGAGGGCAGGGGCAGAAGGAGACGGGGAGAGAGAGAATCTCAAGCAGACTCCCTCTATCCCACAACCCTGAGATGACCTGAGCTGAAACAAAAGTCAGATGCTCAATGAGCCATTCAGGTGCCTCTCTTTCCAAATCCCAAGAATACTAAAAGTTTTAACTTACACATATTGAGCTCTTCCCATATTCAGAAGATCTGAATATGTTATCACATTTTATGCTCATAACAGCCTCTGAAATAGGAATTCTTATTATTATTTCCATTTTACAGATAAGAAAATGGAGGTTCGGAAAAATTAAGTGTCAGCAAATACCAATACTGGGATGTTAACTCGGGTCATACATTCATGACTTCAGTGCCCAACTCTTAATTGCTATACATATTGTCTCTCACTTTTCACTTACTTTTCACTCAGGCAACTCAGGAATCCTGGTTTTTGTCCCCAGAATCTCATCACAGAACACATGCCTCCATTAGATCTTGACACTCTCCCCTGATCAAGGCTCTGAATTTCTGTAGTATCAATCCTTGATCTTTGCTTTGAGACTTCTGTGTAAACAATTTATCTTTAAATGATTGTTCTGAGACTTCTGAGAAAAAGAGCTTTTGTTGAATTTCACTATGAGTTAGATATTTCGCTAATCAGCTAATCATCTCATTTAATCTCCACACAAAGCTATCATGAGGGTACTATTTTTATCAGATAAGGAATAAAGATTGTTTTGCAAATGAAAAAAATGAGGATCAGGAAGGTCTTACCCAAGGATCACCTAAGCAATAATTGGCAAGCCTGGAATTTAGAGCCAGTTGACTCCAATCTTTGAATTTGTTCTTTTTCCATCAGGCTGCCTTTATTTTTTTTAAGATGTTATTTATTTATTTATTTATTTATTTATTTAAGAGAGAGAGAGAGAGAGAGAGAGAGTACAAGCAGGCAGAGTGGCAGACAGAGGGAGAGGGAGAAGCAGGCTTCCCAGCGTGCAGGGAGCACAATGTGGGACTCAGTCTCAGGATCCCAGGATCACTACCTGAACTGAATGCAGATGCTCAACTGACTGAGCCACCCAGGCATCCAGCTTTATTTGTCCTATTCTTAAATAACTTATTGGCTCCAGAGCTGAATATGTTGCCTCAGTTCTTACCAAAGCACTATCATTGAAGAGGGTGGCATGCTTTGGGGCACATACTTGTGTTTCACCAGGAGCTCAGTTTGAATTTTGCAAGTTGTGTCATTTGCCCATAGGTTTTTGAGAAGGGTGGACAGAAGTGATGAGGCCAAAGTCATGCTCTCTGGAGTCTTTCTGCTCCCTGCACAATCAACTCCCATTACACACCTAACTGTCCTAGGAGAGGAATGGCTAGAGGGACCTTCCAGTTGGAAGGTCTTATTGTCACACCAACATGTCACTCAATTTCTTTTAGGGTATTAATTAAGAGGTGCTAAGATTTTTTCAGCTGTCTACTATGTGTGAGCCTTCTTCACATGCTATTCACCCATTATTCATTAAAAAATATCTGTTGGTAAAGGGCTAGTGTCCAAAATCTATAAAGAACTTATCAAACTCAACACCCAAAGAACAAATAAGCCAATCAAGAAATGGGCAGAAGACATGTACAGACACTTCTGCAAAGAAGACTTCCAAATGGCCAACAGACCCATGAAAAAGTGGTCCACATCACCCGGCATCAGGGAAATACAGATCAAAACCACGATGAGATACCACCTCACGCCAGTCAGAATGGCTAAAATTAACAAGTCAGGAAACGACAGATGTTGGGAAGGATGGAGAGAAAAGGAAACCCTCCTACACTGTTGGTGGGAATGCAAGCTGGTGCAGCCACTCTGGAAAACAGCATGGAGGTTCCTCAAAAAGTTGAAAAGAGAGCTATCCTATGACCCAGCAATCACACTACTGGGTTTATTTACCCTAAAGAAACAAACGTAGTGATCCGAAGGGGCACATGCACCCCAATGTTTATAGCAGCAATGTCCACAATAGCCAAACTATGGAAAGAATCTAGATGTCCGTCAACAGATGAATGGATAAAGAAGATGTGGTATATATCTACAGTGGAATACTATGCAGCCATCAAAGAGGTGAAATCTTGCCATTTGCAATGATGTGGATGGAACTAGAGGGTATTATGCTGAGCAAAATAAGTCAATCAGAGAAAGACAATTATCATATGATCTCACTGATATGAGGAATTTGAGAAACAAGATAGAGGATCACAGGGGAAGGGAGGGAAAAATGAAACAAGATGGGATCAGGAAGGAGACAAACCATAAGAGACTTAATCGCAGGAAACAAAATGAGAGTTGCTGGGGGGTTGGTGGGATGAATGGGGTGGCGGGGTGATGGACACTGGGGAGGGCATGTGCTATGCTGAGCACTGTGAATTGTGTAAGACTGATGAATCACAGACCTGTACTCCTGAAACAGATAATACATTATGTGTTAATTTAAAAAAGTATCTGTTGAGCCCCATTAATATGAGTCACCGTTGTAGACACTGGAAATGTATCAGTGAACAAACCAAGCAAAATATCTGCTGCTCTAGTGGAAACCAGACAGAATCTTGCTTTTTGTTCCCCCACTCCAGTCCCAGCTCCAACCCCTGTGTCTTTGTTTTCCTTTATTTAATATATTGGGGTTCTGGGTGAGAAGTCATTTGAAAAAGGGATCTTGCTGCCTAGATTAAAAAAAAAAGTTTGAGAAAAACCACTTTAAACAAATCAGATAATCAAAGCTAAATTAGAGCCATAATTTAAATACAATTCTTTAGATCTTTAGAAACTCCCTTTTGTTGGAAAGAAAATGGATGCTCTTTTCAGCGAACACCATTCCAAGTATGAATCAGTTCTGAGTAAAGGCTTTTGTCTTAGCGAGGAAAAGATTTGAGCTCTTTTATTGTCAAAACTGCAATAAAACCCCAAATAAATTACAATATTGTATTTTAAAATTATCCAGTGAGGGTTAATTACAGCAACATGGTGCTGTCATTTAATTTTCACTGCCACTGAATAAAGTAGCTGCTATGATGACCACATTTAGCAGATAAGGAAACTAAAGCTCGGCGAGACGGAGTTACTTGCTTGCTGCTCAGAAACCGCGGTCACGGGGCTTGGGTGGGGACGTGTGTCTGTGCTTCGTCCACACAACCCGTATGTGGAAGAGCTGGGATTTGAATCTGAGTGTGTTTAAGTGCAAAGTTGAGGCATTTTTCACTCGAGTAGGTCCTTTCCTTTAAGCCCGAATGTGCCTGTGCTTCTGCTCCTCGCACTGGTATTGATGAAAGGCAGTGTTTGAGAGACTGCGCCCAAGCTTTGGCTGAGAAAGGAAGAGTGGAGTGAATGCCACAGTACGGGTCTTGGGTGGGCTTTTCACCCAAATCACCTTGGGGTGATTTGATCCAAGGTCCCTAGGATTGACCATGCCAGGCAGCGCCTATATTTGAAGGAAGGCAGTCTTGTCTCCTGTCAGATTCCCGGGATTGAATTTCAATCAGCTATGAAGGAACGGACGACCATTCATTAGTTCCTTTCCACTCCTTGAAAGTCTCCTGTGATCCCTGCAAAGACAATCCAGGTTCATGGAGGCATAATGAAGCCCCTGAAGGGAAGGGACACGGGGGCATATTGTGTTGCTGAGAAAAGCCAAGAAAACAGTCTTCATCCAGCCGACTGTGTGCCAAGGGTTTAGCTCAGAAGCACGAAGCCTAGGAGATTCTTCCTTATCTGCCTCTCAGCTCCGGCTTCCTCAAATACCCGTCCCAGAGTCAGCGGACCGCTGAAATATTCAGCAAGTAATGGATGCCCTCCATTGGTAGAACACAGCCAGGCCTTTGAGAGCAGATACAGTGAGATCCAGCAGATGGTGATGTTTCCAAACAAGGTGATGTAGAGCGTGACTCGGAGCAGCCTGGGAGGTCTGAAGTGTTTACCGATGCCAAACTACAGAAAGCCTTCACAGGCTGTTCAGAAGTCAAAGGGCATCTCTGAAAACCAGGAAGATGATGGGTCTATGCAGAGGGGAAAAAACAACTTGGGGAGGGCTGCTTGCGGCCAGAAATCAATCATTTCTCCTCTAGACAAGGAGCCCTTTAGCCTACTGGGGACCCAGCCTGCGCCCCCGCCCCCGGAGGGCCTCTGGTACTTTCTGTCTTGGAGGACGAGCTACATGACTAAAAATTAGAGCTGATGTCAGACATTTCGGCGAGAAAGCAAGTCCTAATGTCTGTCCTAAGATCAGCCCAGATGAGGCCCCATGTCCCACATGATCTATATCAGTGGTTGGCAAACTTTCAGGAAGGGCAGGCCACAGCTTTATTTAGCCCCTCTAATTTAAGGTTGTGCATGCCAGGAATACATTTGAGCATTTGAGGTCTCTTGACTCAAGCCTTCACATATGTACAGTAAATACGATTTCTTAAGGGTTCAAGGACTTTCTTCTAAAATTCAGCGGCAAGGGCCATTGGGCCACTTTTGTGCGCTTCCCTGCCTTGACTTTTCCTTGCAGATCGCCTTCTTGGATCCTTTCATTTACCCTGACAAAACGGAGCCCGTAGCTGTCACCTTCCCCCTGGCCTCTGCCTCTGGCAGGGAGTAGAGGATTTGTCTCCAGAGGTCAAGCCACTGGTACTCTTTTCCCTGGCCCCCGAGGCCCTTCTCTCAATTCTGGAGCATGCGCAGTCCTTGCCTGTAGCCTCAATTCTTGCTAGGAATGTGGTGCAGCAGGCTGAGTGCTCCCAGCCTCCTAGAGACTACCACAGCACCTCGGGTTCGCTCGCCCTCTTCCTCTTTCTCTTGGTCCTCTGCCCAGGCCACTTTACTCATTCTCCCTGCCACGGCTTAAATGTCACGTCTGTAGCAGAGACGACTTGCCTGATGACCTGGACTAGAACAGATGTCCCTCCTAAACATGCTCATAAGCCCCTTTGGAGCTCTAATCACAACTTTCAATTAAAAATTATTTAAGGGAAAAAAATTATTAAGGGGCGCCTGTGTGGCTCAGTCGTTAAGTGGCTGCCTTCGGCTCAGGTCATGATCCCGGGATCTTGTGATCGAGCCCCACATCAAGCTCTCTGCTCAGCGGGGAGCCTGCTTCTCCCTCTGCCTGCTGCTCCCCCTGCTTGTATTCTCTGTCTCACTGTCTCTTGCTCTCTGTCAATTAAATAAAAATTTTTAAAAAATTATTTAAATATGGCATAATGTCTATCTTCTGTACTAGACTGTGCAGCCCACGAGGACAGGGAAGTGTCAGTTTTGTTCACCACTATATCCCTAGTAGGTAATAAAATTGGTAATTTCATAATATTCACTAATAACAAGTGCTGTGTGTGCTGTGTATATATTAATTCAATTAATCTTTGCAACAATCCTATAAGGTGTGCACTATTATTACTACTGTTTGAGAGGCGAGGACATTGAAGTGTGCGGAGGTAGTAGCTTGCCTAAGGTCAGGTGGCTGGGATGTTATAGACCTGGGATTTGAACTCAAATAATACGACTTCAGAGTTCACTTTGTTAACTGTTAGGTCTATCCCTGAGACTAATATGTGAACAGAAATGGCTGAAATGAAAAGACCTGTCTCGACCATATTCCCCAGTTATGATCAAAAGCACTCTTCTTCATGGACCTCAGAAGCAGCCTTTTGTAGGTAAAACTGGAAGCCATATGGAAGTATGCACGATTTGCTGGCAATCTCTGCTTAGAGGGTCCATCCAAGTAGAATTGTCCTCTGACAGACCAGCCAGAGGATCCTTTGGGTTTAACTCGCTTTTTATCACACATTAAAAAGTACATTTCTAAAAGTCCAACAGAGATTTAGGAAGACCATGTCTTTAAGACAAGGCAGAGAAAGACAGAATAATACCATATTATTGGGATTTGGTTTATTATGAGCAATAGAAAAGTCCCCAAATAACAGAAGTTCATTTCTCTTTCATGTCCAATAAATCCCAAGGTCGTCAGCACACAAAGGGGGCATGGTGTTTAATGGTGACAGGGGCTGTGGACAGAGGTGTCCATCAGGGAGCAAGAAACAAAAGACTGGCATTAAGTTCAGAGGTCTGGGCTAGTTATGCCAAAGGGAAAGTCATCATCATAGAGATGGTAACCAAAACCCCAGGAGTTGGAGCCCAAGTTCTTTCTTGCTGCTCTACCACATGTAGCTTCCATTTTGAGTTATCTTACAGTCTAAGATGACAGAGCTCTAGCCACTATTTTCTGTTCTGACCAGTAGGGAAGAGAAAGGAAGAAGAGCACATGCCTTTTAACCTTTTACCTCTAAGGACACTTCCTGGAAGTTGCGTGTGTCACTTTTGCTTGTATCCCATTGTCCAAATTGGCCAGATCTGTCTGCAAGGGGAGCTAGGAAATGCTTTCTTTATTTCAAGCGGTCCTGTTCCCAGCTTAAAATTGCAGTTTCACTGTTAAGGAATAAGAGGAGACCAGCTATTGTGTAACAAGTAGTGGTCTCAGCCACATATACAAGGGATGCTATACAAACAAAGACCCGAGGAGTCTAAAGGAGCAAAGGTCATATATGGTTAAGGGATCAAGGAAAAACTTGATGGACAAGTCAATGACTGAAATGGGTTTGAAGCATGGGAAGAATTTCGTTGGGGTAGATGTGTTGTCAGAAGCACATTTTTAAAAATTTGTTTGACAGATGGAGATCACAAGTAGGCAGAGAGGCAGGCAGAGAGAGAGGAGGAAGCAGGTTCCCTGCTGAGCAGAGAGCCCGATGTGGGGCTCCATTACAGGACCCTGGGATCATGACCTGAGCTGAAGGCAGAGGCTTTAACCCACTGAGCCATCCATGTGCCCTCAGAAGCACATTTTGAATAGAGAGAAGAATAAAAGCAAAAGCATGGAGATTGGAATGAACAGAACGAGTTGTCTTGTTTGCCAATTAAGGTCCAAGTTGGGGAGCGGTAGAAGGTGAGTCTGTCATGGAAAGATGGAATCATCTGGGGGAATGCTTTGAAAGTTGGGGCAAAGGGTCTGTAATTGGCTGGTCAAAGGGGAGTAACTAAAGACATTTGTGCAGAGCAGTGATGTATTCTGAATGCTACCACAGCGATAGTGTTGCAACTTTTGAGCAGAGGCTGGATGGGATCTGAAGAATATAACATCAAAAATATGTAATTTGGAATAGAAGAAGCAGAAGCACAGTGAAGCTACTGTAATATTCAAAGAAAATGGTAACGTGAGCCTGAATCAAGCAGGTATCATGGGGGTGCAGAGAAGGAGACACATATGAGGCACAACGGAGAGAAGAAATCTGCTGAAATTTACTGTTGACTGTGGGGTGGAAGATGAGTGAAAGATAATCCTGAGATTTCAAATCTAAATGGCTGGAAGGAAATAGAACCATTCATCAGTTAGAGCAAAGGAAAGAAGAAGAGGTCGGGGGTAAGGCAGAGAGGGGAGATGGTGAGGTCAGTTTGAGCCACGTTGAGTATGAAGCCCCTTTGGGATACCTAGATGAAGATGTGTATCAGGAAGTAAAGCTATAAGCATCTACAGCCCAAGGCAGAGGGCTGGAGTACAGATAGAGATTGGAAAGTCTTCGTTATAGAAGCAATAACAGAAGCCTTTGAAGGCATAAGATTTCAGAATTTGAATGTAAAGGGGGAAGAAGATAGGCCAATATCATGAGGTTTCCAAAATAAGAGACCGTTTCAAGGAGGAGAAGGAGTATCAATAATGTCAGCTGCTATAGAGAGTTCAGAGGATGAAGACTGAGAAGGGAACGCCGGGGCGACTAGCTTACATCACACTGGACAGTCTTGGGTGGTGAGGCGCTATGAGAAGTGATGAGGAAATGCAGCTGAGGAGGCCACACAAGGCAAAGAAGAAGGGGAATGACCCAGATTGCAAGGTACCAAGTGTGGGTGAATGGTCAGGAGTTTGGGGTACAGGCTGTAGACCACGCATTAAGACTGTTATGTGTGAGCGAATATGGGCATCAGATATGCTTACTTTTAAGAAAAGCATAGGATGTCAGAGCTGGAAGCACCCTTAGAAACTTTATCTAATCCTCAACTGAATAGTATTAAGAACAAAATCTATGTCCACAGAGGAAAACCTAAGTGCTTCTGCCACGGGCTTTTACTATCCAAGGAATCAGGCTTCCCTGGACCCCATAGGAAACCATGTGAACAGGACTTGCAAAAACACTCCTCAATCCCATTTAACAATATAGAGAATACTTCCTAGATTCAAAATCTCACACTAGGGAACGAATTGTAGTCTTCTTTATGGAGATACAATAACCCCTGTGGGGGTACCTGTAGAGATAAACGTTCCATTTACTAATTTGGGACCAGAAAACATTATCCCAAGGCAGACAGAATTTTTAGAGACCTCATGGCCTTGAAAACTGGAAAGTAGACTCAGTTCACTTACCACAACTTACCAAAAGTCTCACTCTCATTAGTCCTTGGATATCAGAGAGGTAGTTGAGGACAGAAACCTCTATGGGTTTCTAGAAGACACTTCCATCTAGTTCATGAACATAGGACCTAGAGAGCAGACAAGAGCTTTGTTCTTTACACGTGTTTCTTTCTGAGAAATCGCAAAAGAAAGAATCGGATCTCAAGGTCCCAGCAGACCTTGATAAAAGACCACACATGCTCTTACAGGCTGAAAATAAAGGCCACACACAAGGAAAGAGCAATGTAATTTCTTATTAATTCAGAAGTTTTTCACTCACCTGATTTTTTTTTTTTTTTTACCATTTAGAAGAGGAAACAGACAACCTCTATCCAATAAATTAAAAAACAACAAAAAACATACCTTAGGTGACCCCAAACAGAAGCTCTGTACCCATTAAACAATAACTTCTCATTACCCTCTCACCTCAGCCCTGGGGGCCTTTAATCTACTTTTTAACTCTGTAAATTTGCCCATACTAGATATATTCTATCAATGGCACCACAAAATATGTGGCCTTTTGTATCTGGGCTATTTCATTTAACACCATGTTTTCAAGGTTCAGATGAGGGGAAGAAAGTGAAATTTGGAATGTGAGTAGGGGGTCACAGAGTGAGAGAAAGGACATGCAAGACCCTAAGGGAGATGGAAGGAGAGAGACAGAGACAGATTTTACAAAACAGAGACAGAAAAAGAGGGAACGGGAGGGAATTCCGTCTTGGAGTTGTGGAAGGGTATCGGTCTATGGAGAGGGTGGCTAAAGATAAATGCTAGTCCTAGATGTAGCAAAGATGTATCAGAGTCATCACGTGACCTCTAAAAGACCCACAGACTCTACAAAATTTCAGGAACCATCTTCTTCCCACTGGGAATGGACTTCTGCATTTATTTTCAAACTACAGGTTTATTTTTTTAAATTTTCTTCCTACTTTTTAAAATTAATTATTTTAATTAACATATAATGTATTATTTGCCCCAGGGGTACAGGTCGTGAATCATCAGGCTTACACACTTCACAGCACTGACCATATCACATACCATCCCCAATGTCCATAACCCCACCACTCTCTCATACCCCACCCACCCCCAGCAACCCTCAGTTTGTTTTGTGAGATTAAGAGTCTCTTATGGTTTGTCTCCTTCCTGATCCCATCTTGTTTCATTTTTTCCTTCCCTACCCTCCAAACACCCCACTCTGCCTCTCAAATTCCTCATATCAGGGAGATCATATGATAATTGTCTTTCTCTGATTGACTTATTTTGCTCAGCATAATACCCTCTAGTTCCATCCACATCATTGCAAATGGCAAGATTTCACCTCTTTTGATGGCTGCATAGTATTCCACTGTAGATATATACCACATCTTCTTTATCCATTCATCTGTTAATGGACATCTAGGTTCTTTCCATAGTTTGGCTATTGTGGACATTGCTGCTATAAACATTGGGGTGCATGTGCACCTTCGGATCACTACGTTTGTATCTTTAGGGTAAATAAACCCAGTAGTGTGATTGCTGGGTCATAGGGTAGCTCTCTTTTCAACTTTTTGAGGAACCTCCATGCTGTTTTCCAGAGTGGCTGTACCAGCTTACATTCCCACCAACAGTGTAGGAGGGTTCCCCTTTCTCCACATCCTCTCCATCTGCCATTTCCTGTCTTGTTAATTTTAGCCATTCTGACTGGTGTGAGGTAGTATCTCATCGTGGTTTTGATCTGTATTTCCCTGATGCCAAGTGATGCGGAGCACTTTTTTTGTGTGTCTGTTGGCCATTTGGAAGTCTCCTTTGCAGAAGCGTCTGTTCATGTCTTCTGCCTGTTTCTTTTTTTTTTTTTAAATACTTTATTTATTTATTTATTTGACAGACAGAGATCACATGTAGGCAGAGAGGCAGGCAGAGAGAGAGAGAAAAGCAGGCTCCCCACAGAGCAGAGAGCCTGATGCGGGGCTCGATCCCAGGACCCCGGGATCATGACCTGAGTCTAAGGCAGAGGCTTTAGCCCACTGAGCCACCCAGGTGCCCTCTGCCTGTTTCTTGATTGGCTTATTTGTTCTTTGGATGTTGAGTTTAATAAGTTCTAAATAGATTTTGGATACTAACCCTTTATCTGATATGTCATATGTGAATATCTTCTCCCATTCTGTCAGTTGTCTTTTGGTTTTCTTGACTGTTTATTTTCAAACTACAAGTTTATTTTTGAAATAAATTTTTACTTACCCACAGAATTCTGAATGTTTTCCATATTTATATAAGAATGACTAGAAATCTCCTTTAGAATCTTAGAGGTGTGCATTTTCTAGGTTAGTCTCAAATTATGTATTCCCGGAAAGTTTATTTCCTAAAACAACAATGAGATACCGTGACACACCTATTAGAATGGCTAAAATCCAAAACAGAGATATCACCAAATGCTGATGAGGGAGTGGAGCAACAGGAACCCTCATTCGTTGCTGATGGGAAAACAAAATGCTATGAGCCACTTTGGAAGCGAGCCTGCAACTTCTTACAAACTAAACATATTTTTACCGTCCTGCCCAGCAATAGGACTCCTTGGTATTTACCCCCAAGATGAGAAGTTACATCCACACAAAAACCTACACATAAATGTTTACAGCAGCTTTATTTATATATAACTGTCCAAACTTGGAAGTAAGGAAGATATCCTTTTATGAGTGAATGGATAAACAAACTGTGACACATCCAAACATGAGAATATGATTCAGCATGAATAAGAAAGGAGTTATCAAGCTTCAAAAAGACAATTGCACTACTGGGTGTTTACCCCAAAGATACAGATGTAGTGAAAAGAAGGGCCATATGTACCCCAATGTTCATAGCAGCAACACCCACAGTAGCCTAACTGTGGAAAGAGCTGAGATGCCCTTCAACAGACGAATGGATAAAGAAGATGTGGTCCATGGGGTGCCTGGGTGGCTCAGTGGGTTAAAGCCTCTGCCTTCAGCTCAGGTCATGATCCCAGGGTCCTGAGATGGAGCCCCACATTGGGTTCTCTGCTCATCGGGGAGCCTGCTTCCTCCTCTCTCTCTCTCTGCCTGCCTCTCTGCGTACTAGTGGTCTCTCTCTCACCTACTTGTGATCTGTCTCTCTGTGTCAAATAAATAATTAAATTCTTGAAAAGGAGATGTGGTCCATATATACAATGGAATATTACTCAGCCATCAGAAAGGATCAATACCCAACTTTTGCATTAACACGGATGGGACTGGAGGAGATTATGCTGAATGAAATTAGCCAAGCAGAGAAAGCCAATTATCATATGGTTTCACTTATTTGTGGAACATAAGGAATAACATGGAGGACATGAGGAGATGAAGAGGAGAAGTGATTTGGGGGAAACTGGAGGGGGAGACGAACCATGAGAGACTGTAGACTCTGAGAAACAAACTGAGGGTTTTGGAGGGAGGGGATAGGGAGATGGGTGAGCCAGGTGATGGGTATTAAGGAGGGCAAGTATTGCATGGAGCATTGGGTGTTATACACAATGAGTCTTGGAGCACAATATCAAAAATTAATGATGTACTGTATGTGACTAACATAATACATAATAAAAAAATTCAAAAAGACATGTGTTTAAGGTATCTTAAACACGTATTTCTAGGTGAAAGAAGCCAACCTGAAAAAGCTACATACTGTATGATTCTAACTATGTGAAATTCTGGAAACGGAAAAACTATAGAGACAATAAAAGTATAATTGGTTCCCAGGGGTTCTGGGGAGAGAGGAATGAGTAGGTGGAGCACAGGGGATTTTTAGGGCAGTGAAATTATTCCATATGATACCATAGTGGTGGACATATGACATCATCCATTTGCTAAAACCCATAGAATTGTACAACACATTGTGACCCCTAACGTAAACCGCAGACTTTGGTTAATAACTTGATGCTATTGGGTCATCATTTGTAACAAATGCACCACAACTAATGTAAGTTATTAATAATAGGAAAACTAGGGGCACCTGGATGGCTCAGTCAGTTAAGTGTCTGCCTTGGGCTCTGGCGATCTTGGGGTCCTGGGATCGAGTCCCATGTCAGGCTCCCTGCTTAGCAGGGAGTCTGCTTCTCCCTCTCCCTCTGCCTCTCTCCCCCACTCATGCTATCCCTCTCTCTCTTGTGCTCTCTCTCTCACATCAATAACTAAAATCTTTAAAAAATAAAGATAATAGGGATAACTGTAGCAGAGAGTGTTGTTGGTGGTGGACAGAGTAGAGTATATGGGAACACTCTGTACTTTCTGCTCAATTTTTCTGTAAACCTCAAACTGCTCTAGAAACAAAGTCTGTTGATGAAAAAAGATAGGCAATTATAAAGGTCATTCACCCACCCCAAAAGTTTATTTCTCCTTTACATATCTTGTGGTTGTTGCTATTTATTATCTCTGCAAGGATACTACCTCCTCCAAAAGTCGGGATTCTACTGTGAGAAACTACCCAAAACAAAGACAAAGATTTTAATTTCCAGTTCAGATGTCAGAAATTAAGCAGTATCTTTCCTCTCTCCAAGAGGAAAAACCATCTAAAATCCTTGGAATGGCACCCAGACTTCCAGCTCTCTTCACAGCTTATCAGTTCTTCTATCAGGTGGTCAGAGGTTTGAGTCTGAGGGGATCCTCACAGCAACCCCTCTTGTGAGGGCTTCTTCTCTTGACTGGAAGCTTGTCCCTGGAGCAGTGGCATTCCTTCACACTGGCTAACTGGCTTTGTTTCTGAGGGCTGCCCTGACAAATCACCACAAACTGGGTGGCTGAAAACAGCAGAAATTGATTCTCTCTTAGTTCTGGAGGCGAGAGGGCTGAGATCAATGTGTCAGCGTGGCCACACTCCCCCGAGACTCTGGGTACAATCCTCCTTTGACTCTGCCCAGCTTCCGGTGTGACCACCAAGCCTCGCCATTCCTTGAGTTAAAGCTGCAGCATCGGCTCTGCCTCTGTCATCCCGTGGCACGCTCTTGTCCTCTTAAAAGGACACTAATCATAGTGGATGAAGGAAGGGGCTACCCTACTCCGCTGTGACCTCATCCTAACTTGATTACCCGATCAAAACCTTATTTCCAAATAGGGTCACCTTCTGAGATACTGGGGGTTAGGACATCAACCCATCCTTACCGGAAACAGTTTAATTCGTAATGCTAACGCAGCGGTGAGGTCAAGCTGTGAACAGGTTTTGGCCTTTGGCCTGTAGCAAGGCCTTCTCAGAAATGACACCTTCTGCTTAGAATAGCCTTGGGACTCTAGATAGACTGAAAGTTCAACTCTTATTATGCTGTCCAGTCATGCTTCTTCAGACATCAGGCTGAACACTCATTCAGAGTTTCCAGCTAAGCCAGGAGCTCTGAAGGGTCTCTTCTTCTCAGCCTCACTGGGCAGGACTGTGTGCCTCCTTGAAGCCATTGAGACTGCCAGCTCATACCACATAGGGGTCACCATCTAAAAACAGGCCTCTGACCCTCTAAATTATCCACAGCCTTAAAATCTTCAAACTCCCTTCCCTAGCCATTCTTCCCTCTTCATTCTGATTCTTCCAGCTTCTGATCCCATGGTTCCTCTCACTGATGATGGTCACATTTGTCCTTTGGACCTGAAGCTCAGCACCATTTCTCTGGCTTTGACCAATATTAACCACCCTGGGCTCCAATTTGAACTTACCATAGACTATATTGTCACCATGCATTGTGGGCCAAGAATCTCCAATGTCCAATGTCCAATGGACTCTCTAATGTCCATCTCTATGCAGGCACTGTCATCCACAGGCAGTGCTCCCCTTGGAACATACCACCTTGTGAACCAAAATCAAACACCAAGGCATGACCTCTATGGTTCTAGGCCATCCCCTGTGTTGTCATGAAAAAAAAAAATCGACTTTTTATTATTATTATTATTTTATTTTCAGCATAACAGTATTCCTTGTTTTTGCATCACACCCAGTGCTCCATGCAATCCGTGTCCTCTCTAATACCCACCATCTGGTTCCCCCAACCTCCACCCCCGGCCGCTTCAAACCCCTCAGATTGTTTTTCAGACTTTTTTCTTTGACCTAGGCAGGACTATCCTTTTCCCACTGGGAACACATTTCTACACTCATTGTTAAAACTGAAAGTATACTTTTGAAATAAAGACATATTTACCCATGGAATTCTGAAGGTTTTTCACAGTTATGAAAACATGCCTTAGGAGGTAGTAATGTCTTTCAGAAGTGGTCTTCTGCCCTCATGCCTGTCCTGGGACAATCCAGGAAAGATCCCCAGTAGCCTCCAAATGGCGGCATTCAATTGATTTTTTTTTTTAAACCCTTCACTCCTCTTGAGTGCACAGTGCCTTTTGACATTACTGACCACTCTCCATTTCTCAAGAATCTGCTCTCCTGACTTAAGAGATCTAACTTCTGCTGTTTTCTCCAACTTTGAGGATCACTCCTTCCCAGTCCCCTTTGCTCTCTCCTCTGCCTCGGATCAGGCACTGTCCTTGGCTTTGACCTAGAGCTACACCCTCTGTGGGTGATCCCACTTCCTAGCTTGGCTACAGCATTATGTTAATGACTACCAAACCTCTATCTCCTGCCTCAGCTTCTTTCCTAAGCTTCAGACCTGTGTTTCCAATTACTCACTGGACACTCTATTAGGATCATCTACGGGCACCGCCAAATCAACATGTCCAAACAAACCTCATTTACTGCCTGGCCTGCCTACCTCGGTGAAGGGAGTAGCATCGGCCTAGGTTCGGCGCCTTCTCCCACCCTCACAGCCCGTCTACAAGTTCTCCTTCTCTTAACTGAGCCTTTCTCTTTGGACTCCAAAGATATACTTTGGACTATCTTCATGGTCACTCGTGTGGTTCATCTCTCACTCCAAACCATTCTGCACTTGACTTTCAGAGTGGAAATGTCACAGCATGAAGCTCTGCAGCTGTTCTTCTTTACTTCCAGGATAAAGTCCAGTTTCCTCAGTGAGGCACTCAAGAGGCGGCCTTTTGCCCTTTGAACCTCATCTTTTGGTTTGTATACCTCCTCCCCAAAGCTTCAGTCACATCAAACATGATTTCTACTTACAGAATCCCAATGGGTGTTATTTTCTATGCCTTTACTAAAACCTCTCTTTCCTTCTGGAAGGCTCCCCCTTCTCCATCCCGGACTACTTAGAAAAGGCACAGGGCCAGACCCACGGTCAGAAGAGGTGATATGGAAGGTGACCTTTGTGAGGTGAGGGCTGAGCCCCAAGGGAAGTTCCAGCAGACACTTTGCTGGGCAATTGCTCCCTTTGCCTCTGGGCCCTGGAGCACCCCAACGCCGGGCCCCTGGAACCCTGCCAGAGGCTGCAGGGCAAAGACAGCTTCTGTGGTGGACTCTTCCGGATGTGTGTCAGTTCCGGGTGAGGCTTTAAGGCTGCCAACTTCTCAGGCTGGATCTCTTGTTGGCAGACTGACAGTTTCTCTATGCCCTAGGGGCCAGCATTGTGAAGGTTTCTGCCAGGGCCTTCCAGTTTTCCACAGTTCCACGCACAGCAAGGCCTACCTTCATCTTAGGGCCTGACTCAAGAGCAGATGGGCGAATTGGACTGTTACCCCTTTGGCTCCTGGGCTGCCTTGTGGCTTGCTCACAGTATCTAATCTGCAAGGGGCTTCTTTCTCTAAATCACTTACAAGATGGCCCCTGTTTCTCTCCTCTCTCTCTCTCTCTCTCTCTCTCTCTCTCTCAGCATTTATTCAACCAACCAATATTTTTTGTCTGAGATCTACACACCAGGCACTCCACTAAATACCAAGAACACAGCAATGTACAACACACACACACACACACACATACACACACTCACACTCACACACACACTAACTGCCTTTGAGCTTACAGTCAGTGTGGGAGACTGACATTAAGTACAAAGACATACAGAGATTTCCTTCCTACCAGTTGCGAAGGAAAGAGTCCAAGGGAGAGTACACGTTCCATGAAGGAACCGGACCTTTGTCAGCCTGCTTTGCTGTGAAGAAACGAAATGCCTCTAATGATACAAAGCAGTTGCTCTTCTCTTGAAGTTTTAAGTTCTTATCCTCTGCTTGTATGAGATTTGGATACATAAACGTTATTAATGCCCTATTATGTTGGTTCCAATCATTTTCCAAGTTCCTAAAATCTAGTTAAATCTAAAAACCTGATACCTTTGATCATTACAGGCCAGTTATGTAGATGTCCTTCATTTGAGTTTATGTAATGTTTCCTCATGATTAGCCTCTGTTTACACATTTTGGGCACAGTTATCATAGAAGGGGACACATGATTTCAATGTGTTCTCTTAGTGGTCGTGTTCACTTTGATCACTTGGTTAGGGTGGTTTCTGCCAGTGCTCCCCACTGTGAAGTTCTTCCTTTTCCCTTTATATTACTATCCTGTGCCCCCCCCCCTTCGCTCCCTGCATGGACCCCAGCACCCCACACCGGGAATGGATGGCCTCCTCAGGCCATTAGGGCCCCAGCACTCCACGCCCGGTCTTCCCTGCACACAGATGCCCGCCCTCACCCTGCTCTGGCTCTGACACTGAGTTTTCCCCCTTCACGGAGGTCCTTGTCACCCACTTGCTTCCCACATCCTACAGCAGGTGCCCATTTCACCGATGGCCACGCTCTGTTTGGGGCCGGACTTCTCATGCCGGGTCTTTTTCCCCTGCCTGGACACCCTGCTCACACAGCTCAGGCCGACCCCCTGCACCTGCTTGGCATCCGATTGCCCAAATCCTGGCTCTGCAGGGACACCCCTCTCCCTCTGCTCTGGCTCTGATTTCTTCCTCCAGGCTGTCTCTTCATGCACCTTGCTCCACCCCTTTTACAGACATGGGGACTGACCTGCTCAGGAAGCGGGGGGGGGGGGAACGAAAGAGCAGAAGTAGAGTTCTACCCACTTAGGACCTTCTTAGAACCCCTTAGAACCTTAGAACCCTTCTTAGGACCCACTCAGAACCCCTACGATACTTTCATTCATTCATAAAAAGCATTTACTGAGCCCTAACCCTGGTGCCAGGCACTGTACCGGACGCTGAAAATACAGGGACAGGTGAGACTGCCCCTTCATGGAGCTTTCGTCCTGCGTAGTTACGGAAACAAGCAAGTGAACAGGGGCTAAGCGTTGAGTGCTCTGATGACAGACTTGCAGTCAGGAGAGCATGACGGGAGGCGGGAAAGGAGGAGAAAGAGTTAGGTGAGGGCCTTTCCAGCTACTCATCCAACATACACTGATGTAGCAATTCCTATGCGCAGCCACGGTCCCAAACACTGGGACTACAGCTATAAGCTACGCAGAACTCGGCCCTCACGTAGTTTACCTTCTGGTGGGGGAGAAACTCAGTAAGCGAAATGTCTAGGACATCATTTGGTTTTAAGCACTATGGAGAAAAATAAAGCAGGGGAGGGGAGAGAGAGCCCGAGCGAGGGGCCAGGGGCATTAGCAGGTGGGGGGGGGGTGGTCACAATTTAAGTAGGGTGAGCAGAAGAGGCCTCACTGATAAGATGGCAATTTGTTTCCCTTATTGCAGTAAGTGCAGGAATAAGCCACGCCCGTGTGGGATGCCACCTTTCAACCCGGGGGAAGGGTGAGCATCAAAGCCATGAGGCAGGAGTGAGACAGAACAAGGCTACCATGCCAGAAAAGAGAAAGGAGGGGCAGCGGGGAATTAGGGCAGAAGCTCAGAGGGAGCCAGCACACTGAAGGATGTGTAGGCCCACATAAAGGCTCTATATTTTATTCTATTTTGACGAGACGAGAAAGCCATTGGAGAGTTTGGAGAAGAGTGGCAAGGTCTGCTTATGTTTGAGAAGAACCAGAAGAGCAGCTGTGTGGAAGATCGGCCGGAGACATGGAGGGCAAGTGCGGAGGCACGGAGAGTGGTTCGAAGTCCACTGCAGGAATCCAGGTGAGAGGCAATGGTAGACTTCTGCTCCGGTCAGAGTGGCTCGGAAAAAGAGCCAGGAGGAGTACTGATAGATCGTAGGGGCTTGGGAGAGGGTCAGGTGCTGGATAGGGAGTGAGAGGATTCAGGGACTTTGAATCTAAGTGACTTTGAAATTTAAACAGGAAAGTGATACGCGCTCTGCATTCTAAACCGATCACTCTAGCCATTGGGCACAGGAAGGGATCAGGGAAGGTCAACGTTGAATGCACGCAGGTAATTGCGGGCCCTTCCAGAAGTCTGTCCAAATGAGCCTGTTCTGGACTAGAAAGATAGCAGCGGACATGAAGAGAAACAGAAGGGTGTAGAACACATGACAGATGGGCAATTGATGGCATTAGTGGATGGAATGGATGTGACAGGGGAAGAAAAGAATCAAGAATGATTGCCTTCAGCAACTAGTTGGTGCCAATAACTGAGCCAGGAAAGATGAGACGAGACGCAGGTTGGGGTGGAAGCAAATGGAGACTTGTGCTCTAGCAAGGAAACATGTGGAGTTCTGTTAGCTACCCACGTGGAGACATTAAGTAGGCAACCGGACGTACCTCTTGGGAGCTCAGACGAGAGAGCTCCAGCTCTGAAATTTCTCATTGGGAGACTCCCCACCACCCCACTACCTAATCACACTCTCCCATCCCTTTACCTGTGTCAGAATCAACTTGTTTTTCAATTTTATCAAGATCTCCATTTTCATCCCCCACCTTCATCCCCCAAGTCTGGCAGCCACCTGCTAACTTCCTGATTTTTTCTCTGGTGCAAACTTAATGATCTGCTTTGTCAAACAGCCCAGTCGAAATTCGCTCTACTTTGTAATTGCTGTCATATCTGTCTTGCTAATGCTCAGTCTTGGACAAACACGGTCATGTTTTCTTTTTCTGTTCCTATTCCTTTTATGGGTTCATAACCTGGGGTCCAGAGATGGACTTCAAGAATCCTTTGACCTGTATCAAAATTTTCCATATATGTATGTATGTGCATTTATTTGGGCAGACAGCCCATTGTGTTTACATTTTCAAAAGGATTCGGGACTTTAAAAAAGTTTGGGAATTACTGCATTAAATGATACTGGCAAATATTAAAAACAAACAACAGTAACTAACCTAATAATAATAATAATTCATGTTATGGGAGCTTGGTTGGCCCCTTAATGTCACTTGGTGATGCTTTTTACTCTTCACTCATGTTAGAAGTTCAGGGGTAGGATAAGTTTGAGGGTAGAAATACTCCCAAAATTATATTGGGAGTTGATTCCTTCACTTATAGACACTTCTCAAGGCATATTGGGTATTCATCGAAGCAGGGTAGAACAGAAGGACCCTGGAGTCAGGAGGCCCAAGGGCTAGGTCCTTCTCTGCCTAAAAACGAGTAGTGTGGGGGCACCTGGGTGGCTCAGTGGGCTAAGCCTCTGCCTTCAGTTTGCGTCATGGTTCCGGGGTCCTGGGATGGAGCCCTACACGGGCTCTCTGCTCAGCAGGGAGCCTGCTTCCCTCCCTCTCCCCCTGCCTGCCTCTCTGTCTACTCGTGATCTCTCTCTCTGTCAAATAAATAAAATCTTCAAAAAAAAACCAAATAAATGAGTAGTGTGTCTTTTGGTAAATCACCTAACCATCTCTAGGCCTCAGTTTCTTCATCTATAAATAGAGTTCATAATATCTCTCCACATTTTAAGGGTTAAAATGGTAATCAACATATGTAAATGCATTTTGTACACATCTAAACTCCAAACCACATGCTGAAAATGAGAAATGGCTGAATTTTCCAAAGTATGGCATCTCCTCCTTTGAAACAAATTGAGAGGAAGGGTCACCAGGGCAATATGAAGTGGACAGAGAATTGATAATTAGCCATTGATTCAGTGTGTTTTGCAGTAAACATACTCCTGGAAATATTTTGAAAATCTTCAGCTGTAAATCTCCAGGCACTGAGCTGAGCCAAACAGGGAGGGGTTCTCCTTGGGTGGAATGATGAAATCCAGGATGTGTTTTTTTGGACCCCATCCCCCATCTCCACCACCGCCCCCCCCTCCAACACACACAGCATCCCCACCCCCTGTCCCCTGCTGGCGGTCAGCGAGTACCTCACTCAGCAGAAATCTGGGAATGTGGAACAGCCCAAGGACAGAAAGGGGCTGAGAAAAGACCAGACAAGCAATCATTCCTGCCAATTTCCCCTCCCCTTGCTTCTTGCCAGAAAGAAGTCTCGTCTCCACCTGGCTCTCTCCCTCCTTGTCGACTTCCTTTCTACCAGGGAGCTTTCCAGTTACTTAAGAATTCTTGAAGAGTTTTCCCAGACCCCGGTGAAGGAATTTTTTTTGTGGTGTCATTCCAGGCACCCCAACAAGCAGTGGAAGCAATCTTGTCTCGGCACATGGGAAAGCCAGCCCCAGATTTGCCTCCCCGTCTTCCTGCTCTGAAGTTCAGCCTGGGTGACAGAAAAGAGAGCTGCAAGTATTCAAAGTTCTAGTCAAATCTTTTCTCAGAAATCCTGAGTCACTGGGGTGACTGGCTTAGCTAAAGACTGAAAGTCGAAGCGTTGGCTTCTTGTTGAACCACAAGGGTGGTTAATAATTCTTCAAAGACAGGTAATCCTAAGTAGTCCATATATCAACCATCACCGAGATCGTGGTGTCAGATAGTGGTGCTCGATGCAGGGTACACGCTGGAAGCTGCTGAGGGAGTTGAGTGTTGGAATCAACTAGGACCCAACCTTAGACAGTATGATCCACGTGGTGAGAGGGTGAAGAATGGGTGAGGTGGAGGGCATTAATGTATTTTTGAAAACTCCCCAGAGAAAACAGTCTAAGCAGTTCCTTAAATGATCAAGTATAGAATCACCATAGGCCCCAGCAATTCCACTCTGAGACGCACACCGCAGAGAAGTGAAAACATTTACCCACACAAACGCTTGTACATAAATGGTTTAGAGCGGCATTATTCATAATAGCCAAACGGTGGAAACAACCACATGTTTATCAGTGAACACAGACATAAGCAAACTGTAGTGTAGTCATACAATGAAATATGATTTGGCCATAAAAAATGAAATGAAGGACAGACACATGCTACAGTTTGGATAAACCTTGAAAACATTAGGTTAAATGAAAAGAGCCTGTCACAAAAGGCCAAATATTATATGATTCCTTTCATAGGGAAGACTGGAATAGGAAAATCTATAGAGAGAACAGGTAGATTAGTGGTTGCCTAGGGCTGGAGGTGGAGGATGGGGGGCGATCACAGGGTGGCAGCTCATGGGTACGGGACTTCTTTAAAATTTTTTTATTATTGAAGTGTAATTGACATAGAATTTTATATTAGTTTCAGGTGTACAACTTAGGATAGACAATTCTATACACTGCTCCTCTCACCATGGTCAGGGTAGTCACTGTCAGTCACCATATTGTAACGATGTTTACAATATTATTGACAATATTCCCTTTGTTGTACTTTTCATCTCTGTGACTTATTTATTTTATAACTGGAAGTTTGTGCCTCTTAATCCCCTTCATCTATGTCACCCATCGTCCTAACCACCTCCCCTCTGGCAGCCACCAGTACGCTCTCTGTGTTCAAGAATCTGTTTGGTTTTTTGTATATTTGTACACTTGTTTTATTTTTTAGATGCCACATATAAGTGAAACCATATAGTACTGGTCTTTACCTGATTTATTTCATTTAGCATAATTCCCTCTAGGTCCATCCGTGTTGCTGCAAAAAGCAAGAGCTCCTTCTTTTTCGGTGCTGAGTAATATTCATCTGTGTGTGTGTGTGTGTGTGTGTGTGTGTGTGTGTGTGTGCCACAACTTTTTATACACTCATGTATTGATGGACACCTGGGCTGCTTCCGTATCTTGGCTCTTGTAAATAATGCTGCTTATAAACATAGGGGTGCACGTATCTTTTTAAATTAGTGTTTTTGCTTTCTTTGGGTAAATACCCAATAGCGGAATTACTGCATCATGTGGAATTTCTATTTTTAATTTTTTAAGGAACTTCCATACTGTTTTCCATAGTTAGTTGCACCAGTTCACATTCTCAGCAACAGTGCATGAAAGTTCCCTTTTCTTCACCTCCTCGCCAACCCTTGCTATTCCTTGTATGTTGGATACTAGCCATTCTGACTGGTGTGAGGTGATACCTCATAGTTTTGATTTGATTTTCCCCAATGATGAGTGATGTTGAGCATCTTTTCACGAGTCCGTTGCCATCTGGATGTCTTCTTTGGGAAAATGTCTATTCAGGTCCTTGCCCCATTTTTTTAAAATCAATTTTTTTTTTCATGTTCTTCATATGTTTTGGATTTTAACCTTTATTACATATATCGTTTGCAAATATCTTTTCCCATTCACTTGATTGTGTTTTTGTTTTGTTAGCAGTTTCCTTTGCTGTGCAGAAGCTTTTTCTTTTGATTTGATCCTAATACTTTCGTTTCCCTTTCCTTGAGGAGGCATGTCCATAAATGGGTTGCTAAGGCCAATGACCCAGGGAGATGACTGCTTATGTTTTCTTTCACGAGTTTTATGGCTTTAGGTATCACTTGAGGTCCTTCATCCATTTGAGTTTGTTGTGTGTGTGGTGTAAAACAGTGGTCCGGTTTCGTTCTTCTGCATGCTGCTGTCCAGTTTTCCCAGCACCGTTTATTGAAGAGACTGTGGTTTCTCCATTGTGTGTTCTTTCTTCCTTTGTCATAGGTTAATTGACCGCACAGGTGTGAGCTTATTTCTGGGTATGGGATTTATTTTTGAGGTGATAAAAATGTTCTAAAATTGACCGCGGTGATGGTCACAGGTATCTGTGGATAGATTAAAGTCAGTGCAATGGGTGAATTGTATGTGTGAGTCACGTCTCAGTGAAGCTGTTTATTTTTTAAAAGATATTATTGATTCATTTTAGAGAGAGGGGCAGATAGCGAGGGAGAGAGAATCCTAAGCAAATCCTATGCCCCTCTGAGCATGGAGCCTGACACGGGACTCGAACTCACGACCCTGACATCATGCCCTGAGCCGACACCAGGAGCAAGACCCTCAACCGACTGAGCCACCCAGGTGCCCCCACAGTAAAGCCGTCTAAAAGAGAGAGTGAGGGGAAAGATACTCCCCAGGTGATTTTAACGTGCTGCTGAGGTTGCGAACCACTGACGTGGTTGAAGGAACACGCACTTGAAGTTGGACAGACTGGAAAAAAACCGATGGTGTCATCAGATGACCCCGCTGTGGCTCTCTCTCAGCCTCATTTTCCTCATCTGGAGAAGGAAGGGAGTCGTTTCTGTCCCATAGGCTTGGCAAGAGGATTGAGTGTGGGAAACAAATGAATGTATGAGTAGACCCCACCTCTAAGCAAGCCTGTGCTCCATTCAAGGAAGCGGTTGCCAGCACTGTTTTTCCCTTCTGCCTCAAGGCTCAGCAGGCCAGCGTTAGCCACAGCAGCTCTCAGGGCGCAGGCTGGGTCAGGGCGATTTGAAGAGTGGAGACCAAGCCAAATGCATTATCTGAACGTAGGCTCAATAAATGTCCCCTGTGCCGGTAATCATTTTTTTGGCCCCATCACAAAGCCCACAGTCTTCCCATGAGTAAGACGGCAGCGTCATTGTTCACTAAGATATGTTTATTTTTTTTCGCCTTTGAAGCTCATGGAAGAAAGACCAAACACAGGCCCGCAGTGGGGTCTACTGGTATTCCCTTGCCTTTCATAACATATTTGCCATCAAATTGTGTCACATCTCCGGCTGGAAGCTGCCTCTCTGAGCGGTCCGCTCGCATCGGTCACCACTGACCCTTCCCTAGAGTGGGCGTCTAAGGCCTCTTGCATAATGATTGCAAACATCCTCCATAACCACCTCCACCCCTTTGACCTCTGGCTCCTCCAGCCACAGCCACAGTGATCTTTGAAACGTGCCCTTCTGATGGAATCTGGTTTGTTTAAAGAACTTTCAATGGTTAAAAACCTTTCAACAGTTTCCTATCACTCTACAGTCCAACTTCTGTCTAACCCTTCAACATTATCTCTTGCTACCTGCTGCCTTAAAAAAAAAGATTTTATTTGTTTATTTAGAGAATGAGAGGGTGCACGAAGGAAAGGGCAGAGAAGGGGAGAGAATCCGAAGCAGACTCTGAACTGAAGCTCGATCCCAGGACCTCGATCATGTGGGGCTTGATCCCAGGACCTCGATCATGACCTAAGCCGATATCAGGAGCTGGGCGCTAAAACAACTCAGACACCCAGGCACCCCATAAATCTCCTTTACAGTTGTCTGTTTCTCACCAAATCCAGCTGCCATATTTGGTCTGGACTCTCGCACAGCCTGCTAGTGGGTTTTGGCTTCAACCATGCTCCCTTCCAATCCACCTTCCACAGGGCAGCGAGCATGCCTCCTTTGCCCAAGACCCTTTCGTGCCTAAAGATAAAGATGAAGCTTCCTAGAAGTGCCACAAGACCTTCATGTCTCCTCCCTGTAGATGCCCGGACAACTGCCGTCTTCCATAAGGATCACTTTGTCCGAGCCCCAGGCCTCTGCGAACATTCCCACCTTCTCCGGGAAGTTCCCGGAGTTCTCTGGCCTTGTATGTCCAAATGCCCTGGAAGCTTGAACGGTTGAAAGGATACCTCCTTCAGGACCTCTCCCCCAGCTCACCCAAGGACAGTGCTATCTGGCTTTTTAGAAGCATCATATTCTACATCGTTTCCGTCTGTACCTGGCCAGCGTCTTCTTTAATGCACCATCATGTCTAGGAGGCATCTCTCTACCTCAGCTGTCAGACCGTGGAGCTTTAACCATAAGTTGCTAACTGAGGCACAAACAAGATTGGGGGGGCACCAGAGCGACCCCTGCCCGTGCTTGGATAGGATGGCTGTGCCTGGGGGACAGGGTAATGATCCCATGTGTTGAAGCTGTGTGGATTAGAGGAGCTGTCAGAGGCTCGAAAAATGGGATGGAACTTCTAGGCAAGGGACCAGCTCCAACTAGAAGTGTGTTGGAAAGGTGTGCTGGGTGTGTATGTGTGTGCGTGTGTGGGACTGCGGGCATGAATGCTTATTTTCTACAGGTAGAAGTGTGGAAGTGTGTGTGTGTGTGTGTGTGTGTGTGTGTGTGTGATTGTTTAGAACTACATGAATAGACATGCATGCACCGGGGTATGATTGTGAAGATATTAAACATGGTTATATGTGTGTGCATAGTTGGGGGACAGGGAGGGTCTTAGCTCCAGCCCAAGCTGTGTTCATACGTGCCTGGGCATGGCCGTGAAACTGGTGGGGCGAGCCTGTCAGAAATGTCTTTGTACTAAAGGACTAAGGAGCCTCTTGGGAGAGAATTAATTCTAGGGAAAGAAAGAGTTGGGTCTACAGAATTGCCCCAGTACGAGAGCTTTAGTGGCAGGTGGGAAGGAACAATTCGGAGTAGAGCGCAGTGATTGACATTGTCTCTAGGCCAACCTTCAGGGATTCGACGTCTGAGCCTTATGGGAACGCAAGAAAGTATAGTCAATAAAAATGCAAAGTGCTGTTTTACAGTAACATTTCGTTATTAAAGCACAAGTATGATTGCTTTGGGACTTAAGTAGTTCACTTACATATTCAGTCAACAAGTATCTATCTCATACCTGTTCTGTCCCAGACAGTGTGCTAAGGACTGGGGCGACAGCAGTGAATAGAGCAGACAGAACTCACATTCAAGTGTAGCCTGAAAAGGAGAGAGACGTTTTCTACCAAATCATACCAAACAGCATACACTTAGATAATTACAGGCAGAGTGGCAGCCAGTCTATAATGTATCTTTGTCTGAATTAGAAAATGGCACCTGCTCTAGGTAGCCCTAAAGCTTACCCTCTCTGAGCAGGTGAGTTCGAAAGAGGCATCCACCCCCTTTCCCTGGGACAGATTCAACAACACAGGCATACTGTATGGCAAGGGAACACAGGCTGGATTTTAGACTCCTCCTTGGTGTCTCTGTTAGGCATCTCTTGTACAGTGTGCAACATGTACAACTGTCCACGGTGGCCTTGCTGTAAGGTTCCAATGTGTCAACGGTTGCTCTGGGCTCAAGATAGTGGTACTCAGCACTAATTGTGGGGGTATCTAAGAAAAACTACTACCAGGAGAAATTATTACCCCATGAAAGTAGCAGCTGTCCCCAGTGTGAGTTGTGGAAGCCAGTGGAGGCATCTGGTACCCAGTGGATGTGATAGAGTACTTTCCAAGCTCAGTGTTACAGAGCACAAGTGTCATCTTGGTAAAGAAAATATATGATTCTTAGTGATTCTTAGATCACACAAGACCACCCAGAGGATAGAAGCTGGAGCAGAAGAATGGGAAAAAGAAAAGACGAAAGCCATGTTGATACTGACAGTACTTATTCATGAGCACATATGTGATTCAACCTGGAGACATCTCAAAAAAGTGTACGGTGGTAGGAGCCCTTCAAGGGGCTGAGACAGGCGGCAAGAGCGAGGAGAATGTGTGTGTGTGTGTGTGTGTGTGTGTGTGTGTGTGTATGCATTCAGGTGCACGTGTCCACACACAGCCTGGGAGCTTGTCTCCACATCTCATAAAAAGCATAGAGTCAAGATGTGTAACCATAGCTTCCCTGCCTCTCCACGAGGCGGGGTGCTTTTCCCTTCAGTAAAAGAAAATCCATTTGTTTAGCTAGGCAGAAAGGGTTTTCTTCAATATTGGTTAGACCATTGAATTTAGGTCCACAAAACTCAAAGTGCTATTGACAGCAACATAAGGGTATCTTTATATCTAGTCTTAGGGCTTTTCTCAGATTTAATGAGTTCTTTGTATAAGAAGAGTATCAATCATTTAAAGAATTGTTGTATATTTACAGCTTATCCTAATGTGCTGCTTTGTAAAGAATTTTTTTCTGATTATAAAAGATATATGCTAGCCTAAAGAATATGTAAATTTCAAAAATTCATAAAGGAAATAAAAATAAGCCACAATCCCACTTTATATATATATATATGCTAATTTATATATATTCATATATATCCATTAGTATTTTGATATACTTCCATATATATGTGTCTATGTCAACATATATTCAAACATTTATGTATGTTAGGATTATGGTGTTCTATACAATTTGATGGTCTGATTTTATCACTTATTTTTATATCAAGAACATTTCCCCATATCATTATATATTCTATAAAAATGTATTTCTTAATAAATGACTGTGTAGTATTTTATTTTACGGATGTACCATAAAAGTTTTTTGCTATCATAAATAACATTTCAATAAACATCTTTTTTTAAAAGATATTATTTATTTATTTGAGAGAGAGAGTGGGGGGGGCAGAGGGCGAAGGAGAATCAGGTGCCCTCTTCAAATATACATTTTTGTGTGCCTCTTCGCTTATGTACTATAATGTATTATTGCAAGTGGAATTATTTGGTCAAGCTTATGACTATTTCAAAGATTCTAAATACATATAAATTTAAATACATATAAATTTTAAATTTATTTAAATAAACAGCCCTTTGAGATCGATCTAACGTCCATGTATAATAGTCCTGCCAGCGTGATGTGAGTGCTCTTTTCACCACATGGTGTTAACAATGAGGATTATCTTTTTATAAAGGTCTTTGTTAATTTCATTAACAAACATAATAAAATATATGTTTTTGTTTCAGATAATATGGCTGTCTAGGTATTTGGACAGATTCTGCAAGTTGAAAACAAAACTGCTGGATAAAGTAAAAAATACATATAAATACATATATATCTTCTTAAAAGCATCAAAAAGCTAATAGAATAGTAAGAATTATCAGGCCCCAATCTAAGTGAAGGGGGTAACCCAAAGAGGTAAGCCAAGCACTGAAGCAAAGTTTTCATTAAGGGCATTTGTCAAACAAGTCCAACTTGAGATTTGTTTTGTGTGTGTGTATACGATTTCTCTACACACAAGGACAGGATATAAGGCTTAGGTCTCTACCAAAATGGGGAGTCTAATAAGGAGTCTTCGCCCTTATACATCAAGTCTCCCCAAGGGTTACATCCTCAGTGTAAAGGTGAACCACAGATACCCACCATCCTCAGGAAAATGTATGGAAAGTTGCTTTGTTGCCTATCGGGCAGAGGAGGAGGAAGTGACCATCTCTGAGGAGCTGTAACCACAGTTGGCTTCCCCTGTGGATTTAATGCCCCAGATTTACATTTCTTATGTAGTAAACAAACAAAGCAAGGTCAAGACAAGATTGTAGCCCAATGTAGTCCCAGGCAAGAAGTGCCCCAAGGCATCTGGCAGAAATGAACACACACTCTCCCTGGAGAAATACATCCTTATCCAAGGCCACAGATAATTTTCTAAGGACCAGGAGCAGCTCAGAGCTGAAAATACCTACACACACAATGAAATAAGACACCATGAGTGAGAAACAACAGGCAAGAGGAACAGATCCATAAAAACTACAGAAACTGAGATTATCAGGTACAGGTTATAAAATAATTCCGTTTAATATGTTTAACGAGATAAAATACAAATGTTAAAACGTCTTCATAGAACAAGAAGCTATTAAAAAGAGCTAGCAAATACGATAAAGAACCAAATAGAACTTTCAGAAATTCAAATAAGAATAACAACTGAACGCTTAAAAAATCACTTTATGAGTTTGACAGATTAAAAACATACTATCTTCGTAGGAGAAACAGAATGATTAGCTGACCTTTCAATAGCAAAAAGAGAGAACCCAGAAGATTCTGGAATGACATCACCAATGTGGTAAGAGAAAAGAGCTGCCAACCTATAGTTATATACTCAATGAAAATATCTTTGATGACACTGAGTACCATTTAAGAATTGTCAAATCACTATGTTGTACACCTGAAATTAATATCACATTTGTATGTTAACTACGCTTCAATTAAAAAAAAAAAAGGACTTTTCCTCTCAGGGGAACTGATGAGTAGTCTTCTTGTTTTGTTTTTTTTTTTCCCCCTATTGTTCCTGTTCAGTTTTTCATATTTCTTTTTTATATACTTCTGGATTTTATATCAGTGTGTGTTATGAGGTGAAGCCAAAATCATTAACTAATTATTTGTTGCATAATTTTCACTTCCTTACATATTTTAAAATACTTTCTTATAATATATTAAGCTATATGAACAAGGGACGTTGTGTGGGGGGGTGATGTTTGATTTCCAGAAGTACATTGATTGATTTGACCCAGAGGCCATGGGAATTAATTTTAATAGATCATCGAGAAGATAGGTTACAAGGTGATCCGTGCGCCTTCACAGAGTATAGCAGAATCAGAATAAAGAATTATATCCAATTTACCTGTTTGGGGATACCCGAAAGAACCTGAGATCTGGGGAAAAGGGAAATGTCCTTTCCTTCCGCGTTCTAACTTTCAGGATCTTGTTCGACTAGGACAGAAACAGACCTGCTGTGATGAGGAGTGTCCATGACCCTGGAAGTGGTGAGACGTGACGCTTGGGTGTGGAAGAAAGTCCTGCCGTAGCTAAGGGCAGAACGGCAAGTGTCGGGAAGTCCTATTCTGTGAGTCAAAGAAGGCCTTTCAGGGGTAGCTGCTTTGTCTTGCCTATGGTATATTTCTACAATGTAAATCATTGGGTCTCCTAAGTAGACACATTTCGAGAACAATACACAGTAGGATGAATTCCCGTGCAAGACAGTACAGATGCGTTCTGTAGAATGACTGTCTTCCACAGGGTGAGTAAGGTCAACATCTGATTGGGTAACACTGCTGTGTATTATTTCCAAATAGCAAATAAACAAACATATCAGAACCCTAATTCTTTGCCAAAGGCACTGGATATATTTGTTTCTAATGCCTCCATGGAAACCTTAATAGGAAGACAAAGCCCTTCACTCGGCTTCCATCAGTGAAAGATACACCTGCATAAAAGATGGAAACATACCCATCCACTCTGCGACAGACTAAGAAGCATCTCGATCTGGAGGAGAGCGGTGGGTATTCACTCACAGAATTTGCAAGGGTCGCGGGGATACGGAAGCCTGGTATTAGCTTCACTTGACTCTGGCTGAAACCCCGCTTGAGACTGATAGAAGGAAACAGGCCCTGATCCTCCTCTTCCAATCTCCACCTTCAGGCACAGAGCCAGACGCAGAGAGGACTAGAAATTGGACTTGGCTGACTCTTCTGCATTGGGTGTGGATTTGGTATTGATGCGAGTTGGAGGCTGACGTCACCCTGCTTAAATAGAAACAGTGGTTGGATTTGCTTTGAGGGTGTCACTCCAGGAATGAGCCTGTGATAGAGGCTTGTCCTTGGAGATAATCACGGAAACAGCCCCCTGGACCTCCCCACTTCTGTGTCCTTAGGCATGTGCCATCCCATGTACCCCAGGCTGAAATCACACCCCCTCCCGCACATTCCCAGCTACCCCCACAACCTCCACCTTACCCCAACCCCACCCTCCGACAATTTTGTTAGTATCTCCATCCTGCTGATCGTCTGCTTCGTGCACTGAATTACCTAGGACATGAGCCATAATCCCTTCCTTTTCAGAGCGTCTGTCCTAGAAAAGGGAGACAAACAAGCAATTTCCACTCAGAGTAGGAGATCGACAGAGAAGAGGAAAGGAGTCTCAGATGGAAGAAAGAGTGAGCAGAAGTGCGAGAACACCCAGGACCAACTGTAAGGCCCTTAGATACAGAAGGGAAAGGTGGTGGGAAGCGAGGCAAACCAGCTATTTTAGGACTGTCCAATCAGAAACTACTTAGTCTTGATTTCCCCCTTTTCATCATAACCCATAATCATATTAAGTCCTGTCGGTTCTGCTGCCCTAACTCAATCACTTAGCATTTATTGAACCCCTGTAAGCATGGAATGCTGTGCTTGGGGATTCTTTTTATCTACTTCTCTCCTACCAGAAGCTAGAAGCTGATTGCCTTGCTGGGGAGACAGATATGTAAACAGATAATTTTGAAATAATTATCTTGATAATTGCTAAGTATTCACTGGGTGCTATCCAAGAGAGAGAGAGAAAGGGCAGTGGGGGGAGGGGGCATCTCTGCCTGAAGGGAATGAGAAACAATCAGGGATCCACAGAGATGAGGTATGAGCTGAGTCTTGAAGCATGAGGACGAATTCCCTCAAGGTGGGGAGGTTGGGGGCCGGAGACTGCACGTGATGGGAGTAGGTCCCACAGAGGCCTGGAAATGTGACCAACAAGGAACCAGCAGGAGGTTTGGGGTCCCGGGGACCAGCATAGGGTCCGAAGCGAGGCACTGGAGAAGCTGAGGTTGGAGAGGTAGGCCAAATGGGAATGTAAAAGTCCTTGTTTGACGCACTGGCTCCGGGAGACGGGAGAGACTTGAAGCCACAGAAGGTGACCGGATCATCATGGTGACTTGGGTCTATGTACTGGGTCACTTTGTCACCATCACTTCGGTCTCTCTCGGGTTTCGCCCTATGAAAGTTCTTGCCCTTTCTCATGTTTTCGGACTACAGGGGTCTCCTGGCAGGTCTTCCCACCCCGGGCAAATGCCCTCCAATTTATCTTCCACTTGGGGATCTTTCTAAGACCCCTCTGTGCTCCTGCCACCGTCCTCTTGCTCTCAGGAAAAATCCTCCCCAGTCCGTGTGACGGGCTAGACCTCCACGTTCCAGCCCCATCCCTCTCCTCCTCCTGCCCACTCTGGGTCCAGCGACCCCTTTGGCTCTCTTTGCTGTCACAAGCTCCCTGGGGCCTGCCAGGTACTTTCGGGGCTCCACGCCTCTGCTCATGCTCCTCCTTCAGAGTCTACCTGAAACATCCTTGCTGCAAATTTGCTCTTCGAAACTTCCAGAATCAACTCACGAAGCATGGAAACAAGTTCCTTTGACCTTCCCTTGACCCTTCTGGAGAGAACAAATCTCTTCACTTCTCTGGGCTCCCTGGCATCTGGTCCTGCTGCTCTTACAGCATATGTCACATTGTGTCGTGGTGATTGCTTGCAAGGCTGTCTCCCAGGTCAGAACGTGAGAGCACTCGAGGTCAAGGCCACAGCCCGTTCCTCATGCACACTCAGCCCGCGGGGCGGTGCCTGGTACAGACATAGAAGTTCAGTTAAATGAAGTTAAATGAGGGGACCAATCTTGTCCCTTTTTTGCCTGGAATGGTTATTTTCACCAAGCAACTATTTACTGTCAAGGGGAAATCACTCTGTTTGGGGCCAGATTTCCATTCCTAGGTCATTGCAAGTCTTCTATTTAGCCAGCTGCCGTGCCAAGGGCCTCTAGCGTGGACTCCTCTTAGGTTAGAGAGCAAGGCTTCGATCTCCATGCACCGGTCATTCAGTCAGCTTACAGGGAAGCGGCGAGAAAGCCTCACACCTGCCATGTGTTTTTAAAAAATGTTTTATTTATTTAATTTGAGAGATGGTTGGGGAGAGAGGGAGCGCAAAGAGGGTGGAGGGGGCAGTCAGGGAGAAGCAGACTCCCCGCTGAGGAGGGAACCTGATGCTGGGGCTCGACCCCAGGGCCCCAGGATCATGACCTGAGCTGTAGGCAGACACGTAACCGACTGAGCCACACAGGGGCCCCCTCACATCTGCCATTTAAATGTCCACCCCTCCTATTTGCTTCTGTGTATCTTGGGCCCCAAGTGAAAGACCAAAAATACTTGTAGGGATATCTCAAGGCATGGCATAGTATCTATAGTTCGGCTGGGATTTTTCTAAGAACAGCCGTATGGGTGTCCGAGAGACGGATGGCAGGAAACCAGGGACAGCTATGTCCACTGGGTGTCAGGGCTTCCGGGGGCGCCCCCTTTAACAGAGGAACAATGAACCTCCAAATGAGATGTATTGAAGGGTCAGAACCTTCAGGAATCCTTGTATTCTCAACTGTAGATTTAATCCCTGTGTATTTCCAAGCCCTAGGGAAAGTTCGGCGCGGGCTCAAGTCCCCCTCCCTTCCCTCGCGCACCCCCTGCCAAACTTTAAAGCTTATAGCAGCTGGTAGGAGCTTCCAACTACTAAGACCAGGGCATTCCCTGGGGCTTACAGCATGGGCCAAAAGTAGCCAGAGCCTCAGGAGCCAATTCCTGGAGGGCTTCCTGGGGCATCTGGGAGTCTCTTATTACACGGCCGACTGCACAGGTCGCTGACATTGAAGCACGCACAGGGAGCTGCTATTTTGAAGATAACTTCATGTTGGTTTAAGGCCAACCTGACAATGTCTCCGAGCTGTTGGTGTCAAAGGATTTGGAGACCGAGTGTTGGAGTAGGGGGAACAAGAGTAAAAGAAATCTTACTTCCCGGAGTTTAATAACTCACAAAACTATCAAGGTTCATAGAGGGAAAAAGGGAGAGGGAAGGGTAGGGGCTGTTTCCTGCGGTAGGAGTTGGTGCTTATGCACTCTGAGGAAACGGGTAGATGAGAGCACGGCCAGGGGGGTGCGGGTGCGGAATTACCTGAGGTTTTGCAGTGAGAATAGGAATTGCGGCCTCACTAAAGGGGAAACACTGGGGAGGTTCTTGCTTATACTCAGTATGAGCGTTTCCCTGACTTACAGATGCACTTGGCTGGGAGCAGGTCTGGATCTGCCTCAGAATCTACTCGAGAGGAAATCCAGGCATGGGCCGCAAATACTCTCTTGATTATACTCTTCTCCCTACAGCCTCGCAGGACTTAATCTTAGACTCAAGGCCCTTCCGTCCACATTTACAGCGTGACTGTATGGATGATCTCTCCATGGTATTCATTTCTCTTGGAAGGGAGTTTAGGAACGACCTCAATCGTAAACAAAACCAGAAAGCAAAACAAGCAAGCAGAAAAGCCTTTGTGCTGCAGAGGATGAAGGAAAATAGGGAGAGAGAACCCGTTTCTCATGCGATGTCACTGCTATAAACGAAGAGGGCCGGTAGGAGATGGCAAGGTCAGGGTTTGCTCAAGAGTGAACACCCATCGGCCAAACTGATTCCGAGACTGTAGTTTCTTAAAATACTTACTGAGCACCTATAATGCACTAGAGATAAGCACTGAGGACGAAGAGGTGACTTAGCAAAGCTGTATTTGGAAGGAGCTCACGGTCTGTAGGAGAAGATGCATGAGCCGTAGTAATACCATGGCAGGACCACCGAGTTTGGCCATAGAGCAACGGCTCGACGCAGGGCAGCGAGCGGGTCTCGGCTGATAAAAGACTCGTCTGGGATCAGCTGCACTTCTGGGCCTCCATTCACGTTGTAAGTTTAGATAGAGAAAGGGTGCAGCTGAGCTCTGCCGTGGATCCAGGATACAGCTGCTAAATCCAACTGCAGTTCTTTTGGCATTGCTAACTGGGCTGGATTCTGCCTGGCGGCCAAAGGCTGCCAAATCCTGATTTAAGACATTGCCTTTCCAAAGAAAAATAGCCATAATGAAAATAGCTTATGTCTTACATAAACTCTTAGCAGTGTAACAAACACATTACCTTTCAATAGGACCCACAGTATTTTGTTACATATGGACTGTCACACTGACTTCAGTTATTTCTTGCTGTGTCTTATCTTGTGTCCGTGAGCTCTACAATTTTAATTGCACCCATTTGATTCTACCCAATGATAAATTTATTTTAAAACTTGCCCCAAAGAAACTTTCTCAACATTTTGATTATTTGACCTTGGATTTGTGAGCTTAAGGCCCAACTTTCCTGAGCCTTGATTTCAACGACAAAATAGCTCAAATGAGATAGATAGATACAGGTGAAAGCAGCAGCCTGTGTGGAAAATCGCCCCTGCTTTGAATCTGAACAGGATGTCTTAGAGCTTTGGATTTTGCCCCCAAGCTGCTATATCCCGGAGGCGTGTGAAGACAGGCAGAATCCTGGGAGTAAGAACAACACGAAGAGTGTAGGGAAGGTCAGGAGGTGAGTGACCCGGCTGTCGCTAGAAGCAACCCAGAGTAGCTTACCGATTGACATCCCGAATGGATTTGACGCATCGGGCTCGAGCCCCTTAGCTCTTCCCCTAGTCCATCCTCTCTTCAACTCTGTTATTTACTTGGTTAAAAATGTGGACCTTGCCGGATGAAGGGATACTACTTCAGTGGGGAGTTAAAGGGGAGGGACTTGACATTGAGAGTACCTGCATTGTAGAAAAGGGTTTTCGGACTTCAAGGACACCACCTAGTACAGCATACACGTGTTGTGTGAGCCCAACCCCAGACCAATAACCCATTATAACAGTAAGAGACTTCCTGTGTTATGACATAGGTATATAAACCTGCCTGTTTTTCAAAATCAAAAAAAAAAAAAATCCAGTCCATATATGTTCTGAATGAAAGACCGGTCTAAAAAAACATGGCAGTTAAAAATCCACTTAGTTCAACAACTTAAAAAACATTGAGTTAGGCAGTGAATTAAAGTGACTGGCAAAGACTGGATAAAACAAAGTGATAACTCGATTGTGTTGAATGTTCTTAATTCATTTGTTAGTTCAAAATTTAATTATATTGCTTAATACTGTCTGAAATCTCCTACACATGGATAATGTCCGGCCAACAGATTTGTAGTTGGACCACTTTCTCCAAATGTGACAAGTCACATATATCATTCTTTTTCACCCATTAGTTCTAATTTCTAATTTATTTGGAAGTGACTCAATTGATTAAATATTACATTTTAGGGTATGGGTTAGTTTCCCTCCCCAACATACGCCATAACTGTGACTAAGGACATAAGCGGACGTTTAATTTGGTTCAGTATTTACTACAATACAACACAATCATTTTGATAGAAGTAAGACAGATTTACAAGTTAGCAAATCTAGACCTAGTAATATATCAAAAAATTCAAGAAACCAACCTCGGTAATACAGATGTCTATTTTATTAAAAAAGTTACAAACAGGTGGACTGCAGGGTCATCTTACAAAATGACAAGAATGAAATCTATTGGAAAAATTTTACTTTTACAAATCTTTCTAGGTCATTGTTCAATGTTTGTACTTGTTATTTGAGATTTTTACTTTTCATTGATAAAGTTACAGTACATTAGATCCATTAACAGGTGACATGATTTTATTTGCAGAGCCCTACTGCAGTGATTTGAACAACTCCTAAACAGATGCCATAGTAAAGATGAGACATATATTTCATTTAATATTAATTTATTATCCTAATAAGCAACTTGACATGCAATCTAGTGAGGAAGCTAAAATAACTTTTGGTCCCTTTTCTTAAAATGTGCTGGAGAAACCACCTTTATATCACTTTCCCCTGATTCCTGTGATCCTAAGTGAATTCAGGTTAAATTTGCTGCTGAGATCAATCCTGGGGGCAGGGAGGAACTATCCATAGGAAAGAAACACTGTATATATAAAAAAATCATCTGCAGAAAATTTTTAAATCATCATGAATTATTTGATTCCTTTAGAATTTTGCACAGCTAATAAAGATGAACCATGACCACTTAACCTACTCTGTACCAACTGTTTGGTTTTTAAGTTTGGTATTAAAGTGCAAACTTAAATTAGGTATTCATTTCAAGTGGTCTGTAAATAAGGAACAATGTTTCAACTGCCTCCACCCTTACGATCTCACTATAAAATCCAAAATCTCAGATCAAGGGTTCACCTTGAGGGAATCTGATCAGGAATCAAATGCAACACAATTTTAAAAAAGGAAATCAAAGTTTAATCAATCTCTACATAATAATTAATGGTCATGCTGACCAATAAATCACATGAATGTAGATATCACTTTATTTGAACATCACACACAATATAAATTTAAATTGCCACACCCTTCCATAAACCATCACTGCATATATTAGAGCTTTCCTTGACAAAGTTTTTGAGCTATTATTATAGATCAAAAGTATAGTTTTGGTTTTTTGTTTTGTTTTATTTAGAAGCATGTTCAAATGACTAAAGCTGGGCTCCTGAAATCGAGAACTTTGGTGCAGTAGGTGAGCTGCAGTTACTAACTTCTGCAAATTAAAAGCACGCAAATAAACCAAATAAAAACCCAACGAGAAAATACTGTCAAACTTACAAAATTTTAAAGTTGTTGCTAGAAAAAGCGCTTGTTGTCAAGATGTTAAAACTGAACCCAAAGATTACAAGTTTCCTTTCTGTTTCTATACCTGTGTTATTGTTAAAATGTTCAAGTATTCAGACAAAATGTGCTGATTAGGTAAACAACATGGAAGGCAATGGCTATTAGAAGCACATTTGGAAAAAAAAAAATCCAAAAAACAAACAAACAAAAAAGCCCAGAGACTTGGCGCTATCCTCTCCTGTTACACAGATTTTTGTCTCTACTACGAACATGCTTCTTGAGAAATAACTAAAAAGCAATTGTGATAGTGCAAGAAAACTTTAACAAATATTGCTTTAAACTATTATCCAGAAAGACAAATATTAAGAACTAGAAAGCGTATATGATTTTATTTGAATTCAATTTTACATGTGCAGAAGTCTACTAGATGTCAATTACAAGCCTGACAGGCAAAGCTGAGCGATCTCTGTTTAGGTATACAATTAATTTACCATGGATACAATATCCCTTTTCAAAGGCATTGCTAAGTAGGTCATAACTAAATTTAGAACTTCACAGAAAGGAAAATGTTACTGCTGCAATTCGATGCTGTAAATGAGATTAACACATGTGAAAACCTAATGGAATCAAATGCTTAACTCTTCAGCTAAATGCTCTACCGTCAATTTCAAATATCATTTGGAACTTTCAGAACATGTTAATTACAGAAACACATCACACACTGCACTTGAAGAAAAGGGATATTCCATCCATCAGGGTAAAAACGTGATCTTTAGTTTCTTTTTACAACACTGCCACACGTAAACAAAGTCTCAAAGTATTAACCAACCATTTAAAGGAGAAAGATTTTACAAATAGAATGAAGCACTGGTGCGAGGTAATATACAGAAGTAACCATTTGTTTAAGGCTCAATTTTTTTTCTCCATTATAACTTTCTTTTAAAAGGCATTGAGTAGGTAATACTGAGTTTGAGTATTTAATAAATACAAGTTGAGAAACTGATTAAAGAAATCAATTAAAATATTAAAAATTAATTCTTGCATATTAGCCATCAATAAGAACTTAGAAAGCTACAAAAGGACTGATTGATAAAGAACAGATTTTAAACATATGGTAAACGTGCTAAGCATTCCCGTTTAAGGTCAATGGATCTTGAAGGCCAAGGACCTTATGCACTGAATTAGATGTATGGCAACATGCTGTAATAGAGACAGGTTTACCAAGGCTCAGTTCTGCAACCCAGGTTGTAAGTTCTCCAAAGCAGCATCTGTGCAAATTTCCTCTGAGTTTTATCTGCAATTAAGATGAAAATATCATAAAAATATAGAAACAGATTACAGGTTCAAATGAGAATAATGACAACAGATCAATATATACGCAGAACTGGCACCAGCTGAACTATGTTAAGACGTAATTTTGCTGTGTTCCCCATGAGTTTAAATTAAAAAAATAATTTTATGTGGTCAAAAAGAGTCACTGAAAATTAGAAACACTAGTGATGCACTGAATATAAAAATACTGTGTGTATCTAGCTATGCTGGTTTATTTTTAAATATATTATTATACTTCATACTTGTTTTATACTTTATACAATACTAAACATGTTCTTACCAGTTTACAAGATTGTACAGTACCAAAGTGGCAGATATTAACTTCTTCTTTGAATCTGATTTCTTCATACTTTTAATGGGAAATGGCATTAGAATAAAATACATTTTCATTATGAGCAAACTGGACGGTATGCAAAACTTTTTCAAAATGTTAGGTTTGGGGGAAAACTTAAAATAAGAAAATGTAATGCAATCAGGGCCTACCTACTGAGCACCTACTACATACCCCGACTTGGGTTAGATGCTAGGTGACAGCGGTAGTTCCCGGTCCCCATTCTGGTCTGCCCTGTTTTGGACATCCTCCCAACCACAGGGACCTCTCCTCTGATCCTGGGTTTCTCAGTCTCCACTCTCACAGTTGACACACTTTTCCCCTTCTAATTAATACCACGGCGGCAGTGGGGGAACCTATCATTCAGACACGACGTCCTTTAACTGTGCTGGATCACTGTGTAGCTTCTAGGGGAGTGGAATTACGTTTGTTTTTTACCGTAAAAGATAAAAGTTGTTAAATGAAGCCAGAAACAAAGAGTAGAACAGCAACTATGAAAGAATGCCAAGCAAAACCAATTTAAGATCATCTAGAGGCTCTACCAATATTTCTACATGCATAATTTTAATTTCATTTGACAGCTACACTTCTATTAGTGTCCAACCCTGAGAGAAGTCTTTATTAGCAGCTATAACATAAAAATGATTACTTTTTAAGAATGTCTCTCTGCTCATTATTGAAATTCTGCCACCTAAACACATTAGAAAAAATAGAAGAATTTGCCTTAGAAATTATTATGAAACAGTTTTTTCCAATTAAAATTAAAACTTTTTTGCACCAAAATTAACTAGGATGCTGGTTATGTAAGCTTGAGCAAGTCCAGTTTCCTCATCATTAAAATAAAGATAAAAATTCTTTCTTCAAGGATTGTGGTAAATATCACATAATCTGTGAAAGTACCTTAGAAAGTATGCAAATGTCAGCGGTTTTTTTTTCCATTTCTCAACTAGGATATAAATTCTAGAAGACTAGAATTATGTCTCTGATATCCAGACTGAGGGCCTTTATTTTTTAAGCCTTATTTGAATTTTTATACCTAAGAAAACAGTGTTTCTTTCTTTTTTTTTTTTTTAAGATTATTTATTCATTTATTTGACGGAGAGACACAACGAGAGAGGAACACAAGCAGGGGGACCTGCAGAGGAAGAAGCAGGCTCCCTGCTGAGCAGAGAGCATGGCTCTGTCCCAGACCCTGGGATCATGATCTGAGCCGAAGGCAGAGGCTTAAGGACTGAGCCACCCAGGCGCCCCAACAGTATTTCAGTCTATATGCAATTCGGTGTGAAGACTTTTCAGTAATTCAGATTAGACTTTTCTCAATTGATCTGAATTAATAAGTTTGCTGTAAATTTTCATCCACATTAAAAAAATAAATTATAAAGAATTTGGGATTTTCAAATATGCTTCTGTCTCTTAAACAGTGAAGACTTGTAACATACGGTGTTTTAGTAATTCCGGCATTCTCTGAAATCAAATTGAGGAAGTAGTAATTATTTGTTTCTAGCCAAAATAAACACTAAGAATACAAGCCAGCTTATCAACCATAATCTACATTACATAAAAGGTGATAGATGCATTATTTCCCACTCTCTAAAATCTGCTTTAACATATGGTCCATCCACACTCCACAGGACAACACTCCAGTGAAATCAAGAGACAGATAAATCCTGGGTCAGACTCAACGACATTAATAGGAGGCATATCGTTGAACAAAGTATTAATACCACGTCTCTTTCAGAAGAGTAATAAATTGTGACTCTCTGCACTTACAAATCCTGAAGCAAAAGTTTGCATTAAGCAAAAAGGACAGTCTCTCTCAAGATGAGTTATTTCACAGAATGCAAAATATAAATGTTATTGCTGCACACTCTGACAGCAACATTTTCAGTATACTAACAACTCTCGTTCATTTAAAAAACATTCCAGAAGCTTTAAAGGCAGCTGGTCAAACTCATACTTTTTAACTCCCAGGATAGCATATCCAGACAGATTGCAAAAGTATAACTTGCTGTCTGTAAGACAGAATCCAAGTGATCCTTGCCCTCGACAATCAAGTGTCCAGTAAGACACCCAACAAATCCCAACTCTGGAAGCTTCTCCTCCAACTCTTGCTTAACTGGTCTCACTCTTTAACTTTTTTCCCAATTAGATTTTGTTAAGGAAGAGCGTGTGCGCGGGCGTGCGCGCACACACACACACACACACACACACACACACACATACACACTGAACAGTCCAAACCTTCTGCTCAGGAAATGATGAAATAGAGTCTCCCAAGCGGGGTAAGTTGGTACCCGAGAGTACCAAACACATAACTGAAAGAACAAAGATCATTATTTCTGGCAGCATGAAGAAAAGGGAGATCCTTGATTCCAGACCAGCACATCATTTCACGTGGCAGCAGAATGCCCGGGATGTGAACAAAGGCTCCTGAGAGACTGAGCAGTTTATGAATATCTTTTTAGCTTAGCTGCATTCGCCATTTCTACGAACAACACTATTTACTAGCATTCTTTTTAGCAAACATAAATGTGCAAACATAATCAATTTTCATTTTTTTCCAGTTGTAGACATATGATATTCTGGAGATTTAACCAAAGGAATTTTTTAAAAAACGAATTTCCCTTCCCATTTTTTTTTTTACTTGGCATTTTCATATCCAAGTTAAATACTCAAACTAGGGCACTGAGCCTTGGAATGAAAGGAGTTTACGGTAAACCGGGGGTAGAAAGGAAGGGATAAACTGTTTTTCTTCTGTCCTACACCTAAAATCTCCATAAATTTAAATTAATTCAATTCTGAGATCTCCGGTAGTAGGACCGTGTCCACTGCGAAGCAGGGTATGAGCCCAGTGACTGGATTCCAGCTGCCAGGTTCAGATCAGACCAGGTAGGGGACTGCTCTCGTCCACTCTAAGTTGCTTTTTTCTGAATCCCATGTTCCTAAAACTGTGGCGAATCAAAAGAATTTGGGAGTATGTTTTTTTGGTAGGGTAAGTTTTTCCAACAGCTGACAGGACTTAAGTTTTTCTTAGTGATATTATCTTCTGGATTTTCGAATTCCACTGAGAAGTAATCCCACGAGGAGAATCTTTCCTGGAGTATGGCTAGAATATTTCCTCGGTGGCAACTCTCCAACTCTATGATGCAATTTTTGTTAATTCTACTGATGGTTCATTCTAAGCCAGAGAGGTAATGGAGTAAAACTGAACGGCTCATATGCATTTCATTCTGCAATAAAAGCCTAATCTTAAGGTTAAAAGGAAGCAATTAAAGAGGGAACAGATATACAAGGAGTCATTCTAATCACAGACACCTCCACACCCAGAGCGGGTCTACCTAGGCACCTATTCACTCTGAACAGTCCCAGACCATGAACCTGTAGGCAGGGAAGTGGGGGATGGTGTCAGTAAAGGTCTGGGACAATTGGGGGGGGGTTGCAGAAAGGACCCTCTTATGCCCCAGGTGCACTACAGATCTTTCTGGTACTTAGTGCTCCGAAAGCATGTCCCCTGCTCCACCCAGGGCCACCATGCCTCGGGCTGGAGTTTGGCTCACCATGGGAACTGGATGACAAACAAGCCTTTAAAATAAGCTATTTTCCCTACTCAAGGTGATATGCAAAATAGGGCAGGGGGGAAAAAAAAAGTATCTACACTTTAACTCCTGCAACGGAATTCCAGCCCGGTATTTCACCCATAGGATTCATATTTAATTTGGATATGAAAATGCCAGCATTTTAAAGTACACGATGTGATTTAATTTTCATGATTGTCCCTTTTTCGTTTGCTAAATCCTTAGCCCGTTGTATCTAATTAAAAGCTGGGGGACAAAAGACTAGGAACAATTCGGATTCCACGTATTTATTTTAAAAAAAACCCTGAACATGCTAATCAATTCCGCAGTGTTTAGAAAGGGTAAGGCCAGCGAGACTAAAATGACATTCACAGATGATTCAGCCTCTCAGGAGCCTTTGTTAACATCCCGGGCATTCTGCTGCCACGTGAAATGATGTGCTGGTCTGGAATCAAGGATCTCGCTTTTTCTTCAGGCTGACATACATAATGAACTGAAGCTGACATAAATAATGATCTTTGTTCTTTCAGTTTGATTGCTGGTGTTTGGTACTCTTATGCACCATTTACTCTCGTTGGGAGAAGCCGTTCCGTACTGCACGGAGAAAAATAGGATCAAATCTTTCAGGAGCCCTTCAAACCATAGTAAGAACACCTTTTTTATTCTGGTTTTCTTTTCTTTTCTTTTCTTTTTTTTTTTTAAATAACTTTCATCAATACTGGAGTGAGATACAGAAATCCTTGGGAAATAATCTCTTAAAAGAATTTTATTTGCCAAAAGGGTATTTACCAAACTGTCACACTTGAAGGATGACTTTACTGCACTTCCCAACTGCCTTTCAGGGCTCCAACAGACTACTCCTAATTCAGGGATATTATTTTGCTCCTTTTTGGCGCTCTCTCCGTTTGGAAATCACCTCTACCCCTTCCCCATCCCCTTCACATCCTACCCATTCTTCTAAGACGGGACTCAAAGGGACTCAAATGCTACCGTTCCCCCATTCCTTGAAGTCAGTGGTTCTTAGTGACCCCTAGGAGCCATCAGGCAATGTCTGGAGATATCCTTGTTTGTCACAACTAGGGGTCGGGGAGACTGCTGCTGGCATCTACCTAGTAAAAGGAGGGACCAGGGATGCTGGTCGGCACCCTCCAATGCACAGGGCAGTCCCAGCAACAAAGAGCCCAGAGTCCTGACAAGTGGGCTCTAACTGGACGTGCGCTCTCCGCTCCCTGAGTGCCCGCAGCACTGGGATTCGCTTCTTTTCAAGTATTATGAGATGCCTAACAAAACACCCATCATTCTCCACGACAGTACACCCAAAGAGCCAATTGTCAATTATTTACACCAACATACAGAGGAGCTATGATGTAGTTAGTGAAAGCAGACCAGTCTGCAGCCCCGACCCGGGTTTCCAGTATACTGTTGCTGCGCAGGAAGGCAGGCTTTCTAGGCCCTCGGCGGCAGGTTCCCCGGGTCAGTAAGGAAAGCCGTCACGAGGACAGCACGTAAAGAATCTGGGCTTCGGAACTCACACTAAGACTACAGCCAGTCAGAGGGTGAAAGGGGAGGAAACCATCCTGGGAGCCACGCAGATAAACAGGTGTTGGGCAAGAGACCGGTGACCCACATTGAAGGGTGCTAAGAAATAAATGTGAGCAATTATCAGAAGCAATTCTTAGAACATGAAAATGTCCCCTTTCAATGAAGAGCAACTGCCTTACAACAGTCCCAACAGTTCTGACTTATTTGAATCTTATCATTTCTCACTTCTAAGTATTAAGGACAAGCATGGCTGAAATCACATTGTCAAAGTTTGATCTTCACTTTGGATCTGGGACTGACAGACTTCGGAGCTCTGTGGCTCAAGCTGCGGGATTCAGAATTCATCACCTATTTTTGTGGATAAATAGTAAGCCAGCATGAGCACGAGCTTTTCCAGGCATCAGGTTATAGATTCCCATACACATCAATTCCAGCTTATGTGAGGTCAGAAAAGAACAAGCATAGTGTGCTTTGTTCTAAAAGATCTCGGTCAGGAAATTTCCTTCAATACTTTCAGACATTCAGCTGCTTATTTTATTTCAGTGCTCACACCTCCAATGTGTATTCTGCTTACAACAATGAAAACCAGACAAAAAACTACACAGGTGACTTGATCTATTATGATTATAAAGAAATGACCAATTATTAAATTTAAATAATTAAAACATAAACATAGTTGGCTTGAGATATAAAGCAATTCGATTTAATCATCCCCGCAGGTAACCAAATGGATTAAAAGTCATTTAGATCCCACAAGCTGCAAAATGAAACAAATGTAGCGAGAACTCAGATTTCAAAATCACTTTAGGAACTACCCATTTGCCAATCTGAATTTTATTTCGTTTACTTCCTGTGGCTGTCTACGTTAATGCCGGAGAGAAAACTGGGAACATTCTGCGGGAGCTGGTTAATTTTTTTTTTTTTTATAAAGATGTCAACACTAAAACATGTACATTTATGTCACTTCCCCAGTTAAAGGTGTCGGACAGAGTAAGAGAGCATAATGGTAAAGATGCAAAGATCACACAGATTTGTTCCAACTTGAAGCTGGCTTCCCAGTGGGGAGAGATTTAGGGAAACACGAACACGGGGCTGGAGCACCTGCAGACGCCTGTTCCTGCTTCAAACAACTACACTGGCAGCGTGACGCTATCAGCCCAACACAAGCTGGAGCGCGGTCTCGACAGTGATGCCGGAGCAGGTGTAGCCAGGTGTTAGAACGTAAGTGTGCTCTCGTCATATTCGGACGCGCTAAAAAGGAGATGTGTGAAAGCATTTTGAATAAAGCACTGTTGTCATCCTTCATTTTCAAAGGTGACAGACACTCCCTGACGGAAGATCTTGTCTGTAAAGATAAACTGGGGACTGTTATTCTTTTCTCCAGGGAGCACATCTAAAGCCAGACCTTTGATTAGGAACCGTCTCTGCAATCGGAAATGCCTGTTGCCATTTCCAACACTGCCTCGTGGACTTGAGGTCAGTCTTGGCTCCCAACAATCAATTCCGTTCCTGAGACTGTCAGACTAGTCCGCCGTTTGCTGGGGGTTTGCAGTCGTCCAGGACACTGGGTGTTTTATCTTGTTATGTAAGGGTTACTGTCTAAGTGAGATGAAACTATCTGCCCAATCATAAACTAGATTAAAAGACCACGATGCGAATAAAAGAATCCCACTTAAAATGCTCAGTCAGTCTTACACAACTTTGCTTTTTAAAAAACTCAATCATTTGAGAAAACTCTTATGAAGTTATCATTCAACTCAACGCAAGGCGTGAAGGTTTTGTTTTTGTGCTTATTAACTCCATTATTTACTAAAGGGAAGAGAAATGTTGCCTGGGACTGGGTGTGTCTCTTCTAACCCATCACAGAGGATTTTGCCAGATTTTCATTTGGACCATATGGTCATAATGAAGTCAAGGTACGCTGTGGCACTATAATTTGTTATTATCAGAGGTCACTGAAGTCCCTGAAGTGCAAGGTACAGATGAGCTTGATTAAATAATCATCCTGTTCAATCAAGCACTTGGATGATTAGTAAACTGATGACTTCAATTACAGCAGCTCTCTAGCCCGGGCAGAAAAGTGTGGAAAACACAAAACCCGTCATCTTCTGAAATTATTGCTGGATGTGAAATCACCGGAACAGGGAAGAGGAGTATCATCCTCTAACTCACCCCACCCCGAAGGAATGTTCCCGATGAAGCAGAGAGAACACTGATTCACCTTTACAAAGATAAATCTTAGTGACAGGAATATAGGCAATCCCTTACCTTCATTTTGCTTATCTTTTTTTATTTTCTTCATTGAATGTTGACTATTTTGTGCTAAGGGAAATGTTACTTTAAAAACACACAAGGAAACTGAAGGTAGCACAACGTGTATTGGTATGAACCAGCTTTTTGTTAATACTCGATCAAAACCAAAACACACTCAGGCTCATAAGGTTCCATCAACAACTAACCTGCTCGGTATGGCCATGATTGAGGTTCTTTTTTTTACTGGACAACGCAAGTTGTACAACACTGATCTTGCTTCTCGGGCAGGGATGAATAGTTCATTTGCCTGACGATCTCAGCAAAAAGTTCATCCACCATTGATTTACTTTTTGCCGATGTTTCCATGAAAGGGCAGCCCCATTCTTGAGCCAGAGCTCTGCCTTCTGAAGACATAACCTCTCTTTCTGGTTCCAGATCCACTTTATTTCCTACTAGGATTAGTGGGACTTTTTCATATCTCTTCACTCTGACAATCTGATCTCTCATGGGCTTGATATCCTAGTCAAACAATCACAAAGAGAAAAAAAGAATTCCGTTTGCATGACCGTAACAGGAGTATTACAATATCACAAGAAGTCATCCCTCAGGGAGTACAGAAAACCGAATCCAAAATAAAACTATACACCCAAATGGACAAAATAAACATTTTCCCCACCCAAGCAGGAACTGGATCATTTCCACATATCCCACCTGCTGGGTATCTCTCAAGAAAATAAAATGCAGGCTGCCCACGAACCTCGGGACTCATACTTCTTTCCCCTGGTCTGCACCGATATAAAAAGTAAGTTCCCAATTAGGATGAATCCATTTGTACATAAGGATGTCTAGCTATCTCCTTAAACCTGCCAGCTTGTCGGCACTCCTGAAAACACCTGTTACCCTAGCACAGGCCTGCGGCATCTATGCATTCCTAGTCCTTTAGCAAGTGTGCCTGTGAGAAAGAGTTTCAGGTGGGACCGAAAACACCGTGTCATGCCTCGAAGACCAGTTCAAAACAGACTTATACACTTAGATGTTTCATTTTAAATTTAATGGCAGGCCTTCATCCCAGTGAAATGGAACACCTTAAAATACACTAGAAACGAATGTGACAATAAGCAGCTCCTAGGAAGGACAAATGGCACTGAGGAGCAGTCGGTGGGAAGACAGTCACACTTCCCTTTGCCTGGTTAGGTTTTACAACTCCAATTTTGTCCCAAGTGTCTTATTTTTTCTAATTACAATTAATGATAAAAGACAAGAGCCTTAGCAATTCTCAGGTGGCATCAACTTTGGGCGAGGGGAGGAAGTGTTGCTTTAAGGCAATCACACAGATTTAATACCAAGTTTCCGATTTTTAAACGGCTCAAAACTTAAAAGGTTTGAGTTAAATATCAAACGTGTTTAATTTGAAGAGTTGACAGTGAATGGAACATTCGCTTGCAGGATGAAGGAAAAACAGAGGACCGAAAATTTGTGAAACCATGATTATTTGGTGTTTGCACCGATTCCGTTTGATCATGTATCAATTCGGTCTTCTAGGTTAAGCTCTTTTTCCCTGTGTCCTTTTTCCCTGTTGTCCTACGGAAACACAAGTTCAAATGAGAAACCGAATTCATGACAACTGGGCTTGAAAGAGTTTAAAAGTCTCCGTTGAAATAATGGCAGTTTTCCACTCCCTATTTATGCCTGTAACAGAAGCAGATATAATGGAAATCATATGAAAAACCCTTCAACAGATTTTCAGCCTCAAGAGAGTCAGCTAATAGAATAACAAATCTCTGGGGGATCCTTTAGAAAGAAAATGCCTGTCAAATAGCACCTTTGGTACTTTCTGGGGAAAAATGCTTTTATGATACTATTATTGTTTTGGAATTCAAGCCCACATAAAACGTACTTTAATTTGGTCACTATACTTATGATATCTTTAAGAGGAAAAAAAAAATCCTGAAGTTGCTATACGTGGTTACTGGAAAACTTCACTGGAGTACTGTAATTTAAATACTAAGAAAAGCGGAATTCGCACATTGTATTCGCTAAAGCACTTATGTCTCTTAAGCAAGCAACATTAAGTGCATATCTTTAAATGCAGAAAAAACTATCCATTTCCTAAATCAATGGAGGTCAATAGAATGGGTCAATATGAGGTTATTTATTTTGGAGGAATAAATAGCAACATTTACTGCATCTCTTAAAATAATGTTAAACCTTCAGTCGGTCTCCCACTGAAGGACAGGACAGATTTTCGGAAGAAACTGGACCACCGCCAGCTCGGCCACCCAGCCAGGGTTAGAAATTTGCACTTGTCTGGTGTTCCCAGATCCACCGATTTTGCATAAATACAGTTGGTGTTATCGAAAACAACTTGGATCAGCTGCAGAAGTTATTACTGCTGGTTATTAATTCTGGGCACTCGTCTTTTTAATCAGTAACTTTCTTCCACACACCCCCCAAGTAAGTAAAATGCCTAGAAGGCAGGTCCTGGGTTCTTGTAACACTAAGATTTATGAATCTGGTTGGGAAACTTGGGTGAGAGAACACAGAGGAAGAGGTAGGGATACAGAGGAGTCACAGATAATCGGCTCCAAATACTTTTCTCTGCAAAGTGCTCTATTTACCTGAGATTAGCTCTTAGATGTTGTTCGGCAAGTACATTCATCAATACTTGTTGAACTGAACAAGCAACTTCAGAAGGTTCCCTTCCAGGCTAAATATACACAGATCATTTCATCCTCACTTTTTTCTGACTCAAAAATAACTTGAAAATATTTGTTGACGCTTGTTACTGCAGACTCTCTCTATAGAAACAACCCGATACTTTTCCGTGCCAGAAGTAACCTCAAAAATGCGCCATGTCTAACTTTCAGAAGCAAAACATAGTCATTAACGCCCGGTTCGAGCACACCAGAAGTAAATGTGGGATTACCACACCCCCTTCTAACAAATTACAAGACTCGGTTTGGTTACCTGGAAAGACTGTTGATTAACCAGGCTATAAACCAGGATGAAACCTTGGCCGTTTTTGATGTAGAGATCTCTCATGGAGGCAAACTGCTCAGTTCCTGCGGTGTCCAGAATTTCCAGCACGGAGGGGGAAGAGTCCACTTCGATCTCTTTGCGGTAGAAATCTTCAATGGTGGGGTCATATTTCTCAATGAAAGTCCCAGTGACAAACTGCACAGTAAGGGCAGATTTGCCAACCCCTCCGCTCCCTAACACCACTACCTTGTATTCCCTCATGAGTCTCACCTTCAGCAACTCCTACCAGAGGGAGGGAAAAGAACACCCCGCTAGCCGCGGCGGCTCGGGGAGGCGGAAGGTGGGCGGAAATCGGCGAACTGGGGAGGAGAGTGCGGAGAGGCCGAGGGCCCAACGGGGGAAGAAGAGGAAGTTAGAGGAGGGGGAGGGGAATGAGCCAAGTGTCGGGTGGGTGGGGATGAGGTGGTGATGCCCTTCCTATAGGAACCGAAGCCCAGGCAGGGGGCGTGGGGAGGAGGGCAAGCCCGGAGAGGCGGGGTGGGGAGACGCGCCGCGCCCCCGAGGGAAGCGGTGGGGGCCGCGAAACGGGAGCCCCCCGCGGCCAGGGGCGGCCCGGCACCCCTCCCCCGCCCTGCACACACAAAGGGGCCCAGGGACCCCGCTTCCTGCTCGCGCCGCCGGGCCGGCCCGGGCCTGTGGGCTCGGCTCCAGTCACTGCCGCCCGGGCGGGTCTCTGGGCCGCGGCTCCCGCGGGCGTCGTCCGGCCTGTGGGGAGGGTGGGGGAGCAGAGGGGGCACGTTACCCGCGGGGCCCCCGGCCGCCACCCGCTCCCCGCTCCCTTCTCCTCTCCGCCAGCTCCCGCCCGGACCCGGCTGCCTGCGCCGCCGCTTACCCCGCCGTCCGCACCCGCCCGGCCGCCCGGGAGTCTCCGTCACGCCAAGGCCATGGCCAGCGGCCGGCTCCTGCGTCTCACCGCCGCCCCAGCGCCGCTGCTCGCGGAGGGGAAAGGGGCGGGGGCCGTCCGGCGGCGGCGGCGGCGGCCACTCCGGGCGAAGCCACCTCTTTTTTTTTTTTTTTCCTCTCCCACCCCCCCCCCCCCCCAACCCCAACACACACCCGGAAGGGTTTCCCTGACACACTGGCTGAGGTGCCCCAGTTCCCCGAGACGGGCCGGGATCACTTCCGGTGGGGAAAGTCCCACCTCTCCGGGGCGAGCCGGGTGGCGCTGGGGCCGCGCCCTGCCGAGCGAGACCTCGGCGGGGGGACGGTCTCGGGTCGCGGCCGCGGCCTTGGCAGAGGGCCTCTGGGAGAGCCTCCGACTGCCTTCCTTTCCCCGGCCGCGGCCGCTGCCGCTGACAGTCCCACGCCAAACCCGCCGAAGCCCCTGGGCGTCTCGGCGGCCCGAGGACTCGCCGGCTGGTTGGCCGGGGCGGGACGGCCGCGAATCATCTGGCCTCCGGGAGAGCGCCGGACATCCCCGGGCTGCGAGGGGCCCGGAAAATAAAGCGGCCAAGAAACTTTATTTTCCTCGCTGCTATTTCCGTCACTTAATGTTGCTCTAAGGAGCGCGTGCGAACCACCCTTAGACTTCACTGTTGCTTGCTCTGATTTCGTTTGTGATGTGTCTGCCACCGCCATGCCTGACAAATAATTAAACACACACAGTACTTTTATCATTTGGCAAATCTGCTTGACTCCACCAGCAAAGGCCAAACTCACTCCTTCCTTTCTTATCGCAAGGCTCAAAAACAACAGGAGTAGAAGCAGTCTTTATCTTACAGTAACTCGGTTTTGCCCCGATTTGATTCTAACCACTCTACACAGAAGGAAAGGTAAGCAATACTCAGGAAGAGTCGATGGGAAACTGTTCAGGCCTAGGAAACTAACTGCTTGTAATCTTTCATTATCTGTACGCGGCAGCTGGCATGGCTGGCTCTTCCACGATAAAGTTTGTTTTAACGGTCATCCTTCATAGTCCTTGAAATGCAAAAAGGAAAGACCGGCGTTAAACACTAAGTTTCTATTTTTAGATAAAATAGTTACTTCTTACATATCTTTCCTTCTGCTAACTTTCGATTTGTAAACTTTGTGTCAGATCCACAGAGCCCGAGGGCCAGAAGGCTGGGTGACTTTTTAGGCATGTCACTCCCTCTTTGATTCAAGCATGCACCCAGAGACCTGAGCAACTCGGTGGCCAGTAGAGTTCAATTGGTTCCAAATTCCCTTAGTTGCAAACCCTCACAGCCAGGCTGTATAAAAAGAGATTTATTACCAAACCCCAATGAGCAGACATTAGAAAACAGGCAGATCATGGTAGCGAGAAGTCCCACCGTGTCTTTCCCCGAGCGTTCCCCAAAGTCACTTACAGTATCCAAAGGACAGTTTAGTTCAATTTCTCCTCGACTTAGGGCTGCTGCAATCCGTCCAGCGAAGTCCCCAGGTCTGCCTCCAGCTGGCCCGAGTCCCGCCTGATATCTGAGGCACTGCCCTCTGCTGGAAGAGGTTGGTCTATGAGTTACGAGTTTCCCCATAGGTCACCGCTCCTTCCACAGTGCTGTTGCCGGATTTGGAGCTCTGCGGCCCATCTCCCTGTCTAGCTGTCTCCAGACTGTCTGGTGGGATCCACAGCCCTCCACCAGCCCTGCTGGAAACAGAGTCTGGAAATTCCTCTTCTGATCCAGCAATCAGTGTTGAGCAATAAGTAGCAGGTCTCTGGTCTACTACTAAACTATCACAGACAGGAAACTCTTTTTGAGGTTGTCCCACCTGTTGGCAACTCTCGTATCTTGGATTGTGTTGGCTAAAGTGTTTTGGACAGAGATCTTTGTTTCTCCATACAGGGAAACGTGCTCCTACCCTCAGTACAAAGTCCTAATGGGTCACTCTTATCAGCTACAGAGTTGACAAATGTCACACTCCATCTGAAACTCCCTCTAAGCCTTCTTGGGAACAACGGGCTTCATTGCAGCAGCAGCAGTTAGGAAAGCAAACAATTGGAAGTAGCGTAAATGTCCTTCAGTAGACAATTCAAAAAATGATTGTGAGCGTGTGTGTGTGTGTGTGTGTGTGTGTGTGTGTGTGTGTGTGTACACTGGCAAAATGGATACTATGCAGCTATTTATTTAAAAGAGAAAAGATTTGGGGGTGCCTGGGTGGCTCAGTGGGTTAAAGCCTCTGCCTTCAGCTCAGGTCATGATCCCAGGGTTCTGGGATCAAGCCC